>NC_024796.2:23348308-23707569 GCF_000309985.2 Brassica rapa
CGAAAGTCCGAGCTTGAATAGTAAATCAATCATGTCTTTATAAGAAGAGAGGTAACTTGTTCCATAATTTTTTTCACTTTCTGTTTTTCTCTAAGATCTTTCAAAAAAACTTTCTATCTTTCTCTCCACCTTTTCCTCTATTCTCTTAAGAGAAGTGTAAAGATGTCGAGCAAGAAAAAGATTGCGAAAAAAGGGTCTTTCGTCCGCGAGTCCTTACGAAGAGCTCGTCGTTCCGAAGATGGAGTTCGTGCCTCACTCGGTGCATCCTGCCGAGAACGAGGCATGGTGGGTTGCTCATTATGGCTCGTTGATCCCTCCCAAGGAGAAGCCATTTCCCGTCCTGGTCCATCGTGGAGTCGAGGAAGAGGACGCAAGCAGGACTACTGACGAGTTTCTCGCGACGATGCGGTCGTTCTACCACATCCCGGATGTTGTGGGAGTCCGGGTTCCCTGCCGCGGGGAATGTGCTAACAACCCCCCGGAGGGTTACTTTACTTGTTATGAGGCGTTCATAGTGCGTTGTCGCCTCTGGTTCCCCATACCCGAAATTCTCGTCCGAGTGTTGGACCGTTTCGAAGTCGCGATAAGTCAGTTGACACCCCTTGCCATTCAGCACCTTATTGGGATCTTGATCCTAAGCTATGAGCATGGCCTTTCCCTTTCCGTCGATCATTATGAAGCGCTTTTGAGGCTTCAACTTGTCAAGGATACGGATAAGCATAGGTTTGTCCCTCGGAAATTTATGTCGGTGGTTAAGAAGTTCATTTCGAACTTCAACTCGTGGAAGAAGTTCTTTTTCTTTGTTCGTTTGGACGCTGCGTCCGTCGAAGAGAGTTGCATTCCACTGTTCCGGAGGTTGCCGAACAATCGTCCCTTCATCAATCCTCTTGCTCCGTTCCCTGAGGACATTATCGCGGTGAGGGATCTTCTCAGGAATGGTCCCTTCTTCTGGACTTCTTTTCACGCCGAGAAGGGTTCGGAAGGCACTGAAATTTGTGCAACCTGGTCCAGCTTTGGACGCGGATACGAGAAACGACTCCGAACCCGACGACCAGAATCCCGTCGAAGCTCCGACGGCTGTGCCGGAGTCGAGCTCTTGGAAGGGAAAAGATGTCGATCTTGGCGACATAGAGTTTTCGATGGACGACTCTGTGCTTCCAGGATGGGATCCGAACCTTGCTTACGGCGACGGAAGCGGTTCGAGCGAGGCCCCCATTCCGGACTTCGATGATTTCTTTGCTGGGCTGCCATCGGGTTTCGATGCTCCTCCTCCTACGAAAGAATCGGCGAGGCCGAGAGTCGTTGCGGAAGGATCTCGCATCATCAATGGGGTTAGTTTTTTTTTTGGGAATTTTTTTAGTGATGATCCTATGTATGGATTTGTAACACGCCCATCGATTTTGCAGGGCCTGAGCTTGCTGGGCTCGGCCATCGAGGCGGGTCATAGAGAAGCCATGGTCTACCGCTTCAAGGCGGAGAAAGCGGAGCGGGATCTCGCTCGCGTGCAAGGCGAGATGCTGGAGCGAGAGGCACAGCTTACTCGTGATCATGCGCGGGCTGTTCGTAGAGCGAGAGGAAAGGCAAAAGAGAAATCGTCGAGGTGATGAAGACTCGCGCATCTCAGTTCCAGGTTGAGTACGGGAACCTTAAGAATGCCTTTACCTCGGTGGGCGACTTTCGCGAGTGCCGTGGTTCGGTCGGAAGTCTTTGGAGGACGCAAGCCGACGACTATGTGTTTGAAGAGGAAATGAGCTTGATGAAGAGTGGGATGAGTGACCGTGCCCACGCTGAGGCGCTTATCCCTCCGATCGACGAGAGGATTCAAGGGTTCTGGGATTCCATCCCGGTTTCTCCTGATACCGAGGAGGTCCCGATCGATTTTCACGATGGTGGCGAGGAAGTGGATCGTCCTGCGGATGCGTTTGGTGCTTCGTTGTCCGGGGACTTTGACTTTGGATTATGAGGGATGGATCAGTTATCCTTGTTTTCGGCCGAATGTGGCCCTTTGAATTTGGATTTCGTTTAGGCCAAGATGGCCGTATTTGTATTTCCGGGACTGGCCGTTGGTGGCTTTGAATCCCTTGCCGCTTTACGCGGTTTATTTATATGATAAATGTTTTGTTTCGAGTTTTTCCTGAGTAGGGTTGAAGTAAATACGAGTTGTCGTCTCGTATGTAGTTCTAATTAGACGTTCAATCTGTTGGTTCGTTCGTGATTTTCGTAAAAATTTATCTGTCTTTACGATTTTCGAGAACATTGAGATACGAACGGAGAGGCATGGTTTATGATCTCGTATCTTTTAGATATCATGCCTTGAGATGTTTGAGACCAGAGCGTTGGGTTTAGGGCAAGACCTAGGTTTACTTTCGGTTAAGGTTTGTGCGGTGACTAGCCGGCTATCGTTTTTCCTGTTGCGATTTCTTCCTGACTCGCACCGGTTTAAAGTCCGCGATATGTTCTCGGCTTATATGACTTGTATGGTACGAATCGAGCATCTTCTCAGAATCAACTGGAAGTGCTAAACCAAAATTTCGGATTTTTGTTGTAGCGCGCTTTTGTCCTTGTGCTGGACGTTTTTAAAGATCAAAAGAGTGATCGGATTGCGTTTGTTTAAGACGGCTGGTGTGTTCGTCGGGGCTAATCGACGAACGGGGTGTAAAGTTTTTGGTGGTCGCGTTCGGACAATTTGTTTAGCATTGTCCTCGAATTTTAACTTTTTGCGACGTCCCGCAGTTATTTTCGAGGATTATGCGTGTATTTTTGCGTGTTTGAAAGGTGATAATCTTTACGATTTTTGGGCCGGATGAGGCCGCAGACGAGCGTAAACTGAAGCGTAAGCGTTTTCGATAAAAGACAGTGTATATTGTAAAAATTTTTATGTTTCTAAAAACTCGATTACAATAATGGCGATTGTGGGAGTATACGAGTATACGCACCCACTCCCCCCCCCTTTTTAGAGAGGGGGATAGCTGAACTCGTCTTTTGACAAGCTGCCTACGTACCCCTTTCGAGGATCAAGCCATCTCGTAGTTCTGTTTCATGCCGCGAGTGTTCTTACTCGGCGGTTGGTGTCGCGATGTCCGCCTTGACCGTGTCGATCGTGGCTGGGTCGACGCTATTTTCCGGATGTTCCGGTTGAGTTGTCGCGTGGGCTTCGGATTTATGTCGAGCTTCGACGTCCGATGCGTTTGCGTTGACAGACGATTTTACTTCGTCCTTGTGCGGGGCGCTTTTGGCCGAAGATCGATCTATCTTCGCGCGTTTGCCGTTTGCAGAAGCCGTGATTTGCCTTAACTTATGCTCCGCGAGGAAGCATAGTCGCGACTGTTTTTGGCATCCCCAGATGGCCGCGACTCCGCTCGGCGTTGGGAACTTGAGACCCAGGTGGTAAGTTGACGGAACTGCCTGCATGGCGTTGAGCCATGGGTTCCCATGATCACGTTGTAGATAGCGGGATGGTCGACTACCGCGAATTCGACGATTTTCGTGATCTCCTTGGCCATGACTGGCAATTGGATTGATCCGAGAGTCATCGACACTTCGCCTGAAAAACCCGTGAGTGGTTTTGGCGTCGGAATTACCTCTCCGAGTTCGATACTCATCCGCTTGAGAGTGTCGCGGAAGATTACGTTGACCGTGCTTCCCGTATCGACGAGTACCCTTCCGACTTCTAAATCTCGTATGACGAGATCTATGACGAGCGGGTCGCAGTGAGGTTGGTCGATACCGCCGGCTTCTTCCTCCGTGAAGGTGATCGAGCAACTTTGGCCGTCTCGAGGAGGAGACCATGTAGGCCAATTTGCGCTTGATTCTGCCTTCCGTTGGTAAGCCTTGATGGCTGACACGGTATCGCCGCAGTATTGAGATCCTCCGATGATCATATTGACTCTGCGACGATTGTTATCGTTCCCTTTGTCATCCGGCCTCCTACCGCGTTTATCCCCAGGTTGGTTTCGTTGAGGAGATTTTTCGGCGGGCGGATTTCTGTCCGTCTTTGGAGGCCGATCAGAATCGAGGATGAGATCCTTGACGCTAGTTACTTCCGAAAGCTCTCCAGCGAGCAGCTTCGCGGCCAGTCTTGCTCCTAAGACTTTGCAATTAGTCGTGGAGTGTCCTCGGGATTGGTGGAACTCGCAGAAGGTGTTCTCGTCATACCCTTGATTGCGAGTCCATGTGTTGCCCGTGGTCCGGCCTTGATCCGAATTGATCGCATAGTTATGCGCTCCTTGGAGATCTTCCCCCTCGTGATGGACGTACTTGTCGTTACGAGAGTTCTTCTTTTTCCCCTTCGGATCTGCGTCTTTCGAGGATGGTCTTGCCGGCTTATGTTTTTGCGATAAGACTTTAGTTTCTTCCTCCACTATGATATAGTCCGTTGCTTTGTGGAGGGCGTCCTGGATCGTTCGCGGTTTGTCGAGAGTTATCCATTTTCTGAATTTCGACTTGTACCAGAGCGTCTTTCTCAGCGCGTCGATGGCCACTTTGTCGCTTATCCCGCTGACCCTGGACATTATCAGTTTGAACCGACTGATAAACTCGCGGAGGGGTTCGTCTTCCCTCTGGGAGAGACTCCAGAGATCAACATCGGAGGTTTCCCTGTCTATGAATACAGAGTACTGTTTGAGGAATTCCGATGCGAGCTGTCGAAAACTCCCGATGGTGTTGCGACGAAGGCGTGCGAACCATTCGAGCGCTGCTCCTTCAAGATTTTCGACGAACAGGCGGCAATAGCCGGCATCCTTTTCGCCGTCCTTCAGTCTTGCTCTTCCCATCGCGATGTGGAAAGCCTGAAGGTGCGCTTTCGGATCGGCCGTACCATCGTACTTCGGTACTTTGATCTTTCCCGGATCGGACACCCTCATGTCCGAAACGCGACTGGTAAAGGGGGTCTTTCGAGCTCCTTCCAGCAGTCGATCGATCTCGGGGGCAGCACTAGTAGCATGATGGATTTGAAACTTTACGGCTCTCACTTCTGCCGCAGTCTTGGTGATGTAGTCGCGAATATCGCGGATATCCGATGTCTCGTCAGTGGATTTCCGAGCCTGTCGGCGCTTACTGCGAGTGAGCTCGGTTGGTTTTTCGAACGGGGAGCCTTCCCGAGCGGATCGGCTTCTGGTCCTTCTTGGATGTCTGTCGACATCCTCGTCGGTGTCGTTGGAGACATCGCTAGGATCCAGGTCAATGTGTTCGGCTTCGTTATCCTCCGAGTCCTTTGCAGGGAGCGGAAGACTTTCAGAGTTCCCCTTCTCGATGGGAGACTTCTCGCTGGGGTTTTGACCGAAAGGTCGTTCCCGCGCGACTCCTGCTCTATCGAGTGGGGTGGCGAAATCGAGCCTCTTCCCGCGGATTTTGGTGGTTCCGCGGGGACGGATAGCTTGGGTCCTTGCCGTTAAGGTTTCAACCTGTTTGGTCAAGGTATTCACGAGCTTATCCTGTTCTTCCGACCTTTTTTTCATAGGTGGCGAACATCTTTTTAAACTCCTCGAGAGTCGCGGCGTTGGCTTGCGCGTTGGCCGCAGATACGTCCGCTACCGGAGTGTGGAGATCGGTGCCGCTGCCTCCGTTAAGGGGAGTTTGCACGTTATCCGCGTCGTTGGTTGACATGTCTGACTGTGTGTGGCTTTTGCGAGTTAGATTGATCCGTAAGGCCCCCTCCTTCTAGCGCCAAACTGTGGGAACCGAAATTCGCACTGTCGATTTCCGTTTAAATAAGGAAACTAAGAAAACCCTAGTTTCCCAGAGGACCCGGATATCTGTTAATTACCACACGTCAAGCAATCAGAACACGAGAATAACAACGATAAAAATAAGAAATCGAAAAGGGAGCAAAGTAGATCTTATTCCGAATCTGCGTATGAGCGTTACAACAAGGTATAAGCCTGGGCTCGAGAGCTGTCGGCGAGATTCCTAGTTCTAGCAACCCTAAGACGGCTAAACCTAATTGAGTCGCAGCTCGAAATAACAAAAACGGAAAGTTGCCTAAATCGCTCTAAGTGCTAAGTTTGCTCTGAAAAAGTTCTCTCCTCTGCTCCTCGCCTAGGACTCCTTATATACTAGCTCCAAGGTCGGTTTACGCTTTTACTCTTCTGCCCTTAAGCCGTCATAGCATAAAAATGGAGATATTCCATTTTTCCCGATCTTCACAATTATCTTCAAAACTTCCGTATTTATCCGCGGAAACTTGACATTTATCCTTCCTCGTGGGCCAAGCGCGAACCATGCTGTGGTTCACGGGCTTTTGGTTAAGAAAAATCGTAGGATGGGCCTCGAGTCGTGTTTTAGGTCCCTTTGGGCCGTCTTCCGACTCGACACGTTTACTACGAGTTTTCCGCGGTTTCTAATCCGCGAAGTTTGATCGATGAATTAGAATAGCGGGAAACATGGACTGAGCTTGCTACGGTCTTCGGGAGATAGCATTCGAAGGTTTGACGAGAATGCAAGGACTGGTGTCGTATCGACGTTCGGAAAGGTTCAATCGCTACACAGCGACCGAACTTTGGCTCGAGCCCGGTCGCTACGTAGCGACCGACGATCGCTCGGTCGCTACGTAGCGACCGAGCTTTGGCTGAGCTCGGTCGCTACGTAGCGACCGAGCGGTACGATCGCTCGGTCGCTACGTAGCGACCGAGCTTTGGCTCGAGCTCGGTCGCTACGTAGCGACCGAGCGGGACGATCGCTCGGTCGCTACGTAGCGACCGAGCTTTGGCTCGAGCTCGGTCGCTACGTAGCGACCGAGCGGGACGATCGCTCGGTCGCTACGTAGCGACCGAGCTTGGCTGAGCTCGGTCGCTACGTAGCGACCGAGCGGGACGATCGCTCGGTCGCTACGTAGCGACCGAGCTTGGCTGAGCTCGGTCGCTACGTAGCGACCGAGCGGGACGATCGCTCGGTCGCTACGTAGCTACCGAGCTTGGCTGAGCTCGGTCGCTACGTAGCGACCGAGCGGGACGATCGCTCGGTTGCTACGTAGCGACCGAGCGGGACGATCGCTCGGTCGCTACGTAGCGACCGAGCTTTGGCTCGAGCTCGGTCGCTACGTAGCGACCGAGTGGGACGATCGCTCGGTCGCTACGTAGCGACCGAGCTTTGGCTCGAGCTCGGTCGCTACGTAGCGACCGAGCGGGACGATCGCTCGGTCGCTACGTAGCGACCGAGCTTGGCTGAGCTCGGTCGCTATGTAGCGACCGAGCGGGACGATCACTCGGTCGCTACGTAGCGACCGAGCTTTGGCCCGAGCTCGGTCGCTACGTAGCGACCGAGCGGGACGATCGTTCGGTTTGAATCCCAAAGAATACTTCTTCGTAAAAATAACCTCGTATAGGTTATTTTTACGAAAATTACATCCCTTCTTTTACTAACTCTTTCGGAAATACGATCTCTGAGGATTTTCGGGTGGTAATTCCGTCGTAACCGTTTTTGACCCCAACAAGGAGCGTGGATGGAACCAATGCCTTATGCAAGGCATGAGCATGTTGGAGGTTCAAGGACATGTGACAAAGGCATTATATGTTTAAAACATGTTCGTAGAGTTTTTTCACTCAAGCAGGGGGAGACTAAAGAATTGATTAATGGGGAGTTGAAACAATGTGTGTGTTGTTGTATGTGGAATGTGAATCTAGTAAGCTTGAGTTGTAAAACTAAGTGAAAAGGGGGAGATTGTTAGGACCATATTTGAGGTTGAACACAAACATAAGTGATGTGACATTAATCTTTGGTTGGAGGTGATTATGATTTGGAAGAGATAACGATGAATTTGGAGATTTAAACTTACCAATATTTAACGAAGAATTGTTGGATACTATAGAGAGGGTCGAGGTAGAGATTTATTGCAGACGTTGTGAAAGAGGGCTGTCAAATACAAGGTTGTGCTGTGTTGAACTGATTCTTTTTGTTCGACTAGTTTATATGCTCTTTGTTTCTCCAACATTGAGTTTGCCTTGATTCTATGTAACTTTCTCTGCTGCTTCCCAACCTTTTCGCACTGGCTCCGGTGACTGGCTCTCCTCTCCGGCTCTGGAGAGGCTCTCCTCCCTAGTTTGTTTTTTTGTTATTCATTCTCGAATCTTGTCGTTTTGGAGTAGTTTCATCGACATCCATTTGTTAGTAGTTGAGCCATGTGTTATCTTTGTTGTCTCTGGTTTCTTACCACTGTCACCGTCTTTGCTTCTCTTTTCGTATGGTGGTGTGATGGGTTCGCCTTCTTTCGGTGCGGCTTTCTCATGTCGTTGTCGTACATGGATCCAAGGCGTCTCTAAGGAGTTGGTTTTGTTGGTTTTTTATTTGTATGGTTTGATTAATGGTTTTGGTCTCTTCGTAGCAGTGATGTTGATGTGTTTTTCTTTTAGCAACAGATATGCTTATGACTAGCTCATTTGCACCGGCTCTACGTTATGTTTTGATTTTTGTCCTTCTGATAAGTTATCGCTACATGTTGCTCTTTCTTAAGGCAGTTTGGTTATCTATAGTTATTAGTGTTGCAGTGGTTTAGTCTTTCTTTTTCTTTCGAGGAGTTGGATCTAGCTTCAGTTTAGGATTTTTTGAATTCCATTGTCTGCCTGTGTTTTTGCAGTGGTGATAGTGGATCTGAACCATCAGTGCCAACTATCTATCTGATTTTAATTTGCATTTCAAACTTGTTCAACAATAAAGCTGATTTGGAAAATTTGATAAAGTTAACAGAAGAAGAACTATCTAAACAATAAGACTCATTATTATGTTTTTACTAAAGATATTAGAAGTCTGTCTGTCATTATGGAACGGAAACACCTATTTTACCTTATTATGAACAAGATCCGTTTGGTATCGTTAATATGCCATTGATGATGTTTATCCTTGATAGTTTTCAGCGTGGAAATACCATTAGTTTTTTTATCGTTTTGTCATTATTTTATGATGTAGTATGTTATAAATCAGTTTCAATAAAATCCATATACGTTATTTGAGAAGTGATTTGGCACATGTCCTCTCTACAATCATTTTCACAAAAGAAATGTGAAATGACTGCTAGAATTGATGACATGGATTTTGGCTAAATATGACATGGACAATCATATTTAATGTTGATTTATATTTTTCATAAAAGTTTTAGAATATGGTAATAATTCATGCATTACATTTAATGTTGATTTATTTTTTGCTAAACTTTTTAAAATCCCCTATATATTAAAGGAGAAGCATTACAACATATTTTTGTAGCCACATGTCATCACCACAATCATTCTTAGAATCCTTAGAAAAATATGTTGGTCCATATAAATATATAATAAGCTTCTTATTAAACTAACCATAAATTAATCATAAATGTTCTTCATTGTTTCCTTAAATAAAAATCACGGAATTACCTATGACAATTAATGATTTTCAATAATAAAGATTTGATAAAAATTAGTCTATTCTCTATCATTTTTTAAAATTTAACTTATTAAAATAAATTAAACAACCACATTAACTATATAATAAAAATTTAGATTTTTTCCAATATGTTATATTTTGAAATTTTAAAAACGAATATAAATGACTAAAGTTGTTAAAAGTCTCACATTGAAATTTTTGTGAGACTTGGTTTAAAATTTATGTTATAATAAGATACAAATGATTACATAAGTAGAAAATCTCATTTAATAAATATTATATATATATATGTATATTAATATTTTAAAAAAAATTATATACCATATAAAATAGATAAGTATTTTAATTTCGAATTTTCTTTGAATTTGTTTGATAAAGATTTTGAACAATTATTAACAACTTAATATTTAGATTTTAAACTTTGCATTCAATGTTTTTAAAATTATCAATTACTAAAACTATTAAACATCCCACAAATTTTTTATTGTTATCATTGATTTAAAAAAATTGTTATAAAGAAATAAAAATGATCAAAAATAATATGAGTATAAAATATTTTTTAACAGAAGTTAATATTAAAAATGTACTATATATCTATGTTAATATCATTTAAACTTAATTTTATACCTTATAAAATAGAAAAAGTGATGTCTGAATTAATAAAATTTATTTAAGTATTTGTACCAATTTAATTATATATATAATAGTTACTAAATATTTAATTATTCAATATATATTTATTATTTCATAATATTTAAAAAAATATAATACTTAAAATAATTTATATATAATATACATCCCGCGCAAGGCGCGGATCTTAACTTAGTATTGTAATAAATCATACATCATCATTAAAATAAACCAGAGTTTAGAGTTTGACATGCACGTTCGTGCAGATTTTTTTCATTTGATAAATATATATTTTTATATTATCATAAAGTTTTTAAATATATGATTTACATTTAGTTTGGATGATTATACAATTTTTGAATTTTTCTTTCTAAATTGATTCAATATTTTATAAATATATATATATATATATTTGATTTTTTGGTAAAATGTTTTATATTTTTTCAACAGATTTTGTTATAATTAAAATAAAAATTAAATTTAAAAAAAATTTATTTATAATTAATATTTTAATTAATTATAAAACTTTCAAATTTTCTAGTAACTTATTTTGTAAAATAATCTAAAGGTTAGTTATATACTAATATAATCTTATATTTTATATATAATTATTTATAGATAATATATTACTGTGACTTTCAAAATAAATAAAATGATAATATATACTTGTAGATATAAATGTTTAAGATTGGTTAGTAATTTTAATTTTTGTATAAAATATTACATAGTTTACAAATTTTAATCCATTTTGATGATGAATGATAATTTATTTAAATGAAATCATTTAAAAAAATATGTTAATCTACCAATTTAATATAATTTCATATATAATTTATAGAACACATCTATTTTAATATAATATAGATTATAATTATATAATTTATTAAATAGCATAGAATTTTTATTTCCTTTTGTTTTATGATAATCTTTTAATTCTCTTTGTTTATCATAAGATTACATTACTAATTACAAAATTATAATTCAATGTTTTATTAAAAAATATTAAAAAAATTTAGTGGGATTTTGTTAGATGTTTTCTCAACAAATTTTATTCTAAATAAAAATAAAATTAAAATTTCTAATTAAATTGATTTATTATTAATATTTATTGATTATTAAGATTTAATGTAAATAATCAAATATTTCATATAAAGTAGTTAATGAAATAGTCCTATTATGACTTGTCAATAGCAGATAAAATATAGGACTCTAAATTAATAGAATAGATATATTCAAATATGGTAATGCAAATTTTGAAATTTTATTTAATTCATAGCTTTGATATGGGCTATGGAGTGCATGAAGACCCTTGATTTTTCAGACGTAGTTTTTGCAACAAACTGTTCTCAACTGGTGAAAATGGTGTCCTCACCTGACGAATGGCCAGCTTTTGCTACAGACTTGGAGGAGTTTCGAGGCAGTAAGAGTTTCTTTCCTTCATTCAAGATTCAACATATACTAAGAGCAACTAATCTAGTAGTGGACAAGCTTGCACGAGGTACTCGAAGTTCCCCTTCAGCTGTGTTCTATGTTGATTCCACCCCACCGGCTTGGCTTTCCGAGTCGGTAGGACCTTTATCTTAGTTTCGTTATTATTGTTGTCAAAAAAAAAATTAATTCTAATTTTTATAATTATACAATTTTTATTCTACAATTTTCTTAAAAATATATAAAATTTTAATCGTAATATCATTAGTTTCTTTTATATATCTTCAATTTCTATAACTATTTTTTTACTTTTAATTTTTTGTAATTATATAATTTTTATATCAATTTTTTATTTATTTTAAATAAGTTAATTTAATATATGTAACAAAAACTGAATTTAATTTAAAATATAAAATTTATTTTAATTTTAATGTTATATTTAATTAAACTGAATTTTCTTATCTGTAAGAAAATAAGAAAATCTACAATATTAATAAAAATAAATTTTTAAATTTTTATAAAAATTATAGTGTAGGAAAACACCTAGTAAAATATTAAAAAAAGTCAGCCAAAATAAATCTTATAAAGTGTTTTTTTTTTTGAACTGATCTTATAAAGTGTTGAATGCACCCTTTCTCATCTATAAAAGAATACACGATATTTTTAGTACATTGGATAATAGTTATATACAAAAGTGGAGATTTTGTCAATCTCACTTGTTGGTGGTATCTTTTCTTTATAAAGATTATTACTACAATCATCTTTTGTTTTTAGTGGAAAATTGGTAATATATTAGTCTTTTTTATACGACTATAGTATTAGAGTGTCTCTTTGAGGGCAGTTTGGATGTATCTGTCTCACTTGTTGAAATATATTACATGCGTTTGCGACACAGACATGTGTACGTATTTCGTATTACGTACCCCTTTAATAGTAGTTGTCTAGAGTTGGTTGACAACAAAAAACAAAAAAAGAGCTAGTATTATGATATTATCCAACTAGTGAGACTGCAACATCCAAACTACCATTTAAAAAAAAGAAAGACAACACTCTTATACAAAGACTAATAACCAAAAAGATTACAACATTAAATCAGTTAGTCAGTTACATCGTTGCTTTGGCAGTTGACAACTGTTCTCTCTCTCTCTCTCTCTCTCTCTCTCTCTCTCTCTCTCTCTCTCTCTCTCTCTCTCTCTCTCTCTCTCTCTCTCTCTCTCTCTCTCTCTCTCTCTCTCTCTCTCTCTCTCTCTCTCTCTCTCTCTCTCTCTCTCTCTCCCCTTCAACCAAGAGAAATAATGGTTAATGTTTCTAATGGTCATGAGTCAACTTCCAGCAACAAAAGGTACAGACGGTCGCAGAGAGTCATAAACGTCCCTTGTTTCCCTGTATTTACCGGACGGGGTCAAAACCAAAACTTGGAAAATCACGAGGAAGCTTATTTGGAGCCCGGTGAAATCGAAGAGAACCGAGAAGAATGGGTGATCGCGATCAAAGACAAGATGAAGCAAACACTTAGAGAGGACGCTACAACAAGCTGGGATAAGCTCTGTATCTACAGAGTTCCACATTACCTACAAGAAAACGACAAGAAGTCCTACTTCCCTCAAACGGTCTCGCTTGGACCATACCATCATGGAAAAATACATCTCATGCCCATGGAGCATCACAAATGGCGTGCGGTGAATAAGGTCATGAAACGTAACAAGCAACAGATTGAAATGTACATTGACGCCATGAAACAGCTCGAGGAGAAGTCTCGTGCTTGTTACCAAGGTGCCATTTATATGAGTAGTAATAAGTTCACACAAATGCTTGTTCTCGATGGCTGTTTTGTTCTTGAGCTCTTCAGGGGAACCGTTGACGGATTCCCGGAAATCGGGTACGTGTTGTTACCTAAATTTTCTGGTTTATAGGCTATTTAGAGCATCAATAGTCTCTCATAACTCATAAGTCTATTTAGAGCAACAATAATCTTTAAGCAAAAAAAAAACAATAGTCTCATAAGAATTTCTTACAAAAAATAATAATAAACAGAAATATAAAATACTCCATAAAACCACTGAATTATATTTTTATTTTTAAACTAGTATCCAAAAGAGAAAAATTCAAAATAGCATTAAATAAAGATAAATACTCTTAAATAACCATAATAGTTTTTTCACAAATATAGTTCTAAGGATCAAAATGATCAAATGTTTCATTAAAGAGGTAAATATACATTTATACCCCTAGGCTTATAGACTTTATGGTTTAAAGTTAAGACATGACATTTTGGGTTGAAGTTTAAAATTTTTATAAATAAAAAATTAAAATTAAAGTTTTAAAAATAGTTTCAAAAATTATTTTCAAATTTCAAAAAAAAAAAGGATGAAAACATATAATTCAAAATTATAAAAAAAAAATTTTTTATAATTTAAAGCAAGGGATATAATAGTCTTTTGGCTCTTTAATGAAACTTATTTTGGTGATTTTTCTTCTTAATGGCTTTTTTTGTGAAAAAACATAAAAATGGTCTATTTGAGAGAATAGCCCTTACATAAATTAAAAATATTATATTTTATATCTAGGGGATGAAGTTAGAGTAATTTATTTAGTTTACACTTAAATTAATGTACTATCTTGAATATTTGTGCTATTTTAGGGATTTACCTTAACAAGTAAAAGAAATATAAATAATAAGTTCAGAATTACTTTTCAGTTGAAAAACTTTTAAAATAGTTAGAGAAGAACTAACTGTCAATTTTTATTGGTACCATTCTTGTAAAATATTGAGTTTTAGTCACATAATATTTAATGTTGAAAACAAGCACTTTGAACATACTGATAACTATGACTTTTACTGTGTGTAATGTGAAATAATAATTTTTTTAATATAATATTATTTTTGTCAAAATAAAATTTTATTTTACGATAGGAAAGTATTATTTTATATTTTGACTTTATCGGTATGGAAAAATAAAAACATATTTTTTCTGTGGTTATTATTTTTTATTTCGTTTAACAGTTTCATTTTGATTTTATTTAAATTTCAGTAGAGTAAAGATTACATTTTATAGAAATAAAGCATGAATTTATATTATATTACATTTAAAGATTATTTATTTTTAATATATCTCTTATTACCTAGTTTAATATATCTATTAATAAATTTAAATAATATAATATTCATGCATTATGCACATAAATAATAATTTTAAATACAATATATTTAATTTTATTTTAAAAAGTACTTTACATTTTTACTTTATTATTTTTATATTTTAACTTCATTGGTTTAGAAAAATAAAACCATAAATGTAATATTTTGTAATCTTATTTCTTTCGATTTGGCTTAACTATTCCCCTTCTATTTTATTTAAATTTAATAGAGCTTTGAATACATTTTTATAAAACTAAATTAAAATTTATATTATATTATATTGAATGGTTATTTATTTAATGTGTCTATATTTAAAAATATAAAATCTAATAAAATTTGAATTTCTAGTTGTTTTAGTTAAAATATGTTAAACTGGTAAAAATCAAAATTTTAATTAATATAATGAGCCAATAAATGTAAATAAAATTTTAATCATTTAACTGTGAGGAAAACAATTATAAGGAATTCTAACTTTACATTAAATTTGATAACACTTTTACAGTGTAGCTTTCAATGATAACCATTTTCATAAAAGCTTTAAATTTACTATGAAAAAATAAAAATAACTCTTCTAAATTATTTCTAAATGTTTAAGAATTATTTATAGAAGTTTATAACTCAACCCCACCCCTGAATACTAAACCTAAACATCAAACACTAAACATTAAACACAAATATTATATTTTTTGATTGAGTGTATTTTCGAAAATCGTATCCAACTTAATGTTATTCAAATAATATTGCAAAAATTTATTTGATTAGTGTTGCTTTAATTTTGTTTTTGTTGATGTACACTTACAGCTAATTTTAATAATATATATACAAAATATGATATATAAATTGATGTAAAAATATATCGTAATTATATTTAGTTTATCTTATTTTAATATGATATATATATATATATATATATATATTAATTTAATGATATATTAGTTTATAATTTTAATATTTATATAGTTTTGCCAAAATAAATATTTATACAAAAAGTGATATCCCCATATATATTAATTGAGAAATCACTTAAGTGACTTGTGCTGACGTGTGGCTCATATGAGAGATTTCCAATTTTTTTTTTTTTTGTCATCCACTTAACAGATTCATATTGACTCTGTCAACCAAACTGAGAGATTTCCAATTAATTGTTATAATTTAGTTTGTTGGTGGTTTTTAATTTTTTATTTATTTACTTAAAGGTTTTAAAAGGAAACTAACCCTAGAATTACCTAATCTAATATATGTTTTCAAACATAAAATTAAACATCTTAAATATAGATAAATTAATACAATTTATTTATCGAAATAATTAAATATCATAGATTACATTATATAAATTGTTAATATACATTTAAATACATATGATACTACAGAAACAATTATAAAAAACAGTTTTTAATCCCCTATATATTAATTGAGAAGTCACTTAAGTGATTTCTGCTGGTGTGTCGCTCATAGGAGATTTCCGATTAATTGTTATAATTTGATTGGTTAATGGTTTTTAATTTTTATTTATTTAATTAAATTTTTTTAAAGAAAACTAACCCTAAAATAACCTAATCTAAAACATGTTTCCAAACATACAATTAAACATCATAAATAGAGATGAATTAATACAATTTATTTATAGAAACATTTAAGTATCATAGATTACATTATATAAATTGATAATATACATTTAAATACATATGATACTACAAAAACAATTATAAAAATGGTTTTAATATATTTATATTAGAAGTGAATACAATAATTCATAGATCCAGAAAACGAATTAATGTAAACCTAATAATATTAATTAAACTCACTCATTCACTCTATATATATATACATATATATATATATATATATATATATATATATATATATATATATATATATATATATATATTCTATATATTCTAAAAAAATTCAGATGAATGCAAAACAGTCAAATATATAATTTTAAAAAACTCTCATCATTTTCTAATTACAGTGTGATATCATAGATAAGTTATCACTTTTAGGAATGATTAAAATATTTATATATTTTAAAACATAAAAATTATACGGCAAGTCATTTAAAATTATATTAATTAAGAAATGTTGTTTAATTCACCTATTAATATAAACAGATGAATTACAATTATTATATGGTAAGTCACTAAAAATTATATTAGAAGGTAATTCAATAAAAATTCTTAAATAGTAAGTAATTTAAAATTAAATTAATCAAAGTATTTTTCACATGCTTTTCCTAGAGTTAATACTCTATTAATATAATTCATATAGCTTTGATTATAATAAAATTAGCATGCTTGTTTTGAATAGTAAAAAAATAAAGGAAACATAAATAAAAAAACATGAGGGAAGAATAATAAAATATGTTTGTTGTGTTCTTGATTCTTTTATATTCTTATGTATTTGTCCAGATGCATGTATTTTTGTGTTACTATAAATGTGAATTAATTAGTTTTATGTATTTTTAAAACATTGTGATAAATTAAGTAAGAAAGATCAATAAAAATGACATGTTCTACAAATGTTAATGTTAAAGATAGAAAATATAAGATAAATTGCAAGTAGGATAAATTATTTAAAATAATGAGATTTATATTTTGTGGTATAATAAACTTTTAAAATTTACAATAATATAAGCGTTTACAAAAAATCTTCATGATAAAAGCCTTTGATCATTGTATTGGTTCTACACAAAAAAAAAACTCTCTTTTTTATTTCTTGAAAGTTAGAGTATTCCCGGTTTCTCACGTGTTAAAATAAAAAATAAAATAATTCTACAACTAATTATCTGAATTAATTATAATATTGCTTTTCTGTAAGAGAAATATTTGTAATGACTAATATTTGCGTTGAACTATTTTAAATCTCACAGATCTTCTAAAAATATATACTGAAATTTTTGATTATCTAACTATTTGAAATTAAAATTTAAAATTTTAATTATTATTCAAAAATTATAACAATGTAAATATAATATATATTTTTTATATAATATAATTACCCGCAAAATTGCGGACAAACACCTAGTATGAGTTAATAGTCATTACCATATTAAAAAAAAACTTGCCAAAATTATAAATTCTTACAAGAAAAATTTGTACATGTCATAATTAGGTATATGCCTTCTCGTCATTTTTCAAACGCCATGGTATCATTTTTTGTTGAAATTGAATAATACTGATGACATATATGAAAATTACTACACAAAAAATGTCTAAGGGATGATGAAATTATATGTTTTTCTTTTGATGATTTTATATGTTGTTAAACCTGATAGTCTCAGAGCCAGTTATTTAAACAACTGACTCTGTTTTTTTATTTCTTTTTGCCGAGTAGATATGAACTTAATGACCCGGTTTTTGCTATGCGAGGATTGATGCATTCTATTCAACGTGACATGATAATGTTGGAAAATCAACTTCCTTTGTTCGTTCTTAACCGGTTATTAGGGCTACAGTCGGATACACAGAACCAAACCGGTATAGTGGCTGAAGTAGCTGTTCGATTCTTCAAACCACTAATGCCGACGAGCAAGGCAGTGACTGAAAGGGACCAGTTAAAACTCATGAACTGGCGGAGAAAATTGGTTGACAATGGCGAGCTCCATTGTTTGGATGTTTTTCATGGAAGTATCTTCCGGACCTTCCAGTCTAGTACTCGGACACCGTATCAGACAACTAGACGGTATATGTCGTTTCGGAATATGAGCATGGTGGACAAACGACAACAACAACTGATACATTGTGTGACAGAACTGAGGGAAGCTGGTGTTAAATTCAGGAGGAAAAAGACCAACGAGCTTTGGGATATTGGATTCAAAAACGGTTATCTAGAGATACCCAAACTACTAATCCATGATGGTGAGTTAACCTCTCTTTTCTATTTTAACTTTTTATTCCTTCCCCACTAATGTTTTACTACATTTTCTTTTCTTTATTTATCAATATTAGTTTTAAGATTTTACATCTTGACACCCACTTTTCATTTATACGGATAGGCGAATATATTCGTTAAAAATTCAGATTTGATACCTACTCTAGAAAAATAGTATTTCAAAACAGTTTTATTCCACATACTTTTTTTGTAACAGTTTTATTCCACAAACAAATTTGACATTTTAAAACTCAAGATTAATTGACTGCCTTTGTATCCATTATATATTTGTCAGATACAACTCCATTTTCGATGTGAGACATATTCTACCATCTCATAATCTTTTTCTGTTTTCTAGCTTCAGTATAATATACTTAACTATAGAACACCAACCTCTTTAAAGTTACAAAACACACCATGGTATCTCGTGTTTCTTGTAGGTACCAAGTCTCTCTTCTCAAATCTTATAGCTTTTGAGCAATGTCATATCCAGTCGAGCCACAACATAACATCTTACATAATCTTCATGGATAATCTAATAAACTCTTCTGAAGATGTTAGCTACTTGCACCACTGTGGTATCATTGAGCATTGGCTAGGGAGTGATTCCGAAGTTGCAGATTTGTTCAACCGGTTATGTAAAGAAGTGGTTTTTGATCCACAAGATAGTTACCTATCTCAACTTTCCAGTGAAGTTAACCGTTATTATAGTCGTAAGTGGAATTCTCTAAAGGCTACCTTACGACACAAATACTTCAATAACCCTTGGGCATATTTCTCCTTTTTTGCTGCAGTTACTCTGCTAGTTTTCACATTTTCTCAGAGTTTTTATGCTATTTATGCATATTATAAACCACCACCAAAGAGCTAGCTACGGGCGTATTTCTCACATTTTCCTAAGAGTATTCTCAGACACCAGTATATATATATTCTGTTCGAACCTCCAAAGTGCAACGAAGGCGTGTGTGGATAGCATATTATAAATTGTTGTTACAGAACTCTGGCTCCTTAATTCGTATGTCGCTCGAGGTTATCCTCGCTGGCTATAGGATTAGGATCTCTTTGACAAGGAAAATGATTATCATATGTAATAAATAATATGTAGTGTTTGAATATTCAGTATCACACTATGGAAAAGAAAAGAAAATACATTTTTAACGTCTAATTAATTATTCTATTACAATACATAAACGATTCTACAGCCGGCAATTCTACCACCATATGATAATGCACGTCTGACTGCATCATTCCGAGCTACCCTGTGAGATCCATGTTCGATGATTTTGAAAACCTCTTATAATCTCTTTTCTCCATAATCTGCATAATTTGTGTTTTCTGGGGTTTGAACCCCATATCTCCTGGTGTACAAGCATTAATAAACCCTTAGTCAAACCATTGAACTAAAGGGGATTCCACAAAAAAAATATGTTTCATTGATCTTTTTCATTCAATTTTAGTATTACTAGTTCAGAGAATTTGTAAAATACGACTCAAAACTTGATTTTGATCTCAAAAGTATACCCAAACTTGAATCAAATGCAAAAATAACCCAAATGCCTAGTGAAATTACAATCAGCCCCTTATAACTAAACAAAAAACAATAATTTATTTTTATGAATATAATCTCGTAAAGTTTTATGAGGTCTTGTAAGTCTTCAGAGGTTCTATAAGTCTTCTGGAAAACTTTCAGAAAGTCTTCTCATATAGTAGATCTTAAAATAATTTATATATTTTATAAAAATATTTTGATGCAGAAAAATTGAAATCATGTAATTATATACATTTATAAATTATATAAATTAAGATCTAGTAAAATTGAATTGTCTTCAACATAGACGAGTGAATGTAGTGTGTTACATGATATTCTTTGGTTAAGAGTTTGGTAACATATGTTGTAGTATTGCATGTATTCTTAGGGTTAGATTTTGGAAGCTTAACTTTTTTTTGAAAAATTAAATTTAGACTTATATGTGTTTAGTTTTGTGTATATTAAACACTTTTAAAGTTGATTTTAAGTTTTATGAGGTGTTTGTTTCTAGTTAGTTGGTTATTTTGAGTTTAGGGTTTAAGTGACTTAAGTCTTCCAACAAATAGTAAACTAGAAGACTTCCGCAGAAGTCTTATGGGTGAATAATAAATTTAGGGTCTAGAATACTTTCAAGTAATTTTTTTTTAGGAATTCTTCTATTAGAAGACTTACTTGAAAGTCTTCAGAATCAAAAATATGTAATCTTATTGGAATTTTTGTTTCAATATATAAAGAAAATTTAAATATTTTTTCTCTTCCTCTCAAATGGCTGCAACAAAAATGTAATGTTTCTCATTCTAAAAATCTTCAATCTCTCTCTAATCTCCTTGAACTTAAAAAAAAAACTTTATAACAATTTATCATTTTTATCTCATGTCTTTCTCACTGATTTATTTTGTTTTTACGGGTTTTTCATTACATGGTTCTCATCTTCTGCTTATTTAAAGGTATAGCTCTTACCTTTTGAAATTTTTTTTTGTTGTTTTAAGTTATTATCTTATTTTTGAAAATTTTCAATATTTGAAGTCATTTGAATACTTTTTGATATGCAGGTTTTTCATATCTGAGACAGACTTGGGATACTTTACAAGGAAGTCTTCTCGGAAGTTTCCTAACATTTAATGCACTAGAAGACTTCTAATTCAGATGGACTCTTCTCCCATGTCAAGTGGAGTCCAAGTTTGTCTTTGTGGAGGAATGGTCTAAAATAGTTTTGTTTATTGTCTGCCTTGTGATTTATAGGTTTACTCTTTTAGTTGTAAATTTTTTTAATAAACTTGAAGAGATATAAATGAATTTATTTTGGTATTTATGTTCATGTCTACAATATTATCTTGCCAAAAGTACATTATTGAAGTTATTCATACAACTTCAATAGCAAAACACAATAACACAAAAATTAGTCAAATTTGCTACAATTAAGGAAGAGACTCTTCAAGCAAACATAGTCAAATTCACAAAACATCAAGCATTATTTAAGTTCAAACATATAACAGTTTCACTAGAAGTCTTCTGGGAAGTCTTGTCGGAAGACTTCTCGGAAGACTAAAATTTCAAGTGGGAGACTTAAATTTTAAGTGAAAATTGAAATTTCAACTTTCATAAAAGTTAAAAAGTATATCTTATGATCTAAGAAGACACATTAAATCATATGACTTGATATTCTTGAAGTTACTTAAAACTTTTGAAAGTTAAAAAAAACATATCTTAAAGTTACTTAACAAGTTTACAAAAACTAATGTAGAAGACTTACGTGTAGAAGACTTCCACGAAAGTCTTCTCTTATTAGCTAGAAACTTTAATAAACATGAATGTTATTAACCTCATAATTATCACCAAATAAGTTATCAGTTTCACTCAGTCGGCTCAATATTGACAAATATACATGAATTAACAAGAAAATGTTAAAAAGTCTTTATAGTTTTAGAGAAAATGAAAGTTTATTAAACATTGACATAGAAAACTTCCATAGAAGTGATCCATTTAGGTTCTTTTTGAAAATGAAAATTTATAAAGGAAGATTTCAAGGGAAGTCTACTCTACAGCAGACTTCTTTGAAGTCTTCCTTTGTAAATATTGGCTTACTTTTGTTTTTTAAAAAAATCTCGAAAATACCAGAGAAGATTTCCATGTAAGTCTACTTCTAAGATAAACATGTTAGATTTTCAATTGACCGAAATTTGTCATAAGTTTGACTTTTTCTAGAAGACGTACATGGAAGTCTTCTAGCAAAAATAAAATATTAAGTTTTATTTTTCAGGTGTAAAACTTCCATGTAAGTCTTCTCAGGTTACTTTTGCAATTGAAAAATAAAACTTTAACATTTAATTTTTACTAGAAGAATTCTATGTAATTCTTCTGCCGGAAGACTTACACAAAAGTCTTCTGTTATAACCAAAAGTTTGACCAGAATCTCGGAATAAAACTCTGGAAGACTTTTGTGTAAGTCTTATCTCGGAAAATTTACATGGAAGTCTTATAAATAAAATTAAATATTTAAGTGTTATTTTTTAATTGCAAAACTAACCTAAAACGACTTACACTGACAGTGATATGACTTCCACCAACAGTTCGGAAGACTTCTTCGGAAGTCTTCTAGAAAGAGTCAAATTTCTAACACAATTCGGTTAATTGCAAAACTAACATGCTTATCCGAGAAGATTTACATGCAAGTCTTATCTGGTATTTTCGAGATTTTTTGTTAACAAGGAAAATTTGGAAGACTTATAGGGAAGTCTTCTCTAAAAAACAGACATAAAGTCAATTGCAAAACTAACATTTGCATTGACCAAAAGACTTCTGTATAAGTCTTCTAGTTGTAGAAAACTTACACGAAAGTCTTATAATGAACAGATTTGGAAAAAAAATCAAAAATCATTGTTAGATCCAATGAGGTTCATGTTTAGCTTTTCCAAGCACACATCACTTCTTAATGAAAGTTACTCACTCGTATTTGACCAAGAATCATGAACTTTGGTAACTCTAGTAAGCTTATAAATTTTTGAAATAAAAGTTGGAATTTTAGGATGAAATAAAAGAGGAAGTGAAAGGAAATGGTTTGTGTGTGTAAGAAATAATAGTATGAAGATGTAGATGTTGATTTTAAGTGCATTTAGAGCTTGAAATTGTTTGTTCATGGTGAATGATGTATTGATGACAATGACAATGTTGTAAAAAAAAGTAAGATGAAGATGACTGAGTCAAACAAACATTTTCGGAATTTTTTTTAAAAAAGTAACGGTATTTTTGTGAATAATCTAAAATTTTGGGGTGAATATGGGAAATGAAAATTCTAAAATATCAGGAATGTTTTGTGTTTGACTTTGAGTTATGAGTCATTTTTGCAATAAAAACCCTTCTAGTTTTCATTTTTTCGTTACATTTTCTAATGTATTCTATTCAAAATAAAACTATTACTTCGTACCATTTAGAATTTCAGATTTTTATAATAGTTAATCTACTAAAAACATTTTTACAAAGTTGATTTGGTCGATATATAGTTGTTTGGAAGCCTGTCCAACTAATAAATACTACTATTAAATAACTGGAAGAAATAGCAAAAAATAGTGATGAAAATTCCACCGCTATGCATAATGGCAACTGTCTGATTGTATTATTAAATGTTTTATAGAAGTCTTTTGAGAACTCTTCTAAAGTCTGAATCAGATCTGAAAATACATGCATATTCAAAAATATTAAATAGCATAAAAAAGGAAAAAAATTCAAAATACTTTTTTATGCTTAAATAATAAATAAAATAGTCACATTAGGTCGAATATACAACTTTTAAAATTTAACATATAAAATACACCAAAATACATATTAAAAATTTATAGATCACCTTTAAAAGAAAAAAAGATGAGAACCTTGTAATGAAAATTCTGCAAAAACAAGATAAATTAGTTAGAAAACTAAGAAATTAATATAAAATTTGGTGTTTTCATGTTCAAATAGATTAGAAAGAAATTGTAGAGTTTTAAAGTGAAAAATATTAAATTTTGTTGGAGTCATCTGAGAGGAAAAAAAAGAATGTATAAATTTTTTATATATATATGAAGACAAAAATTCCAATTAGATTAAATATTATCGATGAGAGAAGACTTCCCAAGAAAAATTTTAGACCTTGAAATCAAATAACTAACTAAATAGCAAAAAAGAAAACACTTCATTAAACCTAAAATCAACTTTTAAACTGTTTAATACACAAAACTAAACTCATATATGTCAAATTTAATCGTTTTTCTTTAAGTTAAGATTTCAACATCTAACCCTATAAATACCAACAATACTATAGCATATATGTTACCAAACTCTACACCAATGACTATCATGAATCAGTCTACATTCATTCATCTGTGTTGAAAATAATCTAATTTTAGTAAAAGTAAATTTACATCGTTTAGAAATATTTAGATTTACATGATTTAGATATTTTCCCTATCAAATACATTTTATAAATTACATTTAAGATCTAATACACGAGAACACTTCTGGAATACTTCACTTTAGATGGAAAACCTAAATTTTACTAAAATTCAGACATAAAACCTAAATTCTAGCACAATTTAGGCATGACCATTTCAAAAGATTTTTTGGGAAGTCTTCCAAACCCTAAACTAATCAAATAATTAACTAAATAGAAAAAAAATTCATTAAACTTAATATCTACTTAAAAAGTGTTTAATATACACAAAACTAAATATATGCATGTCATTTTTTAAAATTATGATACCAAAATCTAACCCTAAATACAAACAATACTATAACATATGTTACCAAACCTAAACCAAAAACTATCATAACTTAATCTACATTCACTCATCTGTGTTGAAAACAATTCAATTAAATTAAATATAATTTACATCATTTTGAAATGTTTGTAATTACGTGATTTGAATTTTTTTACCTCAAATATTTTTTATAAAAATAATAAATTATTTTAAAGATCTAACGTACGAGAAGGCTTACAAAAAAGTCTTCTCAGAGATCTCCAGTGTAAGGTTACAGTGGTAAAACTAAATACATATTTTTTGTTCGGTCACAAAAGAGATGTGTAATTTCACTAGTCATTTGGGTTAATTTTGCATTTGATTGAATTTGGGGTACACTTTTGTATTTAAAATCAAGTTTTGAATCATTTTTGGCAAATTTCCCTAAATTGTACTGATGTAACTTTATAAAATATTTTTATTTACTATGAAATAAAGCTCTTTACAACTATTTTTTACTGTAAGATTTTTTTTTTAAAACAGAAAAATTAATTTAAATCCATTAAAACCAAATCTAGATCTAAATATCTTGATTTTAAATCTGGATATCCAAACATAGATCCGTATTTTTACAATGTATTAAATTTTTAATTATATTAATAATTATATTTGATATAGAAATATTTTTACATAAAATTAACCTTCTATGACTATATTTTAATTTTTATAATATTATATATATATATAAATCTTGTATAATATTTAATTTATGCATTACTTTTAGAATTTTAATATTTTAAATATATATATATATATAGATTTTTTTTTTAACTATCCCCTATACTATATTTGTGAAGTGAATTTGCCACATGTCCTTTTTACAATCAATTTCACAAAACAAATATGAGATGACTACTGAAATTGATGACATGTCTTATAACTTAATATGACATGGATAATTGCATTTAATGTTAATTTATATTTTTGGTAAACTTTTTAAAATATGGTAATAACTCATATATTACATTTAATGTCAATTTATATTTTTGATTTTTTTTTTAGAATATGGAAATAACTCATAAATCATCATTAAAATAAATATATTCAAATATAGCATTATAAATTTCGAAATATAATTTAATTATATATTTTTAAACTATACAATTCTATTACTAAAATTTTCAAAAATGTATATAATTTTTTTAGAAAACTCTAGACTATATTTGCGAAGTGAATTTGCCACATGTCTTTTCTACAATCAATTTCACAAAACAAATATGACATAGCTACTGAAATTGATGACATGTCTTATAACTTAATATGACATGGACAATTGCATTTAATGTTAATTATATTTTTGGTAAAGTTTTTAAAATAGGGTAATAACTCATATATTATATTTAATGTCAATTTATATTTTTGGAATTTTTTTAGAATATGGAAATAACTCAAAAATCATCACTAAAATAAATATATTCAAATAGGACATTATAAATTTTTAAATTTAATTTAATTATATATTTTTAAACTATACAATTTTATTACTAAAATTTTCAAAAATGTATATAATTTTTTTAGAAAATTATAGAAATTTAATCGTAAAATCATTTTTTTTATATATCTACGAAATTTATAAATATTATTTAATTTTGATTTTTGGTAATTATGCAACTTTTACAAATTTATTTAATTAAAATAAATAGATCAAAAATCTATCTAAGATTATAATTTCAAATATATACATGCATATTCTTAAATATAATTTTTATGTTTAACTAAATCAAATTTATATTAAAATATTAATACGAAAAGAAAATTTACAATATTAATAAAATTTTATTTTAAAATATAATTTATATTTATCTGTTAAAATTTTTTTTGAGATTTTTTTACTACACCTAGTGTTTACGGATATAAACCCAAATACTATGTCTAAATTTCTGAGATATCCGGACCCATCTACCCCTACCCCTAGTAGTCCCCTCCTACAATACTAGGCTTAAGTAAATAAATCCGGAAAACCAAATCTTTAATCAGTTATGAGATTTTGTACTAGTTTCTTTGCGTAGACTAACAACTTAATATATTAAAAACTTACCAAGAGGAATCCATTTCATTGAAATTGAACCCAATAAACGAAAAAAAAAAAATCAAGAAAGTAGTACTACATAGCACTGTTACAGTCGGTCGTGTTCTTGGTCCAGCCTACAACTTGGTCTCTCTATAAACCCAACTTGTTTCGTCAAGTCGCAATCTCATCCACCTCCGAGTTAAAGACAAAACTTGGAAACGTGGTCGTTATGTCTCTGCAATAGAAATTTTAATTCCTCAAACTTTAAAAAAGGCACCAAAACTAATCAAACAGAAAGGTTCATAGTAAGGTAAAACATACCTCAGATATGGAAGAGTCATGATTTTAAGCAAAGATGGGTTTTTGATTACGAAATCACTCCACTCTGTCTTACCAATCTTTCCATCTCGGTCCACATCTGCATCCTCAAATGTCTGTTCACGCAAAAGCAAAAGGCTTGAGTTTTATAAAAGACTCTTTGCTTTGGTATAAGTAGAAGTTGTAATAAACAACAAACCTGATCGAGTATCACTTCTATGGTATCATCAGCTAGTTTCATTTCAGATTCGCAGAGAAGGGCAATCAACATTTGCTTCACCTGCCACAATCAAAAACACGATCATGAACGACCGCAAGGGTTTATTCACTAAATGATGCAAAATCAAGAACCTTCATTCATGATCAGTAGTGAAATGATCTTCGAACACGTTCCAAAACGAAACATCTTAGAAATGTATACCTCTTGGCGTTCAATGAAGCCCGTGCAGTCCATGTCGTATAGCCTAAAGGTAACTGAGATAAAATAGAGACCAACGTGAATAAAAATCACGGGCAAGGCTCCATAGGAACAGCAATAGGTGAGGACTTACAGTCTGTTTTCTCCTCTAGAGAAGCATTAGGATGGAAAACATTGAGTGATCTCACAAAGTCTCCAAAGTCAATAACACCTTTTCGTTTAACATCAAACAAATCAAATATCTGCAAACGAGGGCATTAAGATCAGTCTTTAAGATTAACTAGAAAGTCCTAAAGGTCTGAGAAAGCTTAAGAACTTCTACCCTATTGGCAAACAAATTTTCCTTCTTTCTGTTCTTGAACAAAGCAAGTTGAAACTCTTCCTGCATTACAAGTTGGTCGAGAAATAAGTAACAAAAACCACAAGTGGGCCACCAAAACTTCAACTTTCAACTTTCAAAACCAAACAAAAGAAAAAGAATTATAATTCAAGTCAACTATCAACATTCAATACACAGACTTGTTGAGCAATAAGGAGCCCACAGATAAGCATGGGGGATCCAATTATCGCCTAATAATAAATTGGTTAAAGTCAACAAAGTTGACATATATATTACGGATATTAGTGCATTTAATATTACGTCACTATTCTATACATCAAACTTTCAAGATCCTGCCACGAGGTGCAAACGAATCAATCAACAGCTATCAATTAACAGTTACCTTGTTGATCAAGCCATCGTCAACAACTGAGCTGCTTATGCTCTTGAATAACTCGTACAATGCTTCAACCTCACTCACGCTAACTGAAAAGACAAAAAAAAAAAAAACAATAAGCCAAAGCCGCGAGATTAAACATAAAAATCAAGTAAGTTGCAGATGAAACATACTATTGAATAAGATATAGCTTTTCAAATTGTTTGGAGTACAATAAATAGCCAGGAAAAAAACAGAAAAAATGAGATAAATATAAGGCAAATGGATAAAAGAGTTATCTTTAATAAGCTCATGCTTGAGGGGACATTTAAGCTAAGATAAAGAAACGTGTAGTACAAGTAAACTTACAAGCTGTCTCAGAGGCAAGCTTCACAGGGTTCTCATGACCAGGAAACTCTCTGGCAGCCGTGGAATGTAAACAGCCCATTTACAGATGACAAGTAAAAACGAACAAGAAGAAGCTTATTCGATTAATAGAATCAGCTAATTCAACGAGTTCTGAGACAGTAAAGCTTGGTTGCTAACGTTACTGCCCATCATCATAATCATCTTTAGAATCTACACAACACACAGAACCCCAAAACATTTGAATTACACGACGAACGCTGTAATTGAACAAGTACAAACCCTTGACAAAAGTTTCTCAAGATTAACACGATTCGAAAATTAAATGGAAAATCAAACACGTGATGTATGCACGGCTCCAGAATCTCTCTGAACGCAGAGATTGAAATTGGAATAAACGAAAAAAAGATGGAAAAAAACGAAAATCGGATTTTGTACTTACCACCGAGAGAACGGCTCGGTGAGAGAGAGGTGATGGGATTTACGAGAACGCGAGAGAGAGAGACGACGAAGATCTGTGACGGTGGCAGATGAATGATCTGACGGCTGAGATTAACTGTATATATATTACTGGGCTTTTTTTTCTGGTTCGTCAGAGGCCGATTGAGAAGTTGCGAGGGTTTTATAAGATGACCGTCGTACGTGTGGATGCTTGAACGCGTGCGAAACACCACCCTTGTAATTTTTTTTCCTTAAACCAAAGTACCAAACCCTTGAATTTTTTTTTATTTTTTTACAGTGTTGAAAAATGAACCATTGACATTTATTTACTTTGGATGGTTTTTTTTGTCAGCACTTTGGAAGTTTTATAAAAAATCTTTATTTTGTTTCCTTTTACAAGTTTTCTTAAATGTTGTAATGATGTTGACTTTTTTTCTGTGGAATTACAGTAAATTTGTAAACTAGTAGTGATGAAAAAGAAAATCATAAATATTATACACTAATAACTTTTGAATATTTTTCGATGAATCTTGAATCTCAGCCGGCAGATCATTCATCGAAAAATATTCTAAAGTTATTTGTGTATAATATTTATGATTTTCATTTGGTTCTCTCGTTTTCAGAATCTATGCTGATGCCCGTTATAATTCAAGATCTCGTTATAGATATTGAAACGGGACTTGCTAATATATATATATATATATATATAGATACGAGTCGTGGGTCATATACCTTTTGGGATAAACGAAGGCTCTGATCGGTAACATTGCTTAATCACATACGCATACCATACAAAAATTCAATAGTATTAAATAATTTTCTAATTGATATGGAAATAGTGTAATTAAAAATCCAATAGTATCAAGGGGATACGACTGGTGTCAGGTATGCGAAAATGAAACATATCCACATGTTGGGTTCATATAGAATGTTAGATCTACTTATGAATTATGGTCTGCGTCTTATTAAAAACTAGTGTTCCACCCGTACTGCGTACGGGGAAAATGATTAGCTTATCATATTAATCAGTGTGTTTTGTAGCAAATGTATTGCCAGGTTCATACTAGAGATGGCAAAGGGGAGGCTTGCTCGCGGACCAGACCCGAAAAGGCCTATTGCGGGATGGGATTGGGCACAGATTTTATGGCCCGTTTGTTGGCGGGCCTCGCGGGCATGACCGCGACGTTATTGGGCCGAAGCGGGTTGGGCCTAAGCGGGATGCGGGATAATTGGGTGGCCCGGTTGACTTTTCTGGTTTCGTTTCTTCGGTGATATCAACAATGGCGGTTTCTCGTCTCTGCTTCTCATCTTCTCTGATCGGTGACCAGAACTCATTCACTTCGGTCGTGTCTCTTCTGGTTCTCTTTCGATCTCTTCATCTCTTATATTCACAGAAACTTCTTCACCACTTCTCTTCTTCTTCAACATTTCGACCACAGCACAGCTTCTTCTTGGCTTTTGAGTTTCCGTCAACGAGTCTTCATCTTCGCAAAGGTATATACTCTGTTCCTCTCTGTTGCATTTGCTGTAAGTTTTCACACTGTTGTACCTCCAATAATCCGATCACTGAATCATACCAATCATTAAAGATATTAAGCAAACACAAATAAAAAATATGATGAATAAGTGAATAACAATGTCTCTCGGGAAAGAAGTCTTGCATTGCAAAATCAGGTTTGTGATTAAAGAAAGAGAGAAGATGTGTTTATGTATCAAGATGCAATTACAAAGAAAAATCTCGTACAAATATAAGTAACAGAATTGGGTAGTTATTTTTAGATTGTTGATAATTGGTGATCGTGGTATTGAAAGAAAACGGTCGGCAAAGTGGCAAGAAGAAATATTTTTGATCGGTAACATTGCTTAATCACATACGCATACCATACAAAAATTCAATAGTATTAATTAATTTTCTAATTGATATGGAAATAGTGTAATTAAAAATCCAATAGTATCAAGGGGATCGATTGGTGTCAGGTATGCGAAAATGAAACATATCCACATGTTGGGTTCATATAGAATGTTAGATCTACTTATGAACTATGGTCTGCGTCTTATTAAAAATGTCGAGAGTATTATTACACAATTCTCAGCGATGGTCTAACAACATTGCCAAATACAGAATAGTCTTTTAGATAACCCTTGGTTGATGCTATTTTGTTACATAGATTGTATATATATTCTCTTATAGGATCGTCCAAGAAATATACGGGTCGGGTCGTGCATGGAATATATATATAAAAGATAAACATCAGCTTGATAGTGACATTGAGATACTGCCTAATGAAGAAAGTGAATGCTTTGGTTGGTTTACATAGATTTCAATTTCGTCTCTGTTTCATTTTTTGTAGGTAAAAGAGGAGTATTGATGGCGTAACGGAACGGCTGCATCAGAATTGGAATCACAGAGAAGTTGCAAAATGATCACAATGCAGAATTTTGTTTCGGAAGTTTTTACACTTAGGAAATCACTTGAAGCAGAAAGCGGTTGAATACTAATCCCAATCGAAAAACTTAAAGACATGTTGAACAAAATCATTTTTGTTACTGAAATATAAGAAATTGTCGGAAATACAACCTTCATCGTACCATTTTTCATGTTTACACTAACCAATATTACTCAACTTCTAAAAAGAGAAAAATACATTTATAACACTAGAGTCTTTGGCATGTGAAATTTAAGATTCTAATAAATATATAAATAAATACTTAAAATATAAAAAATTAGTTCTAAAAATAATTTTCATTTTTCAAAAAGCAATTATGAAAAAAATACAAAAAAATTCAAAAAAAATTATAAGAAAGCTAGAATTTGATAAAGTAGAATTTAAAAATATATTTATTTATTTTTAAAAAAATATTTATTTAAATAATAATTTATTATATATATATATATTGAACGAAAATATAAGAATCTTTTGTCTCTTAATGAAGAATGTATTTTTGAAAATGTCTCTTTATTGATAGTAAACCTAAATAATGGTATTAAAAAAATGGTAAACATGAAAATTCTCTTTGAAATATTTAAACTAGCTATAACCATTGGGAGACAAGTTAAAAGATGGATCACTCATTTTAATTTTCAATTTTTTCTTTAAAAAAAAACTAAACTTTATTTAAACACAATTTAACAGATAATTTAATTTTGATTTTCATATAATCATTCTTATATTAACTTGTGTTATTAAATACTATAAATAAAAAGTACATATTAATTATAATTATCAATTTAATAAAACTAAAATATTATAATATATATTTCAAATCATGATTTCGTGTTGTGGGTTATATCAACATATAATTTTGAATACATCTTTTAAAGGTTGTATTGATTTTTTTTTCGTGAATCCTAAACGATAGAATATATATACATTCCAAAATAAGCTTGGTTGTTGCAATGAATAATAATATTTTTATTAACATTTATGTATACATGATGTACACAATGAATAACTAGTTGGACATGTGGGAGAATTACAGAATATTTCCATATTTGAGTTTTGTAGATGGCACCGAAGTACGTATCTTTCCATGTTTGAATTTTGTAGCAATATCCAACTAGTTGGACATGTGGGAAAATTACAGAATCAGCCACAAGCAATGCATGACCACAGGGTTCCCCGTAGGTTCCCCGTCGGTATCATCTAGGTTGAGATCTGGTACATCATCAGCCTCATAAGAGAGGTAACCAAAGAGCGGGGGTATATCAAATTTTTATCACTAATCTTAGATAGTGGCCTAGTCTCCCGTGTGTGTGGGGTAGCAAGAGAAGGTTGGTGAGTAAAATCGTGCATTGGTGCCGGGGTTTACGGGGGTGGTGCGGTTCTTAGTGTACGCGTGGACGCTGATATTGGGTGTACACGTGAATAGGGTGTGGAGGGATCTTCTCTTGATGTACGTGTGTATGCCGATCCGGTTTGTACCTGTGGACTTTCCTCTTGGTGCACACCAAGGAAATATAGGTCTTTCTTCCAATATGTATCATCTTCGCCGGATAAGCGAACAGTATGGTCGAAGGCATTGCTGGTGGTGCACTGGTAGGTTTCGGGGGCTGTTTTAGGTACATGAATCCACACCATAACCTCAGCTCCATCAAACCCACCGAATGTTTCCTCGTCTTCTTATCTATTACAAAATTCCAGATAGAATCGACGGAGGTCCACTCTCCGGGAATAACAAGGCAGTGATCTGCCATGGGGGATCTGCAAGAAAAAAAACAGGTAGCAAATTAGATTATTGGATAAGCATGTCTGGTTATTGGATAAATAGGTTTGTTAGGAGGGGGTTAGACAACAAACTTTTTTTAGCAGCTTAATTTCGACGTGAGCAGAACCGTGAAAAAAAAAGCAGTGAAACCGTGAAAAAAGAAAGAAAAAAAGATGAAGACTGTGACTTTATGCAAACTAGTTAATCTGGCCGTCCATGTAAAAAGACAAAATAAGATCCAATGGTTGAGATATGAGACATATATAAATCTTGTCACAAATCTTAGAATTAATTTGGACCGTTGAGATGGTATATAGATGAGTGGTGGAGGTTTGTTCCCGCTAAAACAATAGTTTAGTTAGTCAGCAAGTTAGTTGCAAGATAACTAGTTTGTTAAAAAAAAAAATAACTAGTTTGTTTAGGTGAAAATGAAGCTGTTAGGATAAATTGACTTGATAGAAAAAAACTGTCTTATTATAAAAAAACTTAAAACTGAATAAAACTGTCTTTCGGTGTAATTCTTTATTAAATCATTATAAAGAGTATTGGACATACAAGCATAATTTTGTGACTGAATACAACATAAATGCGTTTAATTTTAATGTTAATATATAATAATGATAAAGGGATTTTGTATATTTAAATATTTTAGATGCATGCATATATTATATATATGGCATATATCTTAGTTTTTTGACTTTTTCATAAGATATGTACATAACGAGAAACATATATCAACTTAACCAATATGCATCTGAAGTTTATGCACGCATATATTATATCATCATATATGATATATATATTTCCTAAAAATATCAGCTTGATAATATATATAACTATGTGATACACATCCTAAACACATACACACACACACAGATATATATATTGAAAACTCCAATCATCATATAAAATGACTAAGTCCGTTTTTTGTGCTGTCCTTATCATATTTATTCTAGGTTTGTTTGATGTTTAACCATCTTTAAAGTAATCTATTGTTTCTGCTGCAAAAAAGAAAATCGGTACTTATATGTTCTTAAATGACATTTTTTTACAGGATTTATGGCGAATGAGATTCAAGGACAGTTAGGAAAGCTGTGTAAAGAGCCTTTACCACAAACAGATTGTGGTGCCGGCTCATGTGGTGCTCTGTGCCGTCAATTAAAGCATGGAACTGGCCACTGCCTTCGGGGATCCGAAGGAAAATATGTGTGCTTCTGTTATTTTAAATGTCCTTCTTGAATTTTTGTTTCACTCTGTAAAATGGTATCTCACTTTAATGATAAAATGAAAAAGAATGCCTGCTTCTGTTTTTTAAATCCTCTTCTTGAATTTTTTTTTAATTCTCTAAAATGGTATCTCACTTTCTTCTTTTTTTTTTGTCATCATGGTATCTCATTTTAAAGTTAAAAAAATATGAGAAAGAGAAAAAAGTATAATAAAAAGTATCTCATTCGAGAAATTACAAATGTTTTTGTTAAATTTTTTAATGCTGTAGGTTTTATTATAAATTAATTAAATTTAGTTTATATTATAAAATATTAATATTTGAGGGATAAAAATTATAATTGAAAAAAACAAGAGATGTGCTCTAAAATGTATTTTACCATGATTTAATAATTAATCAGTTACAAGGTGTTCCGCCCGCGCATGCAAAAATAAAAAAATTATAATTATATATTAATGCATTCATTCTCCTATATATTAATTGAGAAGTCACTTAAATGGATTTTGTTTATGTGTCATTCATAGGTGAACTTTTAAATTAATTCTCTTAATTTGATTGGTTGTTGGTATTTAATTTAAATTTTTAAAAGAAAACTAGTCCTAGAACTACCTATTCTAATCTATATTACCAAAAAAGATAATTAAACATTTTAAATATAGATGAATTAACATAATTTGTTTATAATAAAAACTAAATGCCATATATTACATTATAGAAATATGGAATATACATATAAATACATATGATATTATATTAACGATTTTAAGCATATTTCTATTAATAGTGGATACAATAAATCATAGATTACAGAGAAATAATTAACCTAAAACTGTGCGGGACAGAACCAATCTCTTGGAGTAGAACTGCGGGCAAACCGATTTGTACAAAGTGTGGTCTCATGTATCATCAAAGGTTCTTTCTCATGTGGCAATGCTTCTTTAGTCAAGGTTTTGCTTCCATATTCTAGCCAGACATGTTCTATTAGCATTTGAAGTTATTGGTTTCTTTCTTCTCGTTGTTGTTTTAGATTTCATTTCATTCTGCGACTAGTTACCTCTGTATTTCTGTCAAAAATTTAAAACTTTAACATCTACACCGGAAAAAAAAATCTTTTCCTTCTCAGCCAAGAATCAGAGACTTGTATACAGAGAGAGAACATAGTTCTTAGAGTTTTCACTTAAGAAATAACTCAGTGAAGCCACTTGTGAGTTTACCGGAAAGGTTAAGATCCGTGAAGGTCGATTCAGTATTTTCTTATAAAGGAAAGATTCTCACCACTGGTGATTCTGATTCTCCACTTCTCATCACCATTAAGAAACTCAATCGAAAGGATGAAGGATTACAGGTAATTATCTCTCTCTGTTTTTGCTAGACACTCAAGCTGAGAGATTGGTTGTTGTGTTTAAATGAAAGTCTGAAGATTTTCTACAAATTTTGATATTTTCTCTTCTGTGTATTCTAATAGTGTGTCAAAATCTGATACAATTCATCATAGAAGATTGTCACTAAGGTTAACTAATCAATTCACTTTACGTAATTATCATTTACACTAATCATTTTTACCATCACTTTAATAAAGATTTTCTAAAGATATACTTTATTGGGATATCATACCATCATATATGGTGTGTATTGATTTCATAATACATAACGTACTATACATAATTGTTATCTATACTATACTAAAAGGGGAATATAAGCCATGGAGAGGGTGTCCACATAGGATAGAAAAATCAACCAATCAGAGAACCCGAAATTGCCATGTCATATCATTTTTTTCGTAAAAAATAAAAAAAACAATGCGAAGGTGAAGATCGAACCCGGATTAGTATGATATATATATATGACAGTTACCACTAAGCCATTGAAACTTTCTTGGACACATATACAAGAACCACTAAGTATATAATCACAAATTCTTATGTACATTTACAATAATATGAATTCAACTTTCAAGACTCCGATACTTTATTTTGTAAAAAAAAAATAAGTAAGTGACTAAGCTAATATATTCTTAGAAAGTGTGAGAACGTTGACAAATATGAAAAAGCATAGATTTTTGTTTTCGTGACAAAGTTAAGAATTTTGTAAACGTAAGTTTAACATATAAATTTTCGTGACAAATATGAAAAAACATAGATTTTTGTAAAATTTTGACAAAACAACTCATAACATACTTCTCTAATGTCTTAATAAAATATTATTTAAGGGTGCAATAATTAAATATATTAATTCAATAAATTTTGTAATTTATAGACAAAACAATAACACAACAAATTTTGAAACATTTGTTTAACCTATCGATTTTTTTTCATGAGAATCCAACTAAACAAGATAAAAAAATAATTAGATTTACAAATATTTAATTACCATTTTATTCAATTTTGATTAATTTCAAATTATAATAATGTATCTTTTTGAAGTTACAAATATGAAAAAACATAGATTTTTGTACAATTTGACAAAACAACTCAAAACATATTTTTCTAATGTCTTAATAAAATATTATTTAAGAATGCAATAATTAAATATATTAATTCAATAAATTTTATAATTTATAGACAAAACAATACCACAACAAATTTTGAAACATTTGTTTAACCAATCGATTTTTTTTTCATGAGAATCCAACTAAACAATTAGATTTACAAATATTTAATTACCATTTTCTTCAATTTTGATTCATTTTAAATTGTAATAATGTATCTTTTTGAAGTTACAAAAAAATAATGTTCTTTCTTTATTACACTAGAATTATATATAGATTCTATATACACAAAATAAATATAATATAACAACATAAATTTACTTTCCCCGATTCATATGAAAACTTTTTCAGTTATCCACCAAAGCAAATTAATTAAATCAATGAAATTGTTAAAATACAGCAAATTAATATATAATTTTATTTTAAATTAAATTATTTAAAAAGTGTATTTTTGTTAAAACAAAATAATAAATAAGTAAAACTGATTTGATGGTAATTTTTATGATATATATATATATATATATATATCAATTCTGTGAAAGAAATAGAAGCTTAATATGGAAAAAAATCTTAAATACAAAAACCTCTAAAAATTAACAAAAAAACTAATAAATTAAACTATGATATCACTTAAAAGCTTCTTAGACCATATTAATAAAATATTTAAGCGATAATTAGACAAATTTGATTTTTTTTCCAGCAAAAAGTTTATTATTAATTAGCATCAGTTATTTCAAGATGTTTAAGAAATGGTGGACAAAAAAATAGGATGGACATTAATGATATATGAACTATGAATAGTATTTTGTGAAGCAGACTTAGATAACATATATGCACATACATTTTCAGTCCTTTTTGATGCCTAAATTCAATTTCTTCAGAGTAATTATTCCACAAATAGATCGTCTGAGATATTGTTTTGATATGTAGATTTGTTTTTTCAATGTTAAGAAGATTGATAACTGTAAAAATGTCTCATTCGTATATGATATGTCTATAACCGAGTCCCCAACATGAGACAAGTTTGTTTAAAAAGTAAATAATTTTATTTTTCTTATATTATATAATAAATATATATTATTTACTGATAATAAAAATATAGTTATTCATCTATCACAAATATCTATGCAAATATGTGAATCAAGTACAACAATCAAACAATATAAAGATTTCCACAAAGAAAATTTAAAAAATATATTTATGTTATGTAGTCATATTTTATATTTTTTAAATAATATAATACAATATTATACATTATTTTTTAGAATTGAGAAATACATATAATATCTTATCCGCGCGTAGCGCGGTTAAAAAATCTAGTTTACATTAACAACTGTTATTTAATAAAGATTTTCTAAAGATATACTTTATTGGGATATCATACCATCATATATGGTATGTATTGATTTCATAATACATAACGTACTATACATAATTGTTATTTACATTAACAATTTTTACCCTTACTTTTAATGAGAAGTAAAAGACATTTATAACCCTAAGGTTAACTAATCTAGACCTTGAGTTTATAGTTTAGAGAGTGAGATAGAGTTTTTGAATGTGAAATTTAGGATTATAATAAATATATAAATAAATATTTAAAACAGTAAAAAAATAAAAAAAATAGTTTAAAACATAATTTTCGATTTTCAAAAAGAAATAAAATAAAAATAATAATAAAAATTTTGAATTTGAAAAAATATAATTTGAAAACATTAATAAAACTAAAATATTATAATATATATTTCAAATCATGATTTTGTGTTGTGGGTTATATCAACATATAATTTTGAATACATCTTTTAAAGGTTGTATTGATTTTTTTTTTTGTGAATATATATACATTCCAAAATAAGATTGAGTTTCTAGTCAATTATTTCTTATTGAAAAACTGAACACCTGTAATCTAACAAAACTCTATAATAACACTTCTAATAAATTATTTATGACCTAAGTTTTAATATTTAAATTTTAAAAATCTATGTATAATGCAGATATAACTTTTTCAAAGCTCAAAAAGTTAGTTCACATAAAAACTCTATTGAAATAAATAGTATACATAAATTTAAAGGGAATTTGCCAAATATGATCCATAACTTGATTTTAAACACAAAGATATACCCCAAGTTGAATCAAATGCAAAACTAACCCAAAAATCTAGTAAAATTACAAGTAGCCTTTTATGACAAAAAAACAGAATATACTTTTACGAATATAACCCTGAAAGTCTTAGGGGAAATTACATGTATACCACTTTTATGCTACCACTTTTCATTTTTACCACTACTACAAGGACATTTTCAAAAATACATTTTTCATTAAGTGGCAAAAGACTATTATATCCTTTTTATTTATATATATAATAAATCATTATTTAAAAAAAATATAAAATAAAATAAAAATAATTTTTTTTTTATGTTTTCAAATTATACTTTTCCAAATTCGAACTTTTTTTTTTAATTTTTTTTTCAAATTTCTTTTTGAAATCGAAAATTACGTTTGAAACTATTTTAAATTTATATATTTATTAGAATTCTAAATTTCATATTCCAAAAACACTACCCCACCACTCAACTCTAAACCCCCCTGTTCGAAAACGCGGCCGCCTAAGCAGCCGTCTGGGCGCTCGGCGACGAAGGCCCGCTTCGACTTTAGCCAAATTGTTGTAACTAATCGGAAACACAATTAATCGCTTTTCTAAGCGATTAATCGGACATAAACCGATTTATTCAACTAAATTTTGGACTTTGGTGACAAATTATTGGGCCATGGAAGAGGCCCAGTTGTCTGGAAGGATTTGAGACTTTCTCCTTGTATTTATAGAAGACTCATAGAAGACTCAAGACTCCTCTTAAAGTAAAATTAGTCGATGTGGGACAAGTGTAGTTGGTTTCTAAATTTTTTTTTCTTGTCTCGTGCAATTAAAAACATCAGACAAGTTGAAACTCAGAAGAATCGAACCCTGGACCTCTTACCGCAAGACATGACTCCCGTACCACTGGCCTACATTGTTCCTTTGTCTAATATTTACATGTACTAATATATATACATACATTTATAATAAAATAATAATAAACACTAATCTCCGCATATATCCCGATTAATCTTCGATTTTTCGGTAACTCGCTAGGCCTGGAGTCACCGCCCGACTAGCGTCTAGCGTAGTTTCGAACAGGGCTAAACCCTAACACTACATTGACTTATGCAGTTAATGATAAACAAGGCGTCAAAACGGGCTCCACCACCCCATTACGAACCCAAAAAAGGTAATCTATTCTGTAGTATAATACTGAACTCTTACCCAGTATATAATTATCATCTTCACATAAATTTCTAGCAGACACTGTTTGATTCAGAGGACTGAACAGAACAACTCAAGTCAGCAACATACGCTGAAACTGATAAATTACGGTTTCCTAAGAAATGGGTTAATGGGCCTTATGTCAAACCGACCATTTCAAATTTTAAGAATACATTACCAGTTTGAAGTGAAACACCCAATAACAGTGGACCCTAAGAGCAGCATTAACGCAGACATAAAAAAATTCTTAGGTAAAAAGGTGTGTGTGGGCTCCACCAATTTTTTAAAAACCGGTGACAGAAGGCGTGAGTTGAAGACCGCTTGCGATGAGTTTTTTACATTTGCAGGTCCCACCAACACATGACAGTCTATGATTGATACGATCTTAATTTTAAAAAAAAAATCAGAAAAAAAAAAAATTTAGAAACCCAAAACTGGGTTCACCTGATAATCATGCTCTAAGAAACATGATTATATATTTTATTATTTATACTGCTCTGTGGGCAGACAGCTTAAGGTTTAGCAACTAAATCAAACTTCACAAAACAAACACACGTAAAGTGGATGTCTTTTACATTTCCTCGCGTTATTCAACGACACAACTTCTACCTCCCTACTAACGCCCCCACCTCCAACCCACTACACCAAGTCAAGTTTATGCACAACATTACTAACATAGTTATGGTTTTCACCTTCACAGATTGTGCAACAGCTAACATAGTTCCAGCCAGCCCCTGGTAAAAAGAAAAGAGAAAGTCAAGGAAACAAAATCATGGAGGGATTGACCTTGGCCCAATCGAAATTTGGGCCGAGTATATGGGCTGATACATTTCTTTTTCTGACCACAGAAGTCCTCCTTCTCTCTGACCACAAAGCAAAGGAAGCGTCTTGGTGGTGGACTGGAAAGGAAGCGTCTTCGTGTTGGTTTTCTGCAAAAAAAAAAAAAAAAAAAGAAGATATGCCTGGGATTCGCGGACCTTCAGATTACTCGCAAGAACCATCTCGTGACCCTTGTCTCAAAATCAACGCAAAGGCAAGCCCCTCCTTTCTTCTTTGCTTTGCTTCGTTTCTGATCCATCGATCTGCTATTGATTCCATTTTGGGGTTATGTGGTGATGACAGGAGCCGTTCAATGCTGAGCCACCTCGCTCCGCCTTAGTTCAATCTTACGTCACTCCCGTCCATCTTTTCTACAAGCGAAATCACGGCCCCATTCCCATTATCGATCACATCGACAAGTAACACATCTCTTTCTCCATCTTTCAGTTTCGTTTGCAACTTTGCCTTTTGTCTGAATCTGAGATCTTTGTTTCCACTTACCAGCTACTCCGTGTCTGTCACCGGACTGATCGATAACCCAACAAAGCTCTTCATCAAAGACATCAAGTCCCTGCCCAAGTACAATGTCACTGCCACTCTACAGTGTGCGGGTAACAGAAGAACTGCTATGAGCAAAGTCAGGAATGTTAGAGGGGTTGGTTGGGATGTTTCTGCCATTGGCAACGGTTCTTTCTTCCTTTCTCCAAAAATTTATCTTTTTTTTTTATAATACAAAGACTGTTTAATAATAGTGTTTCCTTTCAGCTGTGTGGGGTGGGGCCAAATTGGCCGATGTTCTTGAGCTTTTGGGCGTTCCGAAGCTCACTGGCTCCACCAGGTTAGGTGGCAGACATGTTGAGTTTGTCAGTGTTGATCGCTGCAAGGTATTTATATATATATTATACACCTTCCCTTTCATCTGTAGTTTATGCGTTTGGTTTTGATTTGATTTGATTCGTGCTCTATCTAGGAGGAGAATGGTGGGCCTTACAAGGCGTCAATCCCTCTTAACCAAGCAACAAACCCTGAAGCCGATGTTCTACTCGCTTACGAGATGAATGGAGAGGTTTTTTTATCTCTCTTTCTCTTTGTTCATTGCTCAGTTGTTTGTTGATTAAATGTTTTTTTTCTCCTTGGTTTGAAGATCCTGAACAGGGATCACGGGTATCCGTTAAGGCTGGTTGTCCCGGGTGTGATTGGTGCTCGTTCCGTCAAATGGCTTGATTCCATCAATGTAATCGCTGAAGAATGCCAGGTCTGTGCTCTCAGCATGCATGCTTTACTGTTTTTTCCAAATCAGAAACTGCTCTGGAGGATCACAATGTTGTTGTGTTGTAGGGCTTTTTCATGCAAAAAGATTACAAAATGTTCCCACCTTCTGTCAATTGGGACAATATTGACTGGTCCTCAAGGAGGCCCCAAATGGATTTCCCTGTTCAGGTAGAACAATATTGTTGAATTTGGTCTGATTGTAGAATTTTAAACCGAACATTATTTCTTTGGACCACCACCACCAAATATGTTTCCTGTTTATGGTGTGAACAGAGTGCAATCTGCTCTTTGGAGGACGTGCAAATGGTGAAGCCTGGAAAGGTGAGAACTCTGATGTCATTTCCCAACCAATGCAGTAGCAAATTGAGTTGTAATATTTGGGTTTTTTGCAGGTAAGCATCAAAGGATATGCGGTTTCTGGAGGTGGGCGAGGGATCGAGCGAGTGGATATATCAATGGATGGAGGCAAAAGCTGGGTGGAAGCTTCTAGAACACAGGAACCAGAAAAGGATTACATCTCTGAGCACAGCTCTAGTGACAAATGGGCGTGGGTGTTGTTTGAAGCCACTATTGATGTCTCCCAGAGTACCACCGAGGTCATCGCCAAAGCGGTAAAAAAGCTTCTCTCTCAGATAACAATAAAGTGAATTATTCTCTCGTATAATAATTATGGGAATTATGGGGTAGGTGGATTCGGCGGCCAATGTTCAGCCGGAAAATGTGGAGTCAGTGTGGAACTTAAGAGGGGTGCTCAATACATCGTGGCACCGTGTCCTGCTCCGTCTTGGCCACTCTAACTTGTAGATCATCAAGTTACCCACCGCTTTGTCTGCCCTCTCCTTTTACCTCTTTTTCGGTTTCAAAAACTATGTGTGTGCCTGTGGATATGTGAACAAAAGTTTGGGTTTTAGTTTAATAAGTGAGAAAACTCACCTGTGAATGTGATAACTCCGAGCTTTTGGTTGGTAAATTATAAGTTATACCTTTTACATCCAACCACGGTTTACATTATTGTTATTGTTATAATAAACTAGGGGATTTGTTACGCCCGGATTTATTCGAATAATGTTGTATTTAATATCTATATTACAACATATTATTTCTATGTTATAAAAATATATATAGTAAATTGAATTAGAAATGAGTAAAACTTACAATTTGTTTTTTACTATCTAAAATATGAATGGGATGGTGAACAATGTAAAACGTAATCTTAGTTATGATCCAAAATAATTTTCTTACATATTTAACATATTAAGAAAATATATTATTAATCTCCACATCCCATATTTCTTTGTTTTATGTATAATTTATATCATATTTATGTTTTATTTATATGTATAATATTTTATAATATATTTATTTACGATTATAATCTATTTTTACAATTATAATAAGTAACACTAATTTAAATAATCATTTCTTTAAATAGAACTATTTTTAAAAATGTTGTATGTGTTAAATACACTGAAAATGTTATGAAAATATTATTATTACTATATTTTTTGTCAGCAATTATTATTACTATATCATTAGTTTAGTTATAGACAAAAAACAAATATCTCAAAATCTAGCTATAGTAAAGCATTACTCTGGATTAAAATTCAGTGTAAAATAATAATTAAAATATTCTCAATAGATAGTCACAATTCATTTAAATTTTATTATTATATATTAGTTGGTTTTAAAATTACTATTTAAAAAAATACAATGAGGTTATTATGTTATGCTGTTATTTATTTTTTTGACATCATTACGCTGTTATTAAAAATGAATTTTTATATACCATTTAGGGGAATTTTGAATATATTTTCAGTCCAAAACATTATTTTCTTATTAATGATTCTATTTAGTTTTTTTTTAACGCCGAACGGCCATGTAGTTTTCTTTACTATATCGGTTTACTTTATTTAAATTAATGATTCTATTTAGTTTCATTTACTGTATCGGTTATATATAATGGAAACCATGATGATACCTGCACTACACTCTTTCTAAATAAGAATGTAAACTAGAGCTTGACCCGCGCACCCGCGCATGTGTTAGTTTTTTTTATAAATAAATATTTATTTGTATAAGTGATAATATATATTTTAAAAGTTACCCGTTTAATTTATTTTTAATATGACATTTCTAAACACAATAATTCTATAGTTTATATTGAGTAGTTTTATTTTATCATGTAAACCCTTAGTTATATCATCTATTTATTTAGAATATGACCTGTAAAGTCACACAAATGTATTTTTATTTTTTATGGATCAAAATTTTATGATTATATATAATAAAATTGTTGTATAAACTATTTTTATGGATCACAATTTTATGATTATGTATAATAAAAATTTTGTATACTATTTACTATGTATATGTGGAATTAGTAAAATAATTACCGTATAATGTATGTAATTATGAAATGTATATATGGAATTAATTATTTTCAAACACACATATGTATAATAAAAAAAAGAAAAGACAATTAATATTAAAATTTAGGTTTATTAATTATTGTTACCATGATTTTTTAGTTAGAATTTGATTTTGGAAATACATTAATTGAAGAGAAAAGACAAAAATCCTAAAAGATAGGTTAATTAATAACTTCAGTGGCATGCTATTGTAAATATAGTGGAAAACTAAGGGATAATCTAATTTTGTACTCCTCTTTTAATAGATTATAGATGAACATTTAGTAATATTCTTGCAATTAGAAAATGAGAATATTATGTGAGATAAATAGAATTTGTAAGATCCAACTTGTAACAGCATGGAAATCAATAGAAGATGGTCTTAATCGGGATGAAAGAAATGTCATCAAAAGGTTGATATTAGTGAAAGCATTATCTAACGACTGCATAAAAAAATTACAATTGAATGATGAATAACAGATCTTATTCCTTAGTCTCTCCGCCGTCTGCAACCTCTTTCTTCAAATCTTTGGTTTGATATCCTTCTTTGCTTTGCTAACTCTTGAGATTGAGGCCAGACCTTAATTTGCTGCGGGTGTGGAGCGGTTTCTACCCTTGCGTACTTATCATATTCTAATGACTCGCAAACCCGTGTGAGAAAACTCGATCCCGCAATGTGACATGAATGAACATCTTGGACTCTTGTCGGATCCGATTCGTTTCAAGTTTGGGGGCGACTAAGAGTATCGAGTTCTGATACTTTTTCTTCATTGTCTTTAGATTTTTATTCTCTTTAAGCCTGGAACACTTCTTAATCCTGTGTGGCAGCAACGATAATCTTTCTTCTGTTCATCTAACAGCAGAAGAAAATAATAAGATTATGCAAAGAGTTTGAAAACCTCTCAAGGGTATAAAAACCAAAGACACCAGAAAGAGGTTCTTCATAAAGGCATGATTCAGATTATTTATCACCGCAGTTAGGGACAATGTTCTTATTTGATCCTAAAATGCTGTAAATCAATAACAAAAGGATATGGGTTTCTAACTTTCTATTGTAAAATGTGTTGAGAAAGAAAGCTCTATATTTGTTTCCAAACCTGTACGCTCAACAAAGTCATCTATGAGGACAGGGCAAGCACTTGAGGTGAAACACAAACAATAAGATGAATGAAAACACAAACACATATATAAACACATTTGTTTTGGTGTGAAATCTAAGGAATACCTTTAGAGTCATATCCTTCTAGATTCCCATGCAGACAACGTATAAAAGCCAAAATTTGTTGCTTTACCTACAGCTGGACAAAAATAAATGGAGCTTTGGCATTATTTCTATTGTTGTAATGGAACATATTCTTGGGGGAGGATAACCAAAATAATTATTAAAAAGAACAAAAGATCTTACTGATATTCTTGTGTCCATTCTCACCGCACATAACGAAAACAAAATTGTAAAAACGGGTAAACTCGAAGAATTTCATTGGTCATCTAGCTAGTGCCTCTCAGTCTAATATAAGAGGAAATATCAAAGGTTAGATCGCAGTACATCTGGTGAAGAAAAAAAAATTAAGGAACTAATTGTGTAGGAGAAAAACTTGCCATTAAGTCCAGCCATGACATCAGCTTGAACTATTCATCAAAATTGAGCTTCTGCCATAGAATGAAAGGGGAAATAAGCTAAAGGATTAGAAAATCTGTTCATTTTACCCAAACAGTCTCCCCTGAAAAAGTTGCAATAGAAGACATGCGGAAACCCGTTAACATAACATCGTAGAGAGAGAGAGAGTGGAGAAGTATCCGTCATGATATTATTACCTGAGATTGAGAGGCTCGGTCATGATGCAAAATATTTGAATGGGGTGGTTGCTTTGATTTTCTTCTTTACCGGCTCAAACCAATCTTGGAGTTGAGTTCCAAAAATCAAGTTTTCCTAAAGTCTCTTGTTGCTTTTCTTTAAGCACTTGACCGGGTCAGGTTGCAAACTGATAGTTGGGTATAATAAACTTCACAAATAAATTTACCCACAGATCACAAACTTCACTACGTCACATTTTAAATCCATAAGCAAAGACAGAAACATATATACGGAGACTGAGAAAACGTTACGTGCAACCAAAGAACAAACACAATAGCATGGTTTCATATTAAAACTTAGTACCTGAGTTAGTGAAGTTTGTGATGATTCAACCGTCAATAACTAATGGAATTTCCATCGAGAAGATATATCATGTTCTTCGTGGACAGCTTCAAAACACTCCCTCGAAAAAATAGTATGAGAAGATATATATATATATATCATGATTCCAATATGCTTAAATATATCATCATCAAAGTGTCATCAATTTAATACAGAGAGACGATGACAATATCATACCTATTTCGTGGGTAGGCTCTTGCCAAATGTAGGATCCAAAACTCTATGGTTTTGTTATCTGCCAAATCTCTGCTAATGAAGATGTACAATAAATGATACGTCAGATCCAAGAATCAAATACAAATACAGACGAAACCCTTTAGTTGACAACATTCAACCTGTTTTCGTCCTCTTTCGTATTCTCAGATTCATAGTCTGATCTTCTTTCTCTGATTTCGTTTAGGGCTTCGTTTGCTCTCTGGAAAGTTTAGGGTGATAAAATAAATTAACTATGATAAAAAAGAGGGTGTAAGAAAATCTCCGAGACTTGCCAGAGTTTTGAACCGATTTCATCGCCATGGATTGATATCGTTGAATAGAGGCTGTTGATTATGGTTGAATGTGAACTTCAATGAATGAGTTTATATAAAAGGAGAACAAAGGGAGGTGAAAGGATAGGTTCCTCATCAAGATTGGAGAAAATATCGTAATTAAATGAGTGTGAGTGGACAGTGATAAATACAGAGAAACTGTGAATTGCAGAAATCAGAAACGATGATCATGAAGGGGAAGAGCAAGAGACGACTTAGATGCAGTGTTTGTAAGAGGCTTGGTCTGGTTAAAATGGGCCCATAGCTTTCTAATATAAGACACTCACGTGAATTGGCCCACAAAAATTCTGTTTCGAGTAACAACGGAATGACATGGCAATGTGCATGAAATCATATGTGTGCACTTAATGTATTCTCCTTGATTCACTGTCCACTCTCCTCCAAGTATAATATATGTTGAGATTCTCAGCATTCATGAAAAAAATTGTAAGGATCTTCATAGGAAGAGATCTGGTTTACAAAGTCAAGGATCTTCCTTAGTTTCTCTACACTTTCTTTGTGACTTTTTTCATAGAGATTTTATAAAGCCACGAAGATTACAATCTCACGATCAGTAATACAATAAATAAATAAATGATCTTGAGACTTTTCCACTGATCACAAACATCACATAACAAGAAGAAACAAAAGCAAGAAACTTTTTTTCACTTCTGTGAAGAAACCGTAGATGAAGATGATTCCGGCTCTTTCCACGTCGCTTGCCATTGCTTGTCATACAACGTTGTCTCTTCAAACAGACCCTTCAGTTTGTCTAAATCTTCATTCTTGCGGATGAAAAGAACTCCAGCTACCGCCACAAACAAGAGTGTCTTGCAGAAGAAGTTTCCCATTTGATCAACAAGTCCTACTCCGGTAAGGCTATCAACAAAGTAAGACATGAAGAACCCTATCATCGCAGCACGACCTATAAGACAATACCCACCAATCAAGAAAAAAAACAAACTTGAGATCATGTTTAGTTGCAAAGTTACACAAGATCATTATTGAGTTATTATACCATTGAGGAGTTCAGCTTCTGGTAGGTGATACCGCTTCATCCAAGCCCACCATGGAATAATGGAGGTATCGAAGAGAACAGGCTCGTCGTTAGTAGTTGTTTCCGGGTTGTCTTCAAGCCACTTTCTCCTCTTTGCCTCTACACATTATACAACAACCCTATAACGTATTACAAAACCAAAGCAAGGAGCTTTTGTAGTAAGTAACAGAGCACACTTAACCAGAAACGATTACAGAATCCCAATCGGTTTTGCCTTCTTTCTCGAACTGTTTCAGATCCCACGTTCCATTAACCCACTTCGCATCTTGAAACTTGATCTCCGTCGTGGTGGTGGTTGTCAAATCAGTCTCGTCGGAGGAGCTTTCCGTCGGAGATTTAACCGGAACTTCCTCTTTAGCGGGCGACGCAGGCTTTGGAATCTCCACGGTGGTTGCAGAGACTGTAGCAGACGTGCCGTTGTCGGAGGAGGAGGCTTGAGTGAGGGAGACGAGAGAGAAGCGTTTGGTGGATAGGAGAGAGAGTGAGATCTTGGAGGTGAGATTAGAGTTTTGAAGCGGAGAAGAGATCGGCGGGGAGAATAACGCCATTGATAGGGACATTTGCTGCTTGCTCACACACTCTGTATCTCTCTCTCTCTCTCTCTCTCCTCTGTTTTCAGTTAGTTTTTTCAGTTAGTTTGAATGTGTGGTTTGGAATGAGCTTCGAAGGAAGTGAAAGTGATGTTATCGTTAATCGCTTCGAATGTATGTCGTTTTCGTTTTTTTTTTGTTTGCTTACTGAAACTACGTGACGTTTTGTGTTCTGATGAAACGAGATTATCAAAGGACTTCATTCATTTATATATAAACTAGGATAAGACCCGCGCCTTGCGCGGGATTAAGTTATTATTTTTATTATATTTTGGAGAATGAAACAATAGTTTGGCTTCATTTGGATTACGGGTGTTCAATCCGGATATCGGATTGGTTTCGGTTCGGTTCGGTTTTTTCGATATTTGGTTAGTAAAATATAACTACTATTCTAAATCCATATGTACTTTGATTTTAGTCTTTCACATACTTTTGAAAGATTTCAACTGGACGACTAAATTGATCAGCCAATCTTGTTGCTTTAAATCATTAGTGTTTATATATATATATATATATTATTTAGTTTGAATATTTATTAAATAAAAATTCATATGCGTTATATTTTATGATCATTTGTAACTTATTATAACAAAAAAATAATTTATTGATCACAAAATTTTCAGAGTGGGAATATTCAAATTTCTAATAATATATAGACGTTTTGAAAAATTCAAATATAACATATAAGAAAAAATATAAATGTTTTTATTATATATTTAATGTGATTTTTTAATATCTTTCAATAATATAAAATTAAAAAAAAGAACTAAGATACCAAAATTGTTATCAAATATTTATTATTCATAATAATTAATTTTCATATATACGTTAATCATATTAGGTAATTTCGTAGATTCTAATTAAGGAAAGTGCAAAAAAAATTTTGGTAGATTATTTATCAATTCGATAGTTAGTTTAATAAAAAATATAATGTAAGTCAAGATGGACCAACCTATTTTTCTAAGAATAGTATATTTTATATAGTCATTTATTAAATGAGAATTTATAATCATACAGTTCTATGATCATTCATATCATTTTATAACTGAATATTTAAATCATCGATAACAAAATTTTCAATGTGAAATCTTTAATAAGTTTATAATTTATAAATGTTTTTGAAAATTCATTGAAAGTTTTAATATTAAAATATTTATGTAATCTTATGGTATATAGTATAATCTATATATATATAAATATATATGTTTTATTATTAAATGATATTTTTTACTCATATGGTTTTAAAATAATGTGTATCTTCTTATAATATTAAATAAAAGTTCATATTAATACAATTTTATGATCATTTGTAACTTATTATGACAAAAAAAAATCTATTGATCACAAAATTTTCAGAGTGGGGATCTTCAAATTTCTAATAATTTATAGACGTTTTGAAAAATTCAAAATATAACATATAAGAAAAATTATAAATGTTTTTATTATATATTTAATGTGATTTTTAAATATATTTTAATAATATAAAATTAAAAAAAGAACTAAGATACAAAAATTGTTATCAAATATTTATTATTCATTATAATTAATTTTCACATATACGTTAATCATATTAGGTAATTTCGTAGCTTTTATTTAAGAAAGTGCAAAACATTTTTTGGTACGTTATTTATCAATTCGATAGTTAGTTTAATAAAAAGTGTAATATAAGTTAAGATAGACCAACCTATTTTTCTAGGAATAGTATATTTTGTATAGTTATTTATTAAATAAGAATTTATAATCATACGGTTCTATGATCGTTCATATCGTTTTATAACAAAATATTTAAATCATCGATAACAAAATTTTCAATCTGAAATCTTTAATAAGTTTATAATTTATAAATGTTCTTGAAAATTCATTGAAAGTTTTAATATTAAAATATTTATGTAATCTTATGGTATATAGTGTTTAATATATATATATATATATATTTATTTTATTATTAAATGATATTTTTTACTCATATGGTTTTAAAATCATGTGTATCTTCTTATAATAAAAATGTTAAACCATTGATCATTAATTTTTAACATAATAATTTTAATAGTTTTAGTCATTTATTATCGTTTTTAAAAATTCAAAATATAACATATACGAAAAAATCTAAATTTTCTTTTTATAGCTAATTTGATTGTTTAATTTATTTTAATAATATAAAATTAAACAAAAAATGATGGAGGAGATATACATTGTTATCAAATCTTTATTATTAAACTCATTAATTGTCATATATATATTAGTCATTTATGGTAATTCCGTAGGTTTTATTTAAGGAAAGAAAATATCATATCATATCATTATATCATATAGTTTGACCAACTTATATATATCTAACAACATATAAAAATCGAATGTGGACCTACTTATTTTTCAATTGAATGTAATTGACTACCTAATTGAGTGACACCTATGCATTGGGGCCTCTTTTAATTAATACAAAATTGAGGTTACATCTTTTCAAATGTTTCTCAATTAATATATAAGGGACTAGAAGCCCATTTCAATTTTTCTTTAAATTTAGCCTTCCGCCCAAAGAAAACCAGATACCATACTTTAATTACTTACCAAAACTCAAAATTTATATGGATCTTTTTTTGTTAATAACTTAAAGGTTTTAAAAATTTTAAAGAATGACGTCAAAAAATTCATTACATTTTTTACACTGTTATTTTAAATATTAATTTGATATTATATCATAAAATATTAAAAATATTATATTTATAATTTGTATAACAGACAATTCCATCATTTTTGCATCTAATTTCACATGCATTATTATACTGAATCTTTTTTATGAAAAATTATATCTGGATATCTTTTCTGCACCACTAAGCTGTATAAATAATATTTTTCTGAAGCTTTGTTTATAGGCCTATTTAGCTGAATATATAAATTTCTCGTGGTATTGCAGATCTATGTATTATTTTTAAATATTTGCATAACCATGTAACAATTGTGCTGTGCTGTCAATATTCTTCTCGAGCTGAGACGAAAACGTTTACCTGTTACCGGGGTTGAAGAATAAAATGTATTTTGATTGCAAGTGGAGAGGAAGAGCAATATATGTAGAAAACCGGTTATAATTTGACATAGTTGATGTACATACATATTGAAGGAGCAATAATTTACGAGAGATGAGATGTATAATTTTTTAAAATGGTTGGCGCCATTGTGATAAAAGGGAGATATTTTGAGACCTAGCGAAGATATTTTCTACTCGGTGTGATAAAAGGAGTTATGATTATATCTAAGAAAGTGCTTTCAAGAAAGGGGAGTTTTTGTGATGTTAGTAATCGTATGTTGTAAGATAAACTTTATCTACTATCCAACCTAAGATATAACGTTTAATATTTTCGGCGTATGGGTTGATGTAAAAAACTTAATATTGTGAAATATTAATTAAGAAGAAGAAAGTGTGATATTATTATTGGGATCCTATATTAGACATATATGTTGCATGAAGTTCATATTGGAATCAGTAACCGGTTATAAATTCTATAAAACCGAAACATCATACCTATAACCGGTTATAAATTCTATAAATTTTAGACACAACTAGAGAATGAGTTTAACTTTTTTAGAACGAGACGATCTTTTAACATATAAAATGTATCTAAGCGCTTTGGATTTTTGCAGGAAAGAAAAATAGTAGTTGAATATTCTTGATTCTTTGTATTATTATCACACTCTCTCTCTCTCTATTTCTCTCCTCAGTTCTTTGCATTTGTGGTAATAAACAATGTGTTCAGCTCACGTGTAACGTGTAACAGGTCGTATATTAGGGGCACGCTCGGTATTACCACAATTTATACAGTACTGTTACCTGTTAGCTAATTTATATCCTTTTTTTGTTATCTAGTGCAAAAACCCTTGTTTATAGGCTACGAATGGTAACCCACTTCCCGTCCCGCACCGCAGTTAACAGTAACAAAAATTTCTATATATACCATATATCTATACGTTTTTATAACTGTTAAAACTGCACTGCAGTTAAACCGTTTGTCCCGTACCGCTCAAACCGCAGTTACCATTCGGAGCCATAATTATTCTAAATAAAGAAATTTTCTTCTCGAGAAAATATCAGCCAACACAAACAGAAAATGATTCGTAAGCTTGAAAACTCTTGACCTGGCGAAAACTGATTGCCGAAATTCCACGTGGCTAGTTTTTATTGGCTTATTGGCTCTGATTTGTTTCGCGGCAAAGATTCAGTACAATACGACGACCTCCTCCATGATGTTTCAAGAAGTTTCCGGAACTATGCGTGTTTGAATCCCCCCGAAAAGGTAATTAACACGTAAGAAGCGAGGGCATTATCGTCAAATATTCTCCAATCTTAGATTCCTCCTATAAATACCGAAGGCTTCTTCTTCAGCGACAGTTTCATTATCTCGTGAATTTTTCCCCTCTCAAAGCAAAAGAAAACAAAAGGCATGGATTCATTCTCGTCCTTCTTCGATTCTCAACCAGGAAGCAGAAGCTGGAGCTATGATTCTCTCAAAAACCTCCGTCAGATCTCTCCCGCCGTCCAGAATCATCTCAAGAGGGTAACTTCCTTCTTCCTCGAACAAACCGCCGGTTCTTGATTAGAGACGCTAGTTATTCGATTCACAGAGATTCATTCCGTTTTCACGGTGTTGATCGTTGTAGTAGACTCGATCGCATCTCAGTTTTGTTTTAATCGTTGCGATTGTACTTCCTACAAATTTCTAGGGTTTCTAATTTCGTCGTGTTAGTCTCTGTGGAGAACACGATTTGTGAGATTGAACTAGTTCTTTGTAATTATACTGATATGCGTTGAGGAGTGTTCTTATTAATTGGGGATGTTATGCTTCTTGTGGAGTTTGTAGGTTTATCTAACTCTGTGTTGTGCTCTCGTTGCGTCTGCGTTTGGAGCTTACCTCCACGTGCTCTGGAACATCGGTGGTATTCTCACTACCATTGGATGCTTTGGAAGCATGATTTGGCTGCTCTCCTCTCCTCCTTATGAGCAAGTACGTGAGCTTTCTTTCGTAAGGTCGCGTGCTTTCTTGTTGTATCCTGACGTTGTTGTTTCTCTTGGTGCAGCAAAAGAGGCTTTCACTTCTGTTCCTGTCTGCTGTTCTCGAAGGTGCTTCAGTTGGTCCCTTGATCAAACTGGCAGTTGATTTTGACCCAAGGTGACTTACCGTTGTTATTTATCGTTCTATTCTTTGTTAGACCACTCTCAGAGCTGACAGTTATTATCTTTCTTTTGTTACTTCAGCATCCTCATCACTGCGTTTGTCGGAACTGCGATAGCCTTTATCTGTTTCTCAGGGGCAGCGATGTTGGCAAGACGCAGAGAGTACCTCTACCTCGGAGGACTGCTTTCGTCTGGCTTGTCAATGCTAATGTGGCTTCAGTTTGCCTCTTCCATCTTTGGTGGCTCTGCATCCATCTTTAAGTTTGAGGTACCAATAAGCGTCTCCTTCTACTCTTTTTGTAGTTATTTCTCTTCCAGATTCCTCATATTGATATGGATATGGTGGTGCAGCTCTACTTTGGACTCTTGATCTTTGTGGGATACATGGTGGTGGACACTCAAGATATTATAGAGAAGGCCCACCTCGGTGACATGGATTACGTGAAACATTCGTTGACTCTTTTCACCGATTTTGTAGCTGTGTTTGTTCGTGTTCTCATCATTATGGTAAGTTTATTTCCTACGTGATATTGATTTATCTGTTAAAAGATATCCTTGTTGATGAGGCTTTCTGTTATACAGCTGAAGAACTCGGCAGATAAAGAAGATAAAAAGAAGAGGAGGAGGAACTGAGACTAAAAAGTGAGAAAGAAAGCTAATAGAGTGGGTGTTATGTGTGTTTCAAAAAATAAAAAAGAGTGGGTGTTATAAGTACATACATGAAAGCGTTGGTGTTTTTTACTTGTTTGGAACAGTTTTGGTAACAACACATGTTACTTATTTGTGTATTCCTCTTAGTGACTCCAGATTGTGAATGGATCAGTATCTTGAAACTCTGTTGAAAATTATCAGTTGGGAGCTACGTTTTTGCTAGTTTGATAACGCTTCTGGTAGGCCAGAGAAAAGCAAATATTGGACCTCTTTATCTTGTGGTTCCGCTTGTGGCTCGACTCAAAGAATGTTGCTATGTAGGAACGTGTGGTCTCGCAAGGAAAGTGAAGCTATCAACGTCAAGCGGAAAATAATGAGTGTCGTTTTCGTTAGGGTCGTTCTTTCGGCTCAAGTATAATCCAAGATCAACCGAAATTGCAATTCAACCTAAAATAAAATAAGATCAAGTTTGTTATATTTTTGCTCTTTTTAAAAAATATTTCTAAGTTAGACGTGACAATCATATTTATAATTTTTAGGGGTTGATTGGAATGAGAGGTAAATATTGTAGATTTACTCAATATATCTGTATAAAAATTTACTGTAGAATTTTGGTGTAGGTTTGATGATATTTAGTTGTTTACTTTCAAATTTTCTAAAAATCTAAGTGTAAGTGTTTTAGGTATTTTGCTTTTTAAAGTAAAAATGTAATTTTTGAAGATCTTTTTAAAACATGATTGAAAGAGATTTGTGGTTTATATAAAATTTTGGCTGAGCACTTTCCAAGAGTTTGTTTTTGGATTCTTAATTTTATGTTTGATTATCAAATCACTATAATAAATTGTTTAAATGGATTAGACTATTCAACTAATTTGTTAATCTAGTCATAAATCCTTCGATTTATGTTTCGAGACTCAGATTGGGCTTCATCTTGATCTGCTTGTCACCTAGTTCCATCTCCTTGGCATAAGAATCGGAGGCGTTAGAGTTCGGATACTAGGTCTGGGCATTCGGGTCGCCGGGTCGGGTTCGGATCGGGTTCTTTTGGGTCCGGATCTAAGAGTTTAGGACCCGATAGGGTAATTTCAAATTCTCGGTTCCGGATCGGTTCGGATCATGCCGGGCCGGGTCGGGTCGGGTCTTAGATAGTTAAACCCATTCGGGTAATTAGAATTTATCGATTCGGATTCGGTTCGGTTTCGGGTCGGATTCGGTTCGGGTTCAATCTAAAAAAGACCTAAAAATACAAAACAATATCTGAAAATATTTATATATCCGAAAATATTCAAAATTTTATTCAAAATTTATATTTTTATTATATTAAAATGTGTATATATACTAAACTATACGAGATACAATAACAATTCGTTCTCCTAGTGGTTGACCTCCATGTTCTCTAGACAAATAACCCGTCTTCGATTTCCCCTTGATGCATTTTATTTAATTTACATTATTAATTCGGGTACCCATCGGGTTTCGGGTTTGGGTCGGGTCGGCTCCAAGACCCGCGGATCCTCTGCAACAAGATCCGATAGGGTAATTTGATCGGATCGGTTCCTATCCAAACCGGGTTTTTTTGGGTCGGTTTCGGGTCGGGTCCGGGTAAAATGCCCAGGCCTATCGGAAACTATGACCCCGCGATGGCAGAGGAACTAATCGAGGAAGCATTCAGTCCATGGGCTTCCTTCAGATTACGTGTAGATCATTTTTATGGTTTAATTGATTATCTTAGTGATGTCTTATTTTACTACCGGTTTAGATCTAGTCTTTTGTAACTATGCGGTCCAATTGATGTGGTAAAAAATATAATGATGTCTCGATTGGGTAGTGTAGGATCTATCTAAATATTTGTAGGTGATCTAGATTTTGCTATTTGTATACATGGTTTAAATTTCTGTAAAATTAAAATGTTGTATTCACATTTGGTTAATAAAAATTAGGGCTGGGCAAATAAACCGAACCCGAAAATCCGAACCGAACCCGATCCGATGAAAATGAATCCGAACCGATCCGAACCCGACAAAAATATCGAATGGATCCTGTTTTTGGTATTTTGGGTTATGGATATTATCCGAACCGAACCTGGACCTAAATGGATATCCGATAGAACCCGAAACATTTAAAATCACAAAAAGAACTTCTACCAAATATGATCTTAATTATTAATATGTATCCAAAATACTTTAAGATATTATTGAACTTCTAAAATAATTATATGTTATATGAAGGTTGATGGTGGAATGTGGCGGTTGATGCCTGAAGTTTTTAGATTTTGGTTTTGTTTTTATTGAATAATGTTTCTCATGAAAATTTCATGAGAACTTATTTTTTTTTTATGATTTCATTTATCTTGTTTTCTTTCTATCACTAACTATGTTTATCTTTCGCTTGATTTTGAATGATCACGTTTGATGTTTTTTCTTATTTTTGAATCGATTTTACTTATGTTTTGGCTATTAAAATATGTACAAATCATGTATTTTAAATCCGAAGAACCGATTTCATTTATGTTTTAGTTACAAAATAGGTACAAATCAGGTATTTTTAAACCGAAGAACCGATTGGAACCCGAACCCGAAAGTACAATGGGTTATACCGGTTCTTTGAAGATTTACTAACCCCGATTCGAACCCGATAGAACCCGAACCGGTCACGAACCGAACTTTGATATAACCCGAATGGGGTTGATTTTGATAAACCCGAAAAACCGAAACCCGAATGGATAAAACCGAAACCCGATTGAAACCCCGAATGCCAATGCCTAATAAAAATTGTTGTTGAGCCAAAAAATAAAAGAAAAGAGACAACTCACGATTGATAATAAGTGATAGTGTGATACGCAAAGCGCTCTGGTGGAGAGTTGGAAGTAAGTGAAATGCTAAAAAATATCTGTAATGTGTTTTCATTCTTGGAAAACCTTCGTTTCAATAAAAAAGAACAAACATAACATTCCAGTTAAAACTTTTTGTTTAATTGTTGTTATTTTGTGCTGTAGTGGTTGTGTTTTATTAGCATGAATGTGAATTGTTAGCAGACCATCATTTGACATACTTTGTTTTTATTTAAGCACCACTCGTGCTGTCGTGCATAACCTTCGTGTATTTTAATTAACCTGATTTCATGCATTAGTTTCATCGCCTGATCTCCACAGTCCGACTGAATGATCATCAATACTATTAAAAGGGAAGGAATCCTAAAAAATATATCTGTAAAAATTGTTTGAACCATTTCATTAACTAACAATATTAGATTTTTTAACCGCGCTACGCGCGGATAAGATATTATATGTATTTTTCAATTCTAAAAAATAATGTATAATATTGTATTATATTATTTAAAGAATATATAAATAAGACTACATAACATAAATATTTTTTTTTAATTTTTCTTTGTGGAAATCATTATGTTGTTTGATTGTTGTACTTGATTCACATATTTGCATAGATATTTGTGATAGATGAATAACTATATTTTTTATTATCAGTAAATAATATATATTTATTATATAATATAAGAAAAATGAAATTATTTACTTTTTAACAAACTTGTCTCATGTTGAGGACTCGGTTATAGACATATCATATTCGAATGAAACATTTTTACACTTATCAATCTTCTTAACAATCAAGAAACAAATCTGAATATCAAAACAATATCTCATACGATCTCTTTGTGGAATAACTGCTCTGAAAAAATTGAATTTGTGCATCAAAAATGACTGGAAATGGATGTGCATATGTGTTATCTAAGTCAGCTTTACAAAAAACTATTTATAGTTCATATATCATTTATGTCAATCCTATTTTTTTGTCCATCATTTCTTAAACATCTTGAAATAAGTAATGCTAATTAATAATAAACTTTTGGCTCACAAAATAAAAATCAAATTTGTCTAATTATCTCTTAACTTGTCTAACTGATATATGTATTTCTCAATTCTAAAAAAATAATATAGAATATTGTATTACATTATTTAAAGAATATAAAATATGACTACATAACATAAATATATTTTTTAAATTTTCTTTGTGGAAATCATTATGTTGTTTGATTGTTGTACTTGATTCACATATTTGCATAGATATTTGTGATAGATGAATAACTATATTTTTATTATCAGTAAATAATATATATTGATTATATAATATAATAAAAATAAAATTATTTACTTTTTAAACAAACTTGTCTCATGTTGGGGACTCGGTTATAGACATATCATATTCGAAAGATACATTTTTACAATTATCAATCTTATTAACATTGAAAAACAAATCTACATATCAAAACAATATCTCATACGATCTATTTGTGGAAAAACTACTCTGAAGAAATTGAATTTATGCATCAAAAAGAACTGGAAATAGATGTGCAGATATGTTATCTAAATCAGCTTCACAAAGTACTATTCATAGTTCATATATCATTAATGTCCATCCTATTTTTTTTCCACCATTTCTTAAACATCTTGAAATAACTAATACTAATTAATAATAAACTTTTTGCTGGAAAAAAAATCAAATTTGTCTAATTATCGCTTAAATATTTTATTAATATGGTCTAAGAAGCTTTCAAGTGATATCATAGTTTAATTTATTAGTTTTTTTTGTTAATTTTTAGAGTTTTTTGTATTTAAGATTTTTTTCCATATTAAGCTTCTATTTCTTTCACAAAATTGATATATATATATATATATATATATATGTCATAAAAATTACCATCAAATCATTTTTACTTATTTATTATTTTGTTTTAACGAAAATACACTTTTTAAATAATTTAATTTAAAATAAAATTATAAATTAATTTGCTGTATTCTAACAATTTAATTGATTTAATTAATTTGCTTTGGTGGATAACTTAAAAAGTTTTCATATGAATCAGGGAAAGCAAGCTTATGTTGTTATATTATATTTATTTTGTGTATATAGAATCTATATATAATGCTAGTGTAATAAAGAAAGAACATTATTTTTTTGTAACTTCAAAAAGATACATTATTACAATTTGAAATGAATCAAAACTGAATAAAATGGTAACTAAATATTTGTAAATCTAATTGTTTAGTTGGATTCTCATGAAAAAAATCGATTGGTTAAACAAATGTTTCAAAATTTGTTGTGGCATTGTTTTGTCTATAAATTATAAAATTTATTGAATTAATATATTTAATTATTGCATCCTTAAATAATATTTTATTAAGACATTAGGGAAATATGTATTGAGTTGTTTTGTCAAAATTGTACGAAAATCTATGCTTTTTCATATTTGTAACTTCAAAAAGATACATTATGACAATTTGAAATTAATAAAAATTGAATAAAATGGTAATTAAATATTTGTAAATCTAATTGTTTTTTTATCTTGTTTAGTTGGATTCTCATGAAAAAAATTTGATAGGTTAAACAAATGTTTCAAAATTTGTTGTGTTATTGTTTTGTCTATAAATTACAAAATTTATTGAATTAATATATTTAATTATTGCACCCTTAAATAATATTTTATTAAGACATTAGGGAAGTATGTTTTGAGTTGTTTTGTCAAAATTGTACAAAAAATTATGCTTTTTCATATTTGTGACGAAAATTTATATGTTAAACTTACTTTTACAAAATTCTTAACTTTGTCACGAAAACAAAAATGTATGATTTTTCATATTTGTCAACGTTCTCACACTTTCAAAGAATATATTAGCTTAGTCACTTACTTTTTTTTTTTTACAAAACAAAGTATCGGAGTCTTGAAAGTTGAATTCATATTATTCTAAAAGTACATAAGAGTGTGATTACATACTTAGTGGTTCTTGTATATGTGTCCAAGAAAGTTTCAATGGCTTAGTGGTAACTGTCCTATATATATATCATACTAACTCGGGTTCGATCCTCACTTTCGCATTGTTTTTTCATTTTTTACGAAAAATAAATGAGATGACATGACAATTTCGGACTTTCTGATTGGTTGATTTATCTATCCTACGTGGACACCCTCTCTATGGCTTATATCCCCCTTTTAGTATAGTTAAACTTACTTTCATATTTGTGACGAAAATTTATATGTTAAACTTACTTTTACAAAATTCTTAACTTTGTCACGAAAACAAAAATGTATGATTTTTCATATTTGTCAACGTTCTCACACTTTCAAAGAATATATTAGCTTAGTCACTTACTTTTTTTTTTTACAAAACAAAATATCGGAGTCTTGAAAGTTGAATTCATATTATTCTAAAAGTACATAAGAGTGTGATTACATACTTAGTGGTTCTTGTATATGTGTCCAAGAAAGTTTCAATGGCTTAGTGGTAACTGTCCTATATATATATCATACTAACTCGGGTTCGATCCTCACTTTCGCATTGTTTTTTCATTTTTTACGAAAAATAAATGAGATGACATGGCAATTTCGGACTTTCTGATTGGTTGATTTTTCTATCCTACGTGGACACCCTCTCTATGGCTTATATCCCCCTTTTAGTATAGTATATATTTTTGGTCTTACCATAATATTTAACTAATAACAATACATAACCAAATATTTCTCTAATCATAATTTATATATTGATATTGTAGACATTTATTGTTACCTATATATTTGGAAATGTTAGCATCAGTTATGGAGTTAATTTTATATCCACCTATATATTTGGAAAATATATATCTTTTTCAACCCAAATATATATTTTCTCTGGGGTTGATTTTTATTCAATCAATATATTGATATCATTGAACGATATATTTTTGATGAGAAGTAAGCTCGACAAAATGTAAGTAAGTCGTGTGTGTTAGATATATTAATAGGTAGATGTATTAATTTAATAAAATGAGCCGTTAAATATTAGTATGCTTAGGTGGTGGTCGAGTTGTTAATATATAGGTGGGTGTGTGTTAACTAGAGTAGAACCTTTATAAATTAATAGTGTTGAAATTTTGAAATTTTATTAAATTGTAGAGATAGTAATTACAAAAAATTTCTTATTTAGATTTCTTATTTTAAGATAAGAAAAATATTTGATTTTAGTGTATAGACATTAATTGTTATTTCTGAAATTTGAAATTTATATTAATTTTATTATATTATTTGGTGTATATACTATATATTGCATAGAGCTTAAATGTGGTTTTAGATATAATATTACTAAATTTTATCAAAAATATATGAAATGTTAAGAGAATATAAAGATACTTACATTGTGAATATAAAAAATAATATAATAATAGGTTATTAATTATATAAAATATGTATACATATAAATTATTAATTTATAATTTTTATGGAACCATATATTTACATATAATTTTCTACAAAAATTATTATCTTATTATTTTATCGATTTGTGTCAAATTTTGAACCGGTCCAAGTTGGAACCGGCAAAATTTATTAATTTATAGAGATTATTAGTTTATCGAATATTAATTTATAGATGTTCTACTGTATAAGGCTGAAGTACTAAAAATTGTTAAAGGTAAAAAAATTTCTGAAAATATGATGGCACAAAAATAATATGTCATCATTTTTTTTTTGATTAACATAATATGTCATATTATATTGTAAGGATAATTATTAAAACGATTATGTTAGACTAAATTATTATATGACTGAAGAATAACTTATAGTTAATGAAGTGGTGCAACAAATTTTGCAAGTAGATTTTTGAGATGATTTGCTTTTAATAGTATAGACTATAGAAAGATATAAGTTGTGATGTATGTCACAACTTTTGTAATTTAATAAATTCATTGTTATCAACTTATTACAGAATTTAAACATGTAACAATATTTTATATACTTTGTTTTATTTTTGTGTACTTTGATAGTTAATATACATATAAATAAATGTGACCAGAACTGTTTCTATATATATTTACCCCAGTTTATAAATATTTCTATACTACTAAGGGTATGATTGGTTTTCCAACTACCACCCGCAAACGCAGCTTTTGCGGTTAGTAGCGGTTGTCGGCGTTTTGCAACAATCGCTCAAACCGCTCCAAACCGCTCCAAACCGCTCCAAACCGCTCTGAACCTCATAAATTCAAAAGCTGGTTCCAGCTAGCGTTTGCGGTTGCGGGCGGTTGCGGGAGGATAAATTTTTTTTTTTTTAAAACAATATAAATACAAAAATAAAAATATTCAATAAAAAAATAAATTGGAATTATAAAAATGCTAAAATATATCTATTATATTTTAATTAATATTATAAAACTTTAAAATAAAAATATTTTCTATATTTTAAAAAAAATTAAACTATAACTTTCTAAATATAACTTTTATATTTATAATAATATTATTATTTTTGATATTTTTATAATTGTATAAAATGTAAATATTGTTAATTTATTATTTAACCGGTGCTGCATTTGGTAGTTAACCAGTCATAAGTATCCCGCAAACGCACCAATTTCTAAACGCAGAACCAGTCGTACAAATCTCTTAAAACCGCTAAAAACCGTAACCACCCGCATCCGCAAACTCCCGCAACCGCAACCGCAACCGCTGCGGTTGAACCAGTCAGGCCCTAAATATACAGTTCAAATTTTAAAATGCGATTGAACCAGTCAGGCCCTAAATATACAAATTTCATTTTAAAATTTGAACACATTCCTCGAATCCGTATAAATCAATAGTGTTAATTTAAACCATATATATATATATAATTTAGTCTAACATAGATATAATAATTTTATGTCAATTGAATCAAACAATAAACCGCGTTTTGAAAACGTCCGATCCGAATCGCGGTTCTATGCCAATATTTATGTGAATCCACATTATCTTATAAAAATTTATTTAAAATAATAATAATTTAATTCCAAAATTAAACCCGCGCTTTCTAAGCACGGGTTTTTATTACATTATTCCATCAGAATTTTCGTAAATTAATTAGTACGTAGTTTTTTTTATGAAAACTGGCCTATAATTAGGACGCAGTTGGTCACGATTTTCTCTACCGTCTCGTTCCTTTTTACTCTATATAACATCAATTCGATTAACATTTTATATATTGCCATTACAAAATTATTTGACGTTTTATACTTGCAAAATAATTCTATTGTTTCATTATATTTATATCTCTCTTGGGAATATAAAGTACTACTAGATTTTGATCCGCGCTTAGAAAGCGCGGATTTATTTTTAAAATTAAATAAATTATTCTTATACAATTTTTATATAAGATAATGTATAGATTTGAGTACATTTACCCGCGAGGACTGAACCGTACCAAACTGAAAGAAAGAAAACTAAAATTAAGCTGAATTTCATAAATAACCGAGCATAACATATATTTTTGAAACCGAAAAACAGAAACCAAACTGATAACCAAATGAGTACTTAGATTTTTAAAATACAAATTATATACCTACAAATATTAATTATATTTAATTTCTAAATAACCAAATATCATATAAATACTATTTATAAACCAAATTATGCAAAAAAAAGTAATGACTCAACTATTTTTTATTCAAATAATTAATAGTTAATTATTTATCCTATATATTTTTTCCAAACAACCTAAACGACCCGATTTAAAGCACAAGATATTTTACATTTGTGAAAATTCAATAAAATGTATCATATGCATTGTTAGAATTTGTAAAGTAAATAAACATGTTCTAATTTATACCAGTTTTTTTTCTAATTTCATTTAAATCTCCAACTCGTTTAGACCCATTTGATTTTTTATGATAAGATTAATCATTAGTTCATATATAATAATGTAACATCAAATCCTAATGATTGATTACATGTAATTAAATAAATTAATGTTTCAAAGTTGAATAGTTAACATTAAGGCTTTTAATTTTTAATTCACGTAAAATGAAAAAACATTGTTACAAACCAGAGGATTCTCCATTACAACCTATATTAAACATAAGTAAACCATTGAGAATTTTATACTGATAATTAAATAATATATGGTTATGATCACGTCATGTGTAAACATGTTTTAATAATCTGTCTATATTCATAGAGATTTATTGTTAGAGTAATTATATAATAGATTATGGGTGAATAATAACTGAGTTCATTTAAATTATAAAAAAATATGTAATGTATTTTTATAGTTAGAGAAATATAAGGTAAGACCAAAAAATAGTTAAGTCTAATGAAATGGTCTAACAACCTTGTTTAAGTAGATTTTTTTAAGAATTTTTCCCTTTTAATAGTAAAGATTTGATGTGCAATACCAACAAAATCTCCCATCAATAAAATATGTTTTCAAGTTCCATAAATAAATTTATGCATTTACTTGTTATAACTGATTCAATATATTAGAATGTAAATGTAGTATCACCCGTAAGGATGAATTTCCGTATTTGACAATTGTTGATCTACTATCTTTAACACCAAGCTTCAAAGAATTATTAATATAGATACAGTGAAGCAATAAATATTTATTTTGTGAGTCTGTTTCATGTAGGTATTTTTTGCTGAATGAAAATTTTGTATCAGCAGAAAGAGAACGAAAGAATATACGTGTTGAAAAACGTACTTATAAAATTTGGTTATATATAATAGAAATAATTAATAATGAGTAGGTAAATTTGGTTATATATAATAGAAATAATTAATAATGTAGATGTATAGTTAGAGAAATATATGGCAAACCCTTAATAGTTAGAGATAATTAGAGAAATATAAGGTGAGACCAAAAAAATAGCTAAGTCTAATGAAATGGTCCAACAACTTTTCATAGGTAGATTATTTGATTGAGACTCAACATTATTTTTGGAGTTACGTAACAATAATCACTGTTTTCTACAATTTGCTTTTTCCTTGAAATGAAAAACGAAACTTTTGTTACCTAATATTTTTTTCTCTTGAGAAATTTGTGATGGCGCGTGAAGGTGTCATCAATTAACCTCAACATTATTTTTGGAGTTACGTAACAATAATCACTGTTTTCTACAATTTGCTTTTTCCTTGAAATGAAAAACGAAACTTTTGTTACCTAATATTTTTTTCTCTTGAGAAATTTGTGATGGCGCGTGAAGGTGTCATCAATTAACCTAATAAACTGATACTTCATACTCATACATCTCATCGTAACATGTTATAAGTTCATTTTAGCAAAAAAAAAAAAAAAAAAAAACATGTTATAAGTTCACCAAACCTCAACATTATGTGGATCTCGATCATGGATGACTGCATGTTCAATTTTTAAAAGTTTATATGTATATAGCTAACTTAGTGGGAATAGTATAACACGCGTAGACACGCAGTAATGTACCCAAATTAGTTCACTAATCACATTCACGAAACTAAAGAAGTGGGACCCATCACTTAAAAATACTTTAACCTAATCAAACGGTGAAGAAAAGAGTTTTGTCCATGATCGTCGTCCTCATTACGGCCGGTGACTCCAATAAACCATTTTTGTTTGATATTCAAAAATCTATTAATAAAACTGTAGATATAATTCACCAAACGTCATGCCATCACATACTTTCAAATAAGTTAAAACCTAATCTTATAGCCAAGTCTTATCTTTATATTAAAAAGACAATTATTTACATCAATATCTACACTTTTATTTTACCAAAAAATATCTACACTTTTATTTTTACTAAAAAAAATATCTACACTTTTTAATTTAAAAGTGAAAAGAACAAACCTTGTTGATTTCATCTTTCCTTTCCAACTCTTTCTTTATTGGTTTAACACTTGGAGATGACATTTTATTAAGAAAAAAGTTGGTTTGTGACAAAAGATCAACTAAAATATATTACATAATGTAAATCAGAGAAATGAGACTAAGTTGTAGTTTAATTGACAATTAACAGAATTATCTTTCAATATAATAATGTTGTAGACATTGTACTATTTGTTTTACATCAATTGTACTATAAACATTCATAGAATAGGGTATTTTAATAATAGGAAACTGTAATCTCAGTAATTGGTATTTTTATTCAGTGTAATATTACACGGTTCCATAATCTTATCAATATTTTATTATATTTTTCTGATGACTAATATAACTGTCGTCATTAATAAATATTAATTATCTTCGTTGGAATCAAAGGAAAAAACAAATAAGAAGAAAAGTCTATAGTCAGCAAGCAGGAACCATGAGGCATAACAAGCAATGATATTCCTCCAGCCCCATCGTCACTTTCTTACCATTGGAGGTTTCTCTATGAATAATTGAGTTTAGATCAATTATTTTAATTTGTTTACAAAAGAAATGCCTCAATATATAATCCGTTCACAGTGTTTGGTGCGTTTCAAACGCAAAAACACGTTCGAAAATTTGTATGTAATTCATAAATTTTATTGTTTAATACTTTATCAGTTAAAATATTCTCTAGAAAGTATTGAGATGTGCTCACTTATTTTTAATTATTATAAAAAGTCACATGTAAATAGCCTTTGGTTAGTATTTACCACAACTACAAAATAGATAAAAGTAGTTATTTGTATTTAAATTTAACATGTAAACATGTATAGTATATTTGAACAAAATCTTCCTACTTAACCATTTACACACTGTTAATCAAATGGAAATGTCCTTTTGAATATTTTTAACAAAAAGAGCTAAGCGATTTAAAATCTCTAAGTTAAGTATACATTAAAGTTCCACAAAGATACTTGTTAAAAGTTTTCTTTCTTCCCTAAATTTGCTTCAAATGTGATATTCAGCATATCTAAATTTAGCTTTGGGGCAGTTTCTGCTTCGTCACTTTGTATATCCGCACTATTTTTTTCCGGCGCTTAAGGGATAGAGACAGGCTATTCAATTTGTTTCCACTGATTTAGCGAAGGTGTTATCTATTGAGTGGTGGAGCATCAAACCTCTTTGAACCGAGGTTCGGCGTGTTGACCCATTGTAAGGTTGTGTCTTTGCGCTCAATGGAGGCAACAAATTAGCTTTGTTCATTCGTTACCATCTCATCTGGTGGCTGTCTGTCTACGAATTGGTTGATTTTTTTTGCGTTTGTGGTTTGGAATTGCGGGTGTCTATATCGTCTCTGGCAGACAAATCCATCTCTTTGGCGGTTAATCTCCATTTGCATGTCCTCCTTGCATTCTAGTTCAAGTTTTGTTTGTGTCATTCACGTTTGGCTTCTGAGTTGTGTCGATTCTTTTCATCTCTTAACCTTCGTTCCTGTGTGATTGTGAGGCGCTAAAAAGACCAGACATGGTTCTCCTGTTCTGGACTAGGGCGTCGTTTTGCAACCAGATCGAATATGTTCGACGAGGAGACCTGGGTGTGGATTAGTCCTTCCAGGACCACGATGTCTGTTTGGATGTTTTGGCAAACTGATTTTTCTTTTCAGGATTTAATAAAGTTAGATCTAGAGGTTGTCGTCTTCGTAATCCACCTTTGTTCCAGAGTGACAATCGTCTTTGCTCTCGACGGATGGAGACAGTCGGTCATTGTTCCATGCATCGTGGGTTCTCCTTCAAGTTTGTTTCACTCTCCATCTTTGACCTCCAATGCTTAAAGCGCTGATGTCAATTTTGGTTGCAAGTTTGAAGAGATCTTTATGATCTAGCTATATCGGTTATGTCATGTGAGTTACCAACAACCGAGGTGAGCACCACGTTTCAATGATTAACATCAATGGTAGAGAACAAAAAGTGATACTCTAAGAATTATGGAACAGTTTAGTGGTTGAGCGAAACTAGACTTACGAAATTTGAATTAATTTTGTTTGTTCGATTTAAGTTTATGGTCAACATTTGAATTCCCGATCAGAAGTAAATGTTAAAAAAGTATACATTAATATTTTTTTTAATAGATATGAAAATGTAAGTAAATAGAAGAGGACGCTGAAACATTAACTTTCATTATACAAAAAAAAAATAGCCATAGCCTCCTCACCACTTTCTCTTTCTCTAGCCTCACCACTTTCTCTCTCTCTTTCCCATTTTCACAGCCATTTGTTAGATTCCTCTCTCCCTCTCTCTCTCTTCTTTTTCTATTGGGTTGTTTATTAGAGACTGATTAGCTCAAAGGAACCCAAAAGAGAATTCTTCCCTTGTCTTCCATTTTTTTCTAAATTTTCTGGGCTCTTATTGTTTTCCCCTCCGGCCAATTTTCTAAGAAGAAGACTTTTGAGTTTCTGGGTTTTTCCTTCGCAGTGAAGCTTCTCAATACCCATAGAACCTATATACTGAAGCAAATTACTGAACCTCTAATACTTGGTGATATTATAAGCTATCTATCATCTCTATATTAATAACTTTTTGTAAAAAAAAAAAGATAAAAGAAGAGATGGGGAAGCAAGGGCCTTGCTATCACTGTGGAGTTACAAGTGAGTTCTTGTTGTTTCTCCAAATCAAGATTTGTTTTCTTGTGGGATAAAAGTCCATAACTTGAGAGCTGTTTACAGATTGTTTCATAATAGGAAAGAAAGAAGAACTGCTTTCAATTTGATTATGTGTAACATTTGTTGTGAACAGGCACACCTCTCTGGCGAAACGGGCCACCGGAGAAGCCGGTACTGTGCAATGCGTGTGGCTCCAGATGGAGAACGAAGGGATCACTAGTTAACTACACGCCACTTCATGCTCGTGCTGAAGGTGATGAGGTTGAGATTGAAGATCGAAGAGGTGGTCAAAAGATGATGATGATTAATGGAATGTCTATGAACAGAAAGAGGAAACCATACCAAGAAAGCTTCACGGTTAAGAGAACCAGCTTGGAGTTCAGTAACGGTTTCAAGAAGAGGGCTTTAGAGGAAGAAGCTAGCAACAATAGGTCGAGTTCAGGGTCTGTTGTATCGAACTCAGAGAGCTGTGATCAGTCCAACGCGTGGGAAACGAGTTTTGCTGCTTGTAAGAAGAGGACGTGTGTGGGGCGTCCGAAGGCTGCTGCTTCTTCTTCTGTTGAGAAGCTCACAAAGGATCTCTTTAGTATTCTACAGGAACAGCAGTCTTCTTGTTGTGTCTCTGGTACTTCGGAGGAAGAGTTGCTGTTTGAGAATGAGTCACCGATGGTGATAGGACATGGGAGTGTTCTTTTGAGAGATCCTCGTGAGGACTCTGAAGCTAGCTCGCTCTTGGTTGAGAGCAGCAAGTCCTCATCAATACATTCTCATAACTTTGGTGGAAAGGCTATAAAACAGGAGCAACTCAAGAGGTAAATAACTTGGAATAAATGTGATTTAAGCAAGTGTTAAATGATCTTTTTTTGGTTGCAGGACCAAATCACAAGTCTTGGGGAGACATAGTTTACCACTCTGTAACATAGATTTGAAGGTAAAATTCATTTGCAGCTCCCAAAAGTTTTTGTTTTCTTTGAATATTGATTTGAATGCTTTCTGCAGTATGTTTTCAACTTTGATGAGTTCAAAGAAAAATTCACAAAGGAAGAGCAACAAACACTGATGAAACTACTTCCTCAAGTTGATCTTCCTGATAGGTTAAATGCAACTTCAGTCTTTACAGATTTGTTTCATCAGCTACTTCTGAGTTCTTAAATTTTTTTGTTTTCTCTATTTTCGCCAGCCTCTTGAGCATGTTTGAGAGTTCTCAGTTCAAAGAAAACTTCTCCTTGTTTCAGCAACTCGTTGCAGATGGTGTCTTTGGTACATCAACTTCTTCCTCTGGATCAAAACTTGAAGAGTTTAAGACACTTGCAAAGCTTGCTTTATCCGATCCTGACAAATCCCATTTGTTGGAAAGCTATCAGATGCTCAAGGTTAACGTCATATACTCTTCTTGAAACAAAATAGTTTCTTGTCTTGCGGCTTTGGCTCACGTAAATATTTGCTTCAGGATAAAGAGATTGAAGACTCTGTTACTACAACATCAAGGGTCTCAAACCCGAATACATCAGATAATAATAGTTTAGTAACCATTAAAAAACCTTGTGAAAGCCTAAACCATAACTTCTCAGGTCAAAACAAAGATTCTTCAATAGTGCCAATCCACAACTTTCTGCAATAAAAATATGTCTGTTTCTGATTAGTTTGAGTTTTGCATTCTCCAGAGACAAGGGTTGTGATGAAGAGCCCCAAAGAAGTAATGAAGATTGGATCAAAACACATTGAAACCAAAGAGATTATAGAGAACAGTGTCTCTTCCTTAAACCATATGAGCTACGGTGGATCTATGGTGTGTGGTGGCTATGAAGATAATGATAACTCTGATCAGGATCTTCTTCTTGATGTGCCGTCAAATGGATCATTCCCTCAGGCAGAGCTTCTTCACATGATATGATATGAAAGAAGAAGGTTTCTCAAACTCAATTGGTATTTCTCAGAACAAAGACTTAAAAACTCTTTAAAGATCTCTCTCTGATCTGAGGAGAAAACTCTTTCACCCTTTTTGACTTTTTCTGAGAAAAAATGTGGCCAAATGAGTTTTTCTGCAATAGAAATTGCTATCATCTGCAGATACATAATATAAAAAAAGGAAGGATTTTTTATGTAAGGGCACTTTTTGGCGGTCATATACTGTCTTCTCCTTCTTACTACTAAACTTGGAGAACAAGGAAGTTTCGTTTCCTTATTGAAATCTTTTTCTTGTGCTCAAAAGATGAGATTCATAATAACATATTTAATAGTATTAAGATACCATATGCATAAATATTTCAGTAAGTAATTATTTTAATTATAAAACAATTTTAATAGATATTTATTATTTTATTACAAATTATTAAAATTTACAATTGACAATTTTGCTATATTCGATACCACATTGAACTTTATATTCTATTTACACACCAGAGATCTTTGGTAAGTTTTTTACTTTTTTTTATCAATGAATTAGTTTCCTTGAAATTTAAATTTTTTTCTTTTTGGTGTAAACGTATCAATAAACCTTGGTAATCTACATTTTTTACAAACTTGAAGAATACGGTTATTGATTTTAAATGCAGTTACTTTTTACGCAAAAGCAATCATACGAACCTTATGGTGAGAATTGTGGGACCCACAAAAACTAACGGTGTTAAAAGTATATTTTGAGAAATAAAAAGTTAAAAGGAGTCAAAGTCTCTCTCCACTAATTCTCTTCAACACTCTCTCTACCAGAAAATTTGTTTCTTTCCCGGCGACGAATAGTTTCGCCGGAGCCGGTGAGAAAACGCAGACGAGCTCGGAGAAGAAGAAGAAGATCGATCAGTCGTTTACTGTTCTTGACCCTCGGGTAATGCATTTCTTCTTACTCTCTCTGTGATCTCACACGCTGCTTCGGAGTAAATCCTCAAAAGTAGATATCTGTGGTTGATTTGTGTAGAAATTGAATTGTTGAATCTATAATGTTAGTAAAGGAATCGACTTTGTAATGTTTTTGACAGGAAGGATGAATGGTTCACGTAAGCGATCAATCGTCTACGCCATTCGAGATTACCCACTTGGCTGTGGAACTCACCCTCAGAGATCCATCAAGATCCCAAGAACTAGTGATGTCAAGCAAGAAGACCCTGCAGGGTTTAAAATCTCTGTTCGTGATTGCGATGTTGCAGCTCCCACACGTGAGAGAATCGGTCTCAAACAAGAACCAGCAGCGTTTAGATACTCTCTCCCTGATCGTGTTCTTGCGGCTCCAAGGTTTAAAGGAGCTTGCTCCAGACAAGAAGCAGCTTTTAGAAGCTCTGTTCATGATTACGCTGTTGCAGCTCCTACACCTAAGGGAACATGTCTCAAACAAGAGCCAGCCTTTAGAAACTCTCACCATGCTCCTGTTGTTGCAGCTCCAAGGTTTAAAGAAGCTTCTTCTAAACAAGAACCAGCGTTTAGAAGCTCTGATCAACACGGTCTCACTCCTCGTGAGCAAGTGCTTGAGGTCCTGCGTCTTTTCAAAGATGTGTTCAGACAGTTGGACCGAGATAAACAAGCGAGACTCCTAGGCGGAGACTTATTCGACGCTACAGCTAGAATAGACATCCGAACGCTAGATGTGTTGGAGAAAATGGGGAAACAAGTCAACACAGAGAAGAGAATCGGACTGGTTCCAGGAGTCAACGTTGGAGACGAGTTTCAGTACAAGACCGAACTCCGTCTTGTCGGCCTTCATTTCAAGACCATGTGCGGGATCGATTACATGAATGTCGGAGATGTTAAGCTTGCAACAAGCATCGTTTCCTCGGAAGGGTATGGTTACAGCGATAAGTTTGGTGCAGGTGTTGTGGTTTATACAGGTGAAGGAGGTAACGTGGTGAGCAAGGAAAAGAAAACTGAAGATCAGAGATTGGTTAAAGGGAACTTGGCTTTGGCTAATAGTATGAGGAAGAAGAGCTTAGTGAGAGTGATACGTGGTGAAGAGAGGCTGGATAAGAAAGGGAAGCGGTATGTGTATGATGGATTGTATTTGGTTGATAAGTACTGGTTAGAGAAGGAGGTTAGAGGTACTACTGTCTACAAGTTTAAGCTTTGTAAAGTCCCTGGTCAACCTCCTCTCTGTTGACTTGAGAAGAATTACTTTTAGATGTATGAAATAAATTTGATATTGTGCAATAAGATTTTGAGGGGACAAGGTCGATTTTACTGACTTAAAATGGAGTTATTTATATTTTATAAGTAAATAAATAAATCAATTGACTTACGCAAATGACAAAACCTAAATTACTATTAGAAAATAATAAAAGGTACAAATAAGAAATTGGATGAAAATTGTAACCATTATTTATAGAGAAAAAGACTAGAATAGCACTAAACCAAGTTTTTGTTTCCAAAGTAGCACTCAAGGCTCAAAGTCACAAAAATAGGTTTCATTAAAGAGGTAATGTACACTTATACCCCTAGGGTTAATTAATCCAAACTTAGGGTTTAGAGTTAAGGGGTGGGGTTTTGGAATTAGGGTTTAAAATTTTATAAATAATAAATAATAAAATAAAAAATAAAAATTTTAAAAACAGTTTCAAAAAGTATTTTTAAATTATAAAAAAAAAATTTAAAAAAATAAGTAAAAAAAAAATTTGAATTTTTTTTTTTAAAAAATTATAAAAATTTCGAATCTGAAAACATATAATCTGAAACTATAAAAAAAAAATTTCTTTTTTTTTATTTTTATTTTTTTATTTTTATTTATTTTAGTTTGTTTATTTAATTTTAAACCAAGGGTATTATAGATATTTTACCCTTTAATGAATGTCATTTTTGTGACTTTCTCCTTCTAGTGCTATTTTTGAGACATAAACTTCAAAAGGTGCTATTATTGACAATTGCCCATATTTATATCGAAGGCTTTTTAATTAAATATACTATATTCAGTTTATATGGATAATGCAGGGCAGTCCTATAAAATAGCACCCCACCCTAAATTTATGGGTCAACAAAATTTAGTATATATTATAAGAAAACCAGAAACACAAACTCTTAGGGGACTACATTTTTGGATCAAGATTTGAGTAAATCCAAGAAAAATTGAGATTTGAGTAAATCTTAAAAAGATTTGAGTAAAGATTCATGGGGTTTTGAAGAAATTTTGAGAGTTTTTGAAGAATTTTTTTTAATTTTAAATATTTCTAAATAATATTTTTAAAAAATTACTATAGTTTGACATTTATCGTTTTATGAAAAATATAAGAATTTTTAAAAATCGACTTTCAAAGAAGTTTTATTTTTTTCTATTTCAAATTGTTTTTTTTTAATGTGAAGTAAATTTTTTATTCTTTTAAGAAGTTTCAAATACCATCATTTGAAGTGGTATTTAGATCATTGTTTTCACTATAAAATATCATCCAAACTGAGCTCGAGAATTATCTTCTCATGGTTGGTTTATGTAACTCTCTAGCAAATACATCTCTCTTCATTCTTTGGCCGGGTTCGGTCTCTTTTATCTTCTTGTCTATGTAGACGATATTTTAATCACTAGAAACGGTGAGCCAACGATGCAGTAAATTCTTCATCAACTAGCAAATCATTTTTCCATTAAATTGAATTATTTTCTCGGCGTTAAAGATGTGTGTACCTTTGCTGGACTTCACTTGTCTCAAAGGAAATATATCATGGACCTGTTTCATAAACATGGGATGACTGATGCAAAACCCATGGGAACACCAATGGCATCCTCGCCTAAGCTCACTCTCTGCTCAGGCACGTAACTCTCGGACCCAACGACATATCGTCGACTTGTGGGAAGTCTACAATACCTTGCCTTCACCAGATTAGACGTATCATGTAGTGGATATGAGGACATATTCAAAATGGTTTGCTCAGAGTCGCAAATGTGAGCCACGAGACCAGCTTGCAGATGCTTTGACACAACCATTACCACGCACCAAGTTCATCAAGCGCAGAGACAAGACAAGAGTGTCCACTGCCCCCTCCGTCTTGCGGGGGTGTGGAAAGAATACATTAGTATCCCAAAGATATCTCTCTAATATCTTATGTATCATACACTTATGGAATGTACTCTTAATACCTAGACCTTGTTGGGAAGACTTTCGATACAATTTTCCATTCAGTTCTTCATATTTAACCAAATATTTTCTAACAGTCTTGTATATTACTGTCAGTTCCCCGTTAACTTGTCTCAGACCAAATGACCCAATGATGTTCTTGACACTGCACAGCTCTCCTTGATATCACTACGTCATAATATCATCACTCCGAGCTGAAACTCCTTCCTCTATTTACTTGTATGAAGAATACACCAACACGTTGATTTCTTGTGCACTGATATTCTTCTTCTTGTTCTCACTTTATTTCTTCTCCTCCCGCAAACATAACATGTGCCCATCTTGCACCGCTATTTAAACTCAAATAAGACACACCGTCTTACTTCCGTGTTAGAAAGACTATTGACACAAGACCCATAACATATTGCAAGTTAACTTTGAGAACCAATGCACTCTCCTACGCCTGAACTTCCTTTAGCCCATCACTACAGCTTCTTCGAATGTTCACGAAACACCACCATCTTTCTTCAAACCATAACCTGAAGCTGTAACATCATCTACACCTTGATCTAGACTCCTTCCCATTTAGATAGATCAGTTTTGAATACACTTTGTACTGCCATGAGTAATGTAACCTGCTACCTAACTTCAACCTTGTCAGGAAGACTTTATATACTGACCTTGTTCAAATCCCTTAAGATGAGTGTTATTGCTTAAACACCTTGTACTTCCCTAAGCCAAAGACACGTTACTCTTTGATCTGCGATTCCGTTGAAACTCTGTGATCTTTTCTACACCCGCAATCAAAACCTATATGGTTCTGATACCACTTGTTAGGAGTTATTTATCGCTAAATTTCTTAATTCTTTAACACAGATAATTTGATCACCGAATTCCCGCCACAATTTTTACTATCAATCAAAGGGTTTAAACAAACATTTTAAGCGCTTAATAGGAAGAAACAACGAAGAATAAGGAAGATCGAAGAAACTATATCCCGAAGCAACATGACTCGAACAGTGTCTTTTGTCCTCTCTCTACTTAGCTCAAACATTTATGTATCCTAATAGGATTATGACATAATTTTCTTATCGCAACTTCCTTTAATGCTTTACTTTCTTTTATGCATTTGTTAATCAATAAACATAGCCGATGTTGCTTATTGTGCGGTCTAAAACAAGGATGGGCCATGTGCAAGGAATTGGGCTAAGAAATTGAGCCTAATACCCAAAAAAAACTCTAAAATAAAATTTTAGTTATGATTTTATAAACTTAAAATCAATAATAGGAATATGGTTTTTCATAAATGAAAAAAAATCTGCGGAATCGCGCGGATCTATATCTAATAATTTTTTTTGTCAGCTTATCTAGTAATAACTTAAAACTATATCTCTGAAGTTAGAACATAAAATATATATTATTAGATTTAGAAATCAATATCTTAAAGCTTTATATTTAGTGTTTTAAAAGTTATTGATATAAATCTACAACAATAAAATCTAGCGCTGCAACATAAAAACTTACATCCTATATTTAAATTAAAGTGACAGCCTATATCAATCAATCCTTTTATCTTCCTAAATGATGCAGTGTGAAAACCAATTTATTAATGCATATCTTTTATTTAAAAAAATCATTTTTTTGTGATCTTCTTGAACTTTTAACAGCAAAACATTCTTCTATAGACTGAAAGTTTATATAACTAATTATGATTAATTGATTCCACACAATACTTTTTCATTTCCTGTGAACAACAAGGCAGCATTGCATGATTGATTTACTAATCTAACAGTCATAACTACTTTTTAATTTCATTTACCAAATGGTCAACACAATTACATACAATATCTTATGAACATTAAAATCCGAATCCATGCCTATCCATAAGACATACCTTTAATTAATGTACATATGATTACATTTTTATATAAATAGAGACTATTAACTAATAAAAAAAAAACTACTCAAACTCTTCACTAATTCTTTACAGAAATATGAATCCTTCTCAAAAGCGACCAGTTGTCTATGCAGGTGATGTTGTTGTTGATCATGCTGCTGCAAATTCAGAACCTGTTGGAGTTTCTCTCGGAGAAGATCATGTTCCTACACCTCGTGAGAAAGTGCATGAGGTCTTGCGTGTTTTCAAAGAAGTGTTCACACAGTTGGATCGAGAGAAACAAGCTAGGCGCGGTGGAGATTTATACGAGGCGACATCTCGAATAGACCTCAAAACACAAGTTTTCTTAGAGAAAGAAGGCAAACATGTGAACACACCGAACAGAATTGGACAAGTTCCTGGAATCGAAGTTGGGGATGAGTTCCAGTACAAAGCTGAGCTTCGTGTCATCGGGCTTCATTTCAGGATCATGTCCGGGATCGACTATGTGGAAGTTGAAGGTGTGAAGTTGGCGACAAGCATCGTTTCGTCGGAAAGATATGATTTTGATGATAAGTTTGATGCTGATGTTGTGATATATACTGGTGAAGGAGGAAACGTGATTAACAAGGAAAAGAATGCTGAAGATCAGAAGATGATAAAGGGCAATTTAGCATTAGCTAACAGCATGAGGCATAAGAGGGAAGTGAGAGTGATACGTGGAGACGAGAGATGGGATGGTAAAGGGAAGCATTATGTGTATGTTGGATTGTATTTAGTTGATAAGTACTGGTTGGAGAAAGGAGCTAGTGGTAAGAGTGTGTACAAGTTTAAGCTTTGTAGAATTCCTGGTCAACCTCCGCTAACTTGAGAACCATATTTGAAGGAACTATCAAATAAATGAAAAACTATAATGTATAACTAATAAATGAAAGTATTATTTAATAAACGGTTGATAATGAAGTATGTTCTTTTTTCTTTTTCAAATAGAGAGGAAAGCTGTATGTGCATCAGTATGATGAGTTGGATTTGGTTCATTGGCAAGAGAGGTCATGGAGGTAAAATTATAATTAAGAATAAGCATTCTAGGGTTCCTGGCCAGCCTTCCAGTAATTTGAGACATTATTGTGAGATGAAATTTTACGTACATAAATATTGGACCATATTTTTAAGAATACCAATAAAAATAGTTAGACGTCGTGTTACTATTGTTAGGCATATTGCAAAATTGACGTAGTTTATAACTAATAACGTGTATTTTCTTATAAAAAAATCTTGGTAAATATAATAAAAACACGATGTTTACACACTAATTTCTTTTAACTCTAACGCAATCAATTTAATGAGTTTCCACAGTACTTTTTTTAATCTACTCACCTTTAGTTCTTGCATTTTTCACATTTGTATTAGTGAATTAAAATTATTTTCGTGCAACTACTGAATAATACAATCGATTGAAAGGGGTTAGGGTTGCATCAAAAAATAATGTGATCACTTCACTCGGCACCTGAATTTTATTTTTCAGTCCATATATACAATCTACTTAGAAAAATAGCTCACGGTGAACCACTCTCATTTAATACCTCCAACTACCATAGAGAAAGTAGAAGAAATAGCTTATGTCAAATATATTTGGCAGTGTCTTAAAACATAACTAGATATTAACCCGCACATCCGTGCGGATATATTTATATTTTTAAATTAACTTTTAAAAGATAAAATATGTTATAAAGAAATATATTTAATATCAATTTTATGTATATAATTTTTATTTTAAAAACATTTATTTGTTGAAATTTGTTTGATGATATTGTACAGATCATATATTAATGAAGTATTTTTGTTTATTTATTTAAAATATAACATCAATATTAATAGTTTAATTTTAAATATTAATTTTATATGAATTAATAAAAAAAATTATTAGCTTCTTTGTTTAGAAATTTTTATTCTCGAAATGTTTTTATGTGAATAAAATAATTTTTTTTATATTTTAAAATATTATTTTATTTAATATATTATATTTCAGTTTAATGTTTTTATTTTTACTAAAATATCAAACATAAAATGTTACAACCAATAAAATATTATTTATTTTGTTTTATATAAAAATAATAATTTGATAATTTAAAAAGAATTAGGCTATACTATTTAATTTCAAAATTAGTTACTGAAATATATTAAATATGATCTATATTAAATATGATAAACAGTCAAATGATAATTACCTAATGACAATATATTTCTTTTTTCTTAGAAATGTTAATGTTTAGATGTATATTTTTTTGTTAGGGGAATATTATATATGAATAATTTTAACATGTTTAGTTAAATTTCTAATGAATGGTCTAACATAGACTTGTGTATGGTAGATAAAAAATACTACTCTATTTTAATAGAGTAGATAAAGAAAGGAAAACCAACAACATCCTTTCTACAGAAAGACAAAACTGAAGTTGCTATGTTTTCAAACTAATTGTGATTAAATCCAGCTGTTACAAATGTGAAATGGGGAACTCATTATGATTGATTCGGAACTGGTAAAGGATACAATTAATTTCGGTAAATGACATACATAAACAAGTTATACTATAGATATCAGTGTTGTTTTATTAAATCCACAACGTTTAAGAATAACTCGAGTTTATCAGCAGCTTCAGAAACACTTCAGGAGAAGTCACCAATTCAGATTTTATGATACAATTTTTGGGCCTAAAAGTTAAGTTGAAATTTGGATATTCAACTAATTCAAAGAGGGATTATATTAAAGCTAAGAAGTGACTTAAAAGTCTTTTCAGAAACAGATTTCCTTCACAATGCGTACAAATGATTAGGCATTTCCACTAATAGGAGTAGTAGAGAAGTAAATTCGTATCAGGAAGGGTTTGTTGAGTCAAAAATGTACATCCAATATAACTGACAAAAAAGCAAATTTGATGGACAAAACAAAGAAGAGAAGATCATAGAGAAAGATATAGAGAGTTAACAGAGTAGAATACCCACAAAATGTGTAGCGCCGTTTTGATTCATGCGGTTACATATGTTGAGAAGCTGCTGATAGTGGTTATGTGGGAGAAGCTAAGGTGAGTTTTAGGATGAAACCGATGATGAGTCCGATGAGTCCAACCAAAGCTGCCAACTTCAAGGATAGCCCGCTGTTACTCTGGTTTCTTCGTCTCTTCACCATCTCCTGCAATGTCAATTTAACAACGTGATTGGAGATTTTTAACGAAAACAGTTAAGTTCTCAGCGATGGAATATCAAGGAAAAGTTTATGGAGGCGTACCAATTCATGCTGCAGCTGTTGTGTTTGCTTAACAGCTGCATCTCGCTCTTCCTTCAGCCGCTGTATAGTCTGATGATACATATTGATAGTAAAGAAGTTAGAATGGGAATTAAAACAAGGGAAGAACTTAGTCTCTTTTAGACTATGATGTGGTGAGATTCTGTGAGTTACAGCTGTGGTACCTTTGCTCACACTATGAAGAAAGGTATATAACAGAGACAAAAGAAAAAACAATATTTAAAGTATAAAAAATTCTCTGTATCTAAGTATCCCAAACAAGCCTCAAAACAACAAGTTTGAATACTAGACAGTCATGGATTGAAATGAAAGTGTAATTATTAATACAGCTAAAAGTGGACTATTGATAAAGTGTCTGTTTGAGCAAGAGGTCCATTGGTATAATAGTATCACATAAAGAGTCATCCTACTATAAAGGCTTTGTGATGATCATAATTGGTTAGCACGCAAGCTAATAATGGGTGGGTGTGGTTGTTACTCACAGAGATGGTTTCAGAGCCGTTTCCATCACCATTGGTTGCTCCGGATTCAGAGGATCTTTGGGTTGTAGACGGGGAGATATACGAGACCTTAAGCTTACACTCTGTTAATGTTTTCCCACTGTCCTTGGTGAACTAAACACAAGCATGCAATTTTTTTGTCAAAATTTCATTTGCCATTAAAAAGAGAAGAGAAATCATGATTCGGAATGAAGAGTGAGACTTACAGTGTCTTGAGGAAGGTCATCAACATCAGTGTGTGGAGGTACAATGGTACTTTGAAGGAGAAACTTGTCTTTGCACTGCATATCTGGAGGATACTCCCTTTGCGCTTGTAGAGTAACTACCAATTTTAGAAGATGTTAATCAGTCCCATGTTTAAAATGGCAATGAGGGAAGGAGTTGTGAAGAATGAATGAGTGTAAAACCTCTAATGATGCAGGAGTCCCAAGGCTGAATGACACCAGTGTTGGGTCTTACAAAATACTTTTTAGGAGATGTTGTTTTCACCTGTATTTAGTCAAAAAAAGAAAGAAGTTAGGGAGGGAAGAATCATGATAAAGAAAGAAAGCAAATGAAGTTGACCTTGAAAGCAACATAGTCCTCAGTTTTGTTGGCAACTTTGAGATCACAGTAGCTCTGTTTCTCAAGTTCAACTGATACAAATATCAAAACATATATTCTCATTCAATTTCATAGAATCACTTAAGAAAAAGTCACCAGATGCTTACAAAGGAATTTGAGTTCATCAGGTACAATGGAGATGAGCTGGTTCTCGCCAACGCCAGACATTACACAGAAATATCAACAAATCACTCGAAACCTATACACATCCAAATTCAATGGAGATGAGATGATTCCAGATTCTATTTTATTTTATTTTATTTTTCCCAGAAAAAAGAAGCAGTGAGAAAGTAAGAGCAACAAAGACAGGATCAAACCTGCAGAAAAGGAAAGGAAGGAAGAAAGGTGGTTATTTCTTTTCTCTTTCCCGCCGTAAATGGCTCTCCACCATTTACCAAATTTCACCTTCGATTCGTGGTCCCCAACGTTTCTAGAGAGAAAGAGATAATTGGGAAGAGAGAGCCTAAGCGCTTCGTGGAGCAGAGTTCCTCCGGCGTCGCCTCCGGGAGAGAGAGAGGAGGGGAGGAAAATGTGACACGTGTTAAACAGTTGAAGAGGAGAGAAAAAGGCACTAGCGAGCGACAGGCTGGAAGTAAAAGGCCAATGACGTTGCAGTTAATTATTGGCAGTTATTTATTATTGAGCCTAACTGTTATAATAGGTGGTAGGCCATTTCTCTTTCTCTTTTCATTAATTTATTTATTTCCGTGTCCGTTAATGATTAATGTTTGTAGTGGTTTTAACATCGGACGTTAAAGATTTATTAAATCGAGATAGTCGAATCTTGACGAACATAATAGAATTAGGAATTAGAGACAAGAAAATACATTTTTCTGCTCAGTCATTGTTCAATAAGAACTATTTTAACAAAGACAGTTTGAATTGTAACGTTTGAAAATTGAATTAGCAGTAACGTAGTAATTTTTCTAATATAGTTATCTTTGGTAGTTGCACAATCCAGACAAAACGTTTAATGAGAATTACACATTACTTCATTGCATATTGATTTACTTTTCTCAAGTCTGTAAATTACATGAAGAGAAATGAAATCCAAAAGACAAAAAGAAACAATTCTTACAAGAGGAGGGAAGAGAGACATAGTATGTAAGAGGAAGAGATTTAGCTACCTTTGAAGGTTGAAGAGAGAACAAGACGGTTGGGGTTTTGGTGTTCATTTAAAAGTACAGAGACCAGCAATTCTGTCTCTGAGATTGTAAAGTCTTGCTCTTCTCACTTACCTGTGACTCACCACTTTTATCTCCTTAATGTTGGGAGAGTATCTGTTTCAAATCAAAAACACATCATATACACATATTCTTAAGCCCCATTTCATTGTAGATTCAGACCAATGATACTACAAAGTTCATGGAGACTAGTATGTTATGATGATGGCTAAACTCTAGAGTGATCAAGACTATGTTTGATACTGATAGGTTTTAGCTATTTAGAACTTCTCAACAATGTAACACTTCCTTTATTATCAATGAGACACCGATAACAGCTTTGTGTATGGATACTAAGCTATGCTCTCATGGCGACAAGCTTGGATCATCAGTCTTATAGCGACTGTGGTGTAAGGACTCATGGCGTCTCTAAAAAACAACATCAAAGTATAATCCTCAACATCACTCGAGCTCCACTCTTATACCGTCTTCTTTCTGTTTCAGAGATCCTAACTACATAGCCTCTGAATAATTCCAAGCCTCTTTTTGTTCACGTCAGCAGTTCATTTGGCTTCTTCATTTTAAGTACCTATCAGATGCACTATTCTGTAACAGTCCTTCATTAGCACACTTGAAGTATCAAACGAAGATAGCTGATGATGGTATTTATGATACGATTCAATGAGAACATTGGTACTGAGTGCACTATTCATTTTATTGGTAGGTAAAAAAAACAGAAAATCTGAAACGAATTGACCAAAAAAATTAATTTGAATCAAATCGAGCCTAATCCGACATAAGTACTCAAGTTGGTCATATTCTAGGGTATTTCAAGTTTTTGAGTTTTACTCTAACCAAATCCAAGACAGATTGGATATCTAAAAAGATAAAGTTAAAAAAAAAATACACTGCAAGATAACTTGTTTTTTAATAAATATTATATTTTACTTCAACCCGGTTAAACATGAATTTTAGATCCGGTTACAAGCTCGTTTTGAACAAAATTTCCAAATACAATCTAAAACACTGCAAGAAAAATTCATGTACTCCAACAACATTTTCCAAGAAAAAAAGTCGTTGGAAAAGTTTAGACGAGCTATTAATTAGGTGTTTTTGTTGGTATTTCCACGAAATGTTTTGACAAAACTGATCTTTTGGTATTTCCTCAGAAAATTTCTTTGAAATATTCTGATCAATTTGATTTTTCAGCTTTTTCTCAAAACTGTTTGTCAGAATTTGCTCAAAAAGCCATGATTGTCGGAAGTTTCTCGAAATTTACCGACTATTGAACGTTGTCGTAAAGATCGTCGGTTTATTGTCGGAATCTGAAATTATGTTTGCCGCCTTGATATATAAAACTCTTGAACTCCCCTTTGAAATTTAGTATTTTTTGTTTCTGAGAAAATAACCAATGAACATGTTTCTCAGTAAATTTTACTATATGAAAATGTAAGCCGCACGAGTTTACCATTCTAACTTCATCTCTTTTCAAGTTTTTTTTTTTGAAAAAAACGTTAACCCCATGTCTATTAATGACATAGACCTAACCCCGGGTGGAGGTACAACCCACGGATAAACCCTCTCCTGGGCATTCAAATAAGCCGAAAGTAATAACGCATACCAGTGTGGCCAGCGGGGTTTGAACTTTGAACCATGGTTCACCGTATTGGGATTATTTCCCTCAAGCGCCACTAGAGTACCAATACTGATTCTCTTTTCGAGTTTTTGTGTGACTAATCTCTCTTTTTCAGCCCATAATCTACTGAACATGGTAGCAACTGGTAAAGAGCGCATATAGTCTCGTTAAGACGAACATATATCTACTTTTTGGTTTTTGATTTTGTAAAAACCATTTTTTTACCAATCAAGATTTAAAAAAAAAATAGATTCCCTAAGAAATAGGAAAACCAGATTTTGTGTTAACTACCTATTTTCAAGCAAAAACCAAAAACCATATTTTGTTGGTTTTCTAAACTATGTACGTCAGTACGTGGATTTTGTATACCTTATTATTTCTTATTAAAATATTTCTATATTTATGTATTAATACAAGAAAATATTAATAAGAAAGGATTAAAGTGATGAAAAGTAATTATTACAAATCACTAAATTTAAATAAAATATTTTACATTTAGAATCTAATATGAAAAATATAAAATAATTGTATACAAAGGAATAAATTAACATAATTATTTATTTTTTAATTTCAAAATAAACCAATGTAAATATTTTTACTGATTATATGTAGATATTTATTTTTCATTTATTAAACTAAAAGATTTCCTATAATTAGTAAACAATACTTAAAAATCAAACTATTGATATTTATTTAAATATCTGAATTTTCTAAATTTATATACTTCTACCACAATTTTTAAAATGTAATTAATTTTTATTTAGTTTGTTTACAAAAATAATTATTAATTGTGTATTGTCATATAATATATACGAATGTAGGTTCATTTATTTATATCCGGTCAAGACAAGCAATAAAATTATTTTATTATTTTAAACATTTTCTAAGATAAATAAATTTATCTTAATGATGTAATATTTATTATATCTATAGTATGTAGAACTTTATTATTAGTATTTAATAAATTCCAGCTTCAAAAAAAAATAATAAATCACTATACTTTAAACAAAAAAATAAAACAAATATTTATTGTTTTTAGTTTTGGAAAAATAAAAAAATTACAGAAAAAATAACGATAAAAATCTATGAATAAAAATTATTTTAACATTTAATCACAGTTTTTTTTTAAATAACTTTATTAAACAAATTTATGTGTGCTTTGATAACAGTATTTTATATTTTACTATTTTCAGAATAAATATTTTACTATGAATAATATTTTCATTCTATTAGTTTTAAAAGCAAAATCAAAAACTAAAAACCAAAATCTAAAACATTCATTCATGTTTTTCAAAAAACCAAAATCTACTGTAAAATTTAAAATCAAAAACTAAAATCCAAAAACTAGAAACTAAAATCTAAAAACTAAGAAAATAATCATCACCTAAAGGACTCTATCATTGAGTTTCTCGAGGTAGTATTTGTTTTTTTATAGAGGGTTTCTTTTTTTTTCCGTCAATAGGTATTTGATTAATGGGCCTAAAAAAACCTCAATACAAACATACATAAGCCCATAAAACCGGGCCAAAAACAATAAAACTTTGGGCCTAAAGCCCAACAACGGGAAACCCTAGGACCCACGAGGTTTCGCCGCCGCGCGGACAAACGCTGCGGTTCCGACGTCGCCCTCGCTACGAAACAACACCGGGAACCAACCGTCGGTTCACCTGGATCCACCGGAGCTCACTGACTACACACCATCACCACCGCCAAACGTCTTCGACACAAATGAGCCCAATTTCGGAGAGCATCACTCGACTGATCGAGATCTCATCCGTCACCATTCGTCGCAATCACCGAGAGGAAGACTTCGCGTGAACCATCACCGTTAACCTTGGTCGAGCTTCGATCGTCCTCCGACGTCGTCACCACCAATCCAAACCAACCAAAAGCGACAACACTAAAAGGAAAGAAACAGACTAAACCCTAAAAATGGAGCTAGGGAACCAACCGACGGCAAGGCAATGCATGGAACGCCTTCACCTCCTGTAATCTAGACCGATGATGGCAAAGCTAAACGTAACCTCCACCTCTCAGAAACAGGAACCGGCGTCGACGGAGCTGAAGGAGCCTCCGCCTCCCGGAGACAAAACCAAATAGCCGCACAAAGAGCTTCACCGCGCCTTCTTCACCACGACCGCACCTTTACGCCAGAACCAGATCCGCCATGGACGGCCTTCTTCCAGAGCTCAGGCAAGGCGGAGGAGAGAGGGAACGACAGCAAAGCGAAGATCGAAGGCTTTAAAGGTGGCTTTAGGGGCTCCAGTGACGGCACGCACGCTCACGCGCTGGCCGGTCACCGGACCCGAATATAGATCTACTTTCTTTCTCTCTCTCTCTCTCTCTAAACGACCTTTTATAACGACCTTTTATAGAGGGTTTCTATTCGACTATACCTTTGAGTCTCCATGGTTCTTATATTTCTTTATTTGTCTAAATCACTGTTTTGTGCTATATTAATTAAAATTAGATTTAAGCTTTGTGGTGGCAATAGAATTTGATGTTGTTTATTCAAGTCGTCAGGTTCACGTTAGAATTGACTTACACCCCCAAGGGATGAAAAAAAACCAAATATTTAATTTTTATCATAATACCAAAAAAATAAATAAAGCAAATGTTTACATCTTTCTTTGTCTGTAATATTCGTAGAATTATCAAAATGTATTTTTTTTTCTTCAAAAAGCTTAATAATCATAAAGTATGATTAGCGAGATTCGAAACCTAAAATTAGTTTTCCTCCGTCCGAGTGTATAGAATCGAGAAAAAAAATAACAAAAAGGAGAAGGAAAGAGTGATTGATTCTTTGTCATCCACGCATCTCTCTCTGTCTCTCTTGGTTTGGCTTTGCCAAGTCAGCATTCAAACATCTCAAAGCAAATTTTCCCAAAGCAATTCCTTCAGCCGAAGGAGAAATAAATAAATATAATTTAACAAAAACATTCAGTCTCTCTCTCTCTCTCAGATCGCTGACATTACTATCGTCAGATTCTCGTTTGATACGTTGGGAGATCGATCTAGATACGATACTTCGCCATGAATCCTGAGTAGTAAGACGCCTCATGATTTTGATGTTATTTCTATGATTTAGCCTCTCTCTCTTCGATGTGTTGGGTGGTTTAGTTTTGTTTGATTTTGCTTTTGGATCTATGTTTGTTGGTTACTCAAAGGAATCTACCCAAATGTTCCTCGTTTATTTTGTCTGATCATCGATTCTCGATTTGGATCTCGTAAATAGGTTAGATCTACTAGGGGTAGTAGCTGACTGAGATCTCTGCACTCTCTGTTGATCACTTCAATAGTTTAAATTCGAGGGTGTGACGTAACAACACCTTTGATCTCTTTCTTACTACTCGAACCAATTCATTTCACTGATGATGTTTTAACCGTTCCTGTCTTAATCCTTTTTTTTTATTTATTTAAAAATGATTGCAGTGACTATCTGTTCAAGCTTTTGCTTATCGGTGATTCTGGTGTCGGAAAATCGTGCTTGCTTCTAAGATTTGCTGTAAGTAACTCTCGTTTCTTTTCTCAGCTGAAGAATTATTCATTAGATGCATCATCTTTAGTAATTGCCTTTTTAACATTGAATACAAATAAACCTATCTATAGGTTCTTGAAAATCACTTCTTGTTTGTCAAAAAAAATCATCTTTTGTCTGTTCATTCACCGCTTAGTTCTCTGTTGGTACGGTTGTTACTCTCTTGTGTGTTATAATTTGGTATCTTGAATTTCTGTGTGTGTGCAGGATGATTCTTACCTTGATAGCTACATCAGTACCATTGGTGTTGACTTTGTAAGCATCCTCTTGCAATCATCACCTGTTTGTTAATATATGCAGAACACGGAAAAACAAAAAGAAAAGTATTAATCTTTTTACAAATTGTGTATTGTAGAAAATCCGCACAGTGGAACAGGACGGAAAGACAATCAAACTCCAGATCGTAAGTCTGTTCTTTAGCTCCATTAGCCAACATATATATTCAGTTAAAGATTTAGGAAGGAGCACAGAATCACCCTTGTTTTGGTAATCGTTGTTGGTACAGTGGGACACAGCAGGTCAAGAACGTTTCAGGACAATCACCAGCAGCTACTACAGAGGAGCTCATGGCATCATTGTATGCACTCCACTCTCACAAGACCAATCATCTTTTTCTTAATTCACATCCATTCGCTCACAGTTGACTTTTCCTTGGCAGGTCACCTATGATGTCACTGACCAAGAGAGCTTCAACAACGTCAAGCAATGGCTTAATGAAATCGACCGTTACGCTAGTGAGAATGTGAACAAGCTACTGGTTGGGAACAAAAACGATCTCACATCACAGAAGGTTGTATCCACTGAGACAGCTCAGGTAAATAAACAAACCAACTGGTCTCTTTTTGCTGTGAACCTTGTCGAAACACACAATAACATTGTCATCTTCTTCTCCAACAGGCTTTTGCAGATGAACTGGGGATCCCTTTCTTGGAAACAAGTGCTAAAAATGCTACCAATGTTGAAGAAGCTTTCATGGCCATGACTGCTGCTATTAAGACCCGGTTTGGATTAGATTCCACTTGTGTTCCTTAAACTCTTTTACTTCCGTACTTAACCGTTGTTCTTGTCTGCAGAATGGCTAGCCAACCATCTGGAGGTGCAAAGCCACCGACGGTCCAGATTCGCGGACAGCCAGTGAATCAGCAATCAGGCTGTTGCTCATCTTGATTCCATTTGTCTCAAAAGGTCTCTTTGGATCATTATAATCATTTGTTTGCATCGCATGTAAGACTCCAATTGCCAACTCGTTGAATTGAATATTCTTTTTCTTTCATTTTATAGCTTTTCAATTCTTTTCTCATGTATTTCCAAGTTTGAAACTCTCATACATTCTATAGTAATTCTAATTCAATAATTCAAAATAATTCAATAATTCAAAATATATTTAGTTTAATTGAATACTATGGTACTTGTAACACTAATCAGCGATTTTGTTAAAAGAAGCTAAACATTTGCGTGACAGAAAGTTTATAATTTGTTTTTTCCATCATAACTTAAAAGCACTCAAACTTGTTCTGTAGAAAAAGTGTAACAAAAATGATAGAATTAAGAACAAAGATTAAACTAAGAGAGTAGAGAGATAAGATAGATAGATGCTGAAGGACCAAGAGGGGTCTGTCTTTACTTGCCCAACGATGGGAACTGAGCACTGTCTCCGATGGCCGGAGCAGGAGCTCCTCCGTTCACTTTTTCATCTCTCTGTCCACGACCACCGTTGCGGCCTCCTCCATCTCTCTGTCCACGACCTCCTCTTCCACGGTATCCACCTCTTGGGTTGTATCTCTCTCCATCAGCAGGTTTCAAAAACTCGTTAATGCTCAACGACTACAAAATCACACACAGAACAAAGCATAGAACTAAGTATGAAGATGTTTAAAACCAAAAAAGACTTGCGAATTAGAACGTGAGAAGGGAGAGAAACAAGAACCTTCTTAGCCTTCTCTTCTTTCTCAGCAGCATCTTTGCGTTTGTCCTTGTCGGATCCCTGAAACAATAAAAAAAAACTTGCTCTGTTATTGTCAAAGCAACCGACAAAAAATAGAATAATTCAGATTCTGACCAGCTTGATGAAGATTTCCTCATTGTTGGTCTTCTTGCTGGAGAGCTGTTGCATAGACTCAAACACTTTGGTGTCAACTTTCCTTTCCTCAACCTTTGTTGCTTGCAGAGCTTTCTTCTTCTCCTCCAGAATTTTCTCATACTCTTCCAATGTCATTTCCTAATTATTAAACCCAATATCCATTTTACCGTTAGCACATACATATAACAAGTTAAAGCACATGAGTAGTCGAAGATGTTTATACCTTGTCTTCAGGTTCTTTCTCCTTTCCCTCATCAGCAGGAGCGTCTTTCTTTGCATCGGTGGTGTCATCCTCACCGCCTTCCTTCTCAGCGACAGGGCTCTTCTCAACCTCTGTTGTGGCTTCCTCCGTTGGTCTAATATTTACACAAAATAGAGTTTCTTATCCAGTGTATAGTACAATACATCCTATACAGAAACTGAAGAGCAGGAGGATGCTTACGGTGGAATATCATCTTCAGGGGTACCCCAGTTTCCACGACCGCCACCCTCACGTTTCAGGTCATTACTAGCAAACATCAAGTTACAAGAAACAAAAAAAAATCACAAACAGAACAAGTCAAACATAGCAGTAACGAAAGTAGAAAGACCTAAAAAGAGAGCTTACCCACGACCAGTTCCGCTACGGCGCTCGAAGACCCTCCCATCACCAGCTCTACCATTGGCAAACCCACCACGTTGACCTCCGCGACCACCACTTTCGCGGTATCTACGGAACCCACTAGTCCTTTCTCCATCCTTTAGATCATGAGGTCTGTCTCCTCCGGGGTTAAATGAACCACGAGGAGGTCCACGACCCGCACCACCACCACGAACTCCTGAAGGAGCATTCCTTGACTCCCTCACTACATTCATCAAAGATAAACCACACTTCATTCAATAACTTATTTTTTTACTTCTTAGTTCTTATGTATACTTCAAAACAAGCAAAAGAAACTTTTCAATATTCATATTCTTAATAGAATAAAATCATAGCTCCAAATTAAAAGATTATGTATATCATCATCAAACAAAGCAGTAGAGAGAATCTAAGAGTAAAACACTAGAACCCCATATGAGAAAAGCTTACATCTTTCATGTCAAGATTCACTTACATGACTTAATCAAACACTACCCATCATGTCTGAAACCTAAGTCTGTTCCACATCATCATTACACAAACAGCAGACAGAAGCTAGGTAAGACAGAAAAAAAAAACCTCCCCCAAATGACCAAAGCATACATCTTTAAACAAGATTCACTTACACGACTTAATCAAACACTACGCAACATGTCTGAACACTAAATCTCTTCACTATCTACACAAATCAAAGAAAATTTACCAGCTTGGGAAGTAGGCGGCTGCTTGGTCTGAAGCTTAGCGCCCTTAGCAGGCTGCGCAGGAGCTTCTTTCTCGACCTTCTTAGGCAAAGAGACAACAATCTGGCTTGGATCCTCGGCGTCACCTCCCAAGAGATCAAACGGGTTCAAAGTCGACATTTTCGGATTCTGGTGAGAAACTGTTTTCGCTTGATGGGGTTTTTCGAGAGGGAAAAAACCTTATTGACTACACGAATCCATGGAATAAATCTGAATGAAAAGGTCGAAGAGATGATTTCGGACAGAGTTGTGGTTGTTTTGTATGACTCAGAAGTCGAAGGAGAGTGAATGAGGGGAGCTTTGGAAAAAGTATGCGGCAGCGAGAAGGTGTAAAGATGCTTTAAACCTAATCCGTAAAACCCTCTGGGGATTATACTCTGCGGATTGTTGTATCTTAAGCTTATCTATTCCTCTTATTTCGTACGTACGATTGGGTTTTAATCCTGCGAAGCGATCCTATAGATTAATTCTCACGGGCTCCAACTGGTTAAGCCCATTAGCTGTTACAATACGCTTTTAATCCACGGAAAGACTTTGTGGGCTTTAATTTCAACCTTTTAGACTAGCCTAGTCGGAGACGTTGATCAAGTATTTCAAATTTGAGAATTTTAGGTTCTTATGTTCCATTCTAATATTTTACTAGTACGGATCGGATTCAGAAAGTAACACTTCAGGTTCGGTTCAACTTTGTATTATATTCTAAAACCGATAAAATAACTATAAATCATTCTGATTCAAGTTAAATCACTATAATTTATTTTGAATTGTTTAAAATCATTTACTTGTAAAAAAATTTGCAGTTATTTCACACGATTTCATTTACTAAAATTCTCAAAACGGTTTATGCTTGAATGGTGTCTTCAACAAGGCATTTGAAATTTTAATTGAGTAGCATCAGATTTTAAAAATCTACTAGATTTGAAGCCGCATTTTCAAAAAGCGAAACTATTTTTAATAAATTTTACCTTTTCTTAAATTTGTTAAATTTTGATTAATATACAGTTGTAGATGTAAAAATGACGATATGTTAACAATTTTCTTTTTTTGTAAAAATGTGTTATATAGTTTACTAATTTTAAGGTGTTTTAGAAGAAATAATATTGTATTTAATTATCAGTTTAAAGAATTAAATTTATATTTATAAAAATAAATGATTAACATATAAGTTTTATATGATTTTCATATGTAACTTTAGTATGGTGTTTGTATTTTTAAATGAATAGAAATATGATATAAATTTATAAAAAATAACTAAGATTAATTTCTAATAATATTTATTACTAATTATGAAATTAAAGAACTATTTTATCAAAAAGTAATTGAATTATTTTTTATAAGATTTTGTTAATTTCTCAATAGATTTTCTTAAAATTAAAAATAAGTATATATATTTGTTAGAAGTTTATGAATAAGTTAGATAAAAATTGATTTGACATTGGAGGTGATTGGAATGAGCTGTAGATTTATGTTTTTGGCTGTAAAATTCAATATGTATGTTTATTTGATGTAGATTATTTTTCTGTAATTTTGAAAGCACTATTTTTTTTTCTTTGTAAATAATGCTCTCTACAGCCATATTTTAAAAAAAGAAAAGCTTGATTGGTTGACATATTTAGCTCTAAACTAAATATTGCATGTCGAGAGTATCTACAGCTACAACCAATCATACTCATTATTATAGTTAATAAATATCTATGAATTCAAATGTTTTTTATAATACAAATCATAAATAATACGTCATAGAAAAAATTATTCTATATAGTTCTGATGTTTTAATAGAATAAATGATGCAATATTTACAAATATAATATTTATCAACAATGATTTTTAAACATAATTTGATTTTTTAACTAAATAGGATTAGATTTAACTTGTGTTAAAATAATCATTGAAAATATCTTATGTTTGATTTTCTAGATGAGAAATTAATCTTGGGAAGATTCTATAAGTCTTCTCTATAAAAGTCTTTTAGGATATTTTGCTTCAATGTGCATGTATTTAATTTTTTTATTTTTTAAGAATACCATTAAATTATAATTTTAAATCAACTTAATTAATTATAAATTAAGTTTAGTAAAATAATAATTAATTATTTAGTTTTTGCTAAAATTAAAATTACTTGAATAAGTAAAAATATCTTATATTTTAAACACACAAAAATTCTAAAATTTTTGAATAAACAAAAAAGAGTGTATGAGCTTTTGACAGCAAATGAGCAAAGTGTTTTGTATTCATGAGAACATATATTTCTGTCTAAACCTAGATAATATTTCAAATTAATTGAATTAAACGCAAATCATAAGTTGGTCAAAAGTAAGGTTGTCAAAATGAATCCAAATTTTGAACTGAAACTATGAGTTTTATTAGTCTATGTAAACAACACGAGAACATATATTTTAATGATTTGTCTGAACCTGGATAATATTTTTAACTGAATTAAATTAAACGCATATCATAATCTGGTCAAAAGTAAGGTTGTCAAAGGGAATCCAAACGTAGAATTCAAACCCTGAATTTTTTATATTCTATGTAAACAACAGGGTGAATAATTCAACTACGATTCAATTCAATAAAATTTATACACGCCCACTACACATTCAATTTGTATTATGACCCTTGTTCTAAAAGGCGGCCGCCTAGCCGTATACTCGGCCGAGTAGTCGCTCCACATCAATGAACCGACTCGATTAAGACCAATTCGGTCACATTAATCGGACCACATAAATTCGGCCGCCTAACTGATTTACTCGGTTCAAAACCGATTTCTCAGCGAGTAACTAGTCATCTTTTTAAAATTTTCGACAAGATATTGGGCTTGATATGAAGCCCATATTGCAAACTAACTACATAGCTAGTGCTACGTTTATTTATAGGTGATGTTAGATAATACTTTTGTTATCATTAGACGATGTGGGATGTTAGAATTTCAAGTTTTTTACTTTTCGTGTTTCATTTAGTCGTAAATTTTATTGGGCCTAGACTGGATCAGACTGGGAATGAGTTTTTTAAACATTTTTACAGATTTTATCGACTTAAGTCAGTAGAACAAACATTTAAAATAAATTATGAGATGGTGGTTTTTAATTAATATGTATAAAATGTAGTATCATACGTATAAAGTACAAAAAATTCCTCCCCGCGTACTCCCCGATTTTTTCCCGCTTTTTCAATAAATCGCTAGGTCCACGTGTGCCGCACGCGTAGCACCTAGCGAGTTTCCGAACAAGGATTATGACAGTGTGATGACAGTAATACATACTAGTATTGTTATGTCTCGTCTTGCAATACAAAACTGATACATATAAAACATTTTGTAATATGGTTTTATTCCGGTTGGACCATATTCACATCATATGATCTCATATCTGTGTACGAATTTATTAATGGAAATGGCTCTATATAGTGAAAGAGAGACCAATAAAAAAAAACAAATGAAATCCATATCAAATAATTTACATCAAGGAAAACTTTACTATCTGCCACAACATTATAATAGCAAAACTTTCTACTACAAAACACACATCAAGCTTCGAAACCAACAAGTAACTGATACGTGTCTCTTATACAACCTCGCATTTCACCTGGAACTCGGACGGTACGTTCTCTGTTTTTCTCCTCCGTTTCAGCTTCCCGTTTTCTGAGGAAGACGAAGTATAAGACCTCTTTGACGTGATCCTCACCGGATCAGGCTCACCGGAATTAACTCTCAACGGGAAGTTCAACAAAGCGCGGGAACCACGCATCCTAAAAGCAGCTCTATCGTAAGCAAACGCCGCGTCCTCCGCCGTCTCAAACGTCCCTAACCAAACCCTCGCTCCGTTTTTCGCCGGATCTCGAATCTCCGCCGCGAATTTCCCCCACGGCCTCTGTCTCACCCCTCTGTAATGCTTCCCCTTCGCCGTCGCCGCCTTCGGTTTCTCCACCGTCGCCGCTGCGAAGCTCTCCGCCGGTTCGGCTTTAACCACCGGAGAATCGCTAGGGCGCTTCGACGACGTTTCTAAGTCTAAGAAGTCGGTGATACAACTCAAGTCGGACGACGGCGATGACGTGTCATAGGGGTCGTTAAGGAGACCGTAGACTAACATATCTTCGGAATCGTTCTCTTTCAACGGCAAGTCTCCCCAGCTCTCTGTGAAACAAGAACTCGGTATTGACTCTGCGAACCGCAACTCGGCCTCTCCTCCTAGCAAGTGACGTCGTATCGACTCCAACAAAGCGTAGTCGGATTCTACCTCGCCCTGTCCGTACATCATTACAGAGAAAATGAGTTTTTTTTTTTTTTTGTTATGTTTCTTTTTTATAATTGAATTGTCAAATGTCTAATTTTTTTTCTCAGTGGAACGATGGTGAAGAGGTTTATATAGTGGATACTAGAGGGGATAAGGTTCATGAACCTGGAAAAATTAATTAGTTTTTTCATGTTTTTCAATTTTATTAATATAGTGGGAAATTAAAAAAGGCTGGAAAATATGAAAGTTGTGGATATTTCATAACCACGAAGGTTCGTGAATTAAAACACGTGCGCTTTATCCACAGAACGAAAGCTTAAGGGTCAAGATGACGTCATGAGATTTACGGAAGCGAGATTCTGATTGGTCTTTGTCTCGCAACTTGTCTTTTGTTTTGTCGATTGGTTTTGAATTCATATTCCGGTTTTATTAAGCAACTTGTCTCGTGTTTGGTTTATTAATAAAACCAAGGTCTTCATCCGTTATTATTTGCTATTTTTCTTGCAGCGGGTATGTTTTCCCTCATTTGATTTTTCAAATGTAACGATTTTATTTGGGTTTAGAAAAACGATTAATATATTGGAGATATAAACAACAAGCTTTTAATTTTCTTTTTAAATTTACACATAAATATAACTTTCAAAATAAGAGTTTATTAGTTAAAAGAAATATTATATGCTATGAGACAGAATATAAAAAATACAGAACTAGCTATGAGATATGTTTATATATCTCTTTAATGTTCACAGTGTTAACCTGTCTTTTGGTATACCGTATATGTTTATATGTTTTGTTTTGTTAAATTTTGTGTTTCAGAAAAAAAAATGTTTCAAAAAACAGAACTAGCGTCTTCTTTTTTGTGCACCTAGCGATAAGATATTAAAATTTCAAATGCGTACTGAATAAGATATTTTTTTTTTGTCGACGAATAAGATATATTTAATTACATGAAATCTAGCTTAGATTTTGGTTTGGTGGTAAAACAAAATTTTAGCAAGGTGGGTCATAGGCTCATAGCTATTTGAATGGGACACTATTAAAATGTCTGCACAAATCGGGATACATTTCTCCTGGTCACAAACTAATCATCTCACTTTTTCTTTCCCTTTTACCTTTCCTTTATACTACTAATTTTCTAAATTTCTAACTCCATCTTCATTTTCCAACTTCTTTATAAAATAATAATTCATGTTTATTGAAAGTTCATTACGAAATAAACCTTTGTGCTACCCTAATCCTAAATTCTTAATGAAAATGCATTCAGGAGAAATCCATTTGAGAATTCATATAGTTCAACTGATCTTTGTGGTTTTTTCTCCTTTGGTTCAAATAGCTTTTTATATTTCTTTCCACAAATAATTTGGAAGTTTGTAGAATCTATCCCTTTATTTTTTTTTGTCTTTTTCCTTGTACTGTACTTAGAGTTCAATCAATAAACCATACAATGCTACAAGCAAATGAATGGTGGGTCTCTCACGTGTGTCCACTTGCAAAAGAGACCTCTTTCACGGAAGCACAGTTAGACAAAAGTCACTTAAGCTCTCTTAAAATATTGTAGTATCTCTGATCTCTAATTGATTCCAGTCAGAGCCGACCCAGGCCCAAATCAGATAAAGCACGAGTTTCCGGCCGTCAACAAAATAAATAAAATATTAGTTACAAATTTGCCAAAATATGTGTTAGTCACTTAGTCTAGTGGTTAATACGGTTGTCATCAGATATCCCAAAGCCAGGTTCAAAGCTCCCCTCCTACATTTTGGCCATATTTTTGTTTTGGCTTGTAGGCTTTAAATTTGTAGGACCGGCTCTGATTCCAGTATTAGTTTTGTGTAGACGCAAGTCTTCGGCCATTTTGAATAATACGAACAAATTTACAGCTAATATGGTGGAGACTATTTACAACGAATAATCAGAAGTTTATGATACGGGTTTTATGTGCAGAGAAATTAGCTTTGACGTTTGCATTACGTGGTCTTTAACTAACGATAAAATAAATAAATAAACGTTTTACTGTCTAAAAACAGTACCGGTCCTGGTTTATAATGTGCTGGAAGCAAAAAAAACAATATTGAACCGGGATATAAGTTTTAATAAAAATCTAAGACTACTAAAAACTGCATTGAGGAGACATTGAACCCAATACATCTAAGATTGTGAGGAAAGAGTGCTTCCAACATAGCTAGAGTGAATTTCTAAATATTTAACGGCCAAAATCATTAATAAATATTTGACGGTCGGAAGTTTATGCTTCTTCCACTTCCTATCAGAGTCGGTACTGTCTAGAAATCAAGCAATTTATATGTCTAAACCAGTCATATATTCGGGATGTGAAACCAATTATGTATGATGTCATGTTTGATTCACCGCATGATGTCATGTTTGATTCAACAACAGTTAATTAATATTGTGTTTAAGGTTTTCTAACGGGGGGATGATTAAGTATTTAAAGCATGGATCCAATCAGGTTAACTTCCATTTTATTATTAAATTAGTTTGATTAATTCAATATCAAAAGAATCTTTATATATAAAATAGGCTTTGTTTCTCTCCTAAGGTGTCGGTGTCCACGTCAGCTGGCACCTAGATAACTCGCTCTCTCTCGCGGCGACACGTGGCGGCGTCAGTGTGAAACTCGCATTTCATTTACGAGTTAAAACGTATCTAGCTCAGCAACCTAGATAGTCACCCCTTCGTCTTCAAAAGTCGTGACCTTTGATTTTAAGGATTTCAAGATGTTCGATTCACGTTAAGAATCGGTTTGTGGATCTGCAATGCTTTAGATTTATAGGGTTCTTCGTTTCAGTTCATCTTCTTCCACTGACAGTGGAGCTCCAGCCAGTGACGAATATTGCCAATCATGGTGGAAGCCATCGTCCGCGTCGAATCAGTTGCAGTTCTTCTCCCCTGCTTTAGAAAGCTGGCACCGTTACGAAACTCCCCGCAATCAATCATTGTCATTAACCTTCTAATTGACTCCATCTCCTCACTCCTTCCACGATTTCACATTCAATGCATACTCTCCCTTCTTCCAGTCGGTTAATCTGCAGCTATAAATATGTAAGTTCCTTCCCCTAAAATTCATTATTTCGTTCCTCACAATTCTTAATTTGGATATGTTCTTAAAGAGAGACTTAAACAGTTCATGAGCGAAGAACTGTCAATGTCCTCTGTTTTGATTTTTTTATCCCGAAAAGGCAGAAAATTTATTACTTGGATTGTTGTTGTTTGATTTTATACTAATTGTCCTTGCTTTGTGATCTCATGGTGGTTATACAATTACAGGTATTTAATCTGACGGAAGTGAAACCCCATGAAAGTTTGGAGACGTTTGCAGCGAAAGGAGATGAATCTGCAAGAGAATGAAGAGAATTGATCCAGATCATGGTGAGTAATATATATCTTCAACCTTTAGCAATGGGAATTGGTTTTATCAAGTTTGTGGCAATGATGTTGTGTTCTTGATTGTCTTGATGAGAAACACAATATTGCTCTATCATCTCTAGAGATTATTCATTCCAAATTATAGTAACAATATATGTGAATGATAGTGCTTTTTTGTTTTTGTTTTTGTTTTTGTAGATGTAATTATGTACCTTTAATTAGTCTCAGAAGCAATTTTAGACTAACGATTGAGTTTCAGCTGTTGAAGTCAGACGCAAAACTTGCCAACAAGGTCTTGATTGCCAAAAAGAAAAGCATAGAGGAAGGAGCTGAACGGTTTCGTAGAGATCTCTTGCACAACTTATCCAACCATTTAGTTTCTGTAAGGAAATTGTTTACTCATTGATTCATCAATTGAAGAACATATTGCTTCCTCTATGTCTTTTCCTGCTGCGAAAGGTTTTTGTTTTTGGTATCTACATTTTAACTTACACAAATCACTTTTTTTTTGTTTTTAGCAGGCCCAGAAGAAGCAAAAGTATGATTGTGTGGAACTGTAGAGGCCATAGAAAGAAACGATGAGGAAGATAGAAAAAAGACATGGATAAATCAAAGAAATGGCTTTTGATAAAAGGTAAAAACACTTGCTTTGTTTGTTTCAGAACCTAAAGGTTCAGACTATTGCAGCGTTTTTCTACCATTAAATATTAATTACTTATCATCACATTGTATGCAGTCTACTGTGCGTGGAGTTATGTCAGATGATGTTGCTCGGTTTTTTAATCTGCTCACCACTACTCAGTTTTGGGCTACCATGGCTTATCTCAGCCGAAAATATTGGAAAAGGTAATGGGTTTTATTTCTTCATTGAAATGAATGTCTCTCTACCTTTATTAGTGATTGTATACTCATATATAACCAAGAAAAACTTATAGTTTGTAAGCTTTGTTAGGCGATGTTGGGCCATCACGAAAAGTATGGAGAATGAGATAGTAGTTGAAGCTTTTATGAACTTCAGAACCCATACAAGGTAATGATCGAGGTTCATCATTTGTAACGGTGCATCAAGTTCATCCATCTCTGATCTCCCTAGCTGTTTCCATTGGGTAAGTCTTGCAATATGTTTGTCTTTTTCTTTATTCATTTACAAGAAATAGTCGAGATTGAGAGTTGATTCTTTTGATGATTGCACTTAAAAGGACTTGAACAAGCCACTGATTATTGCTGACAAAGAGTTGGAGGCAAGGGAGTAAGACTAGGAAGTGATGCAGCTCCTTATGTGAGATACATACGAATATAACTGTTATTGACTGAGCTCGCTTTCGTATCAACGTAGTTGCAGTTTTCATCATCTAATTCTATCTTACTTAGTGGCAGCCGAAACCAACATGGAGGTTTTGTGAGAGGTGGTTAAGGAAAAGCTATCTAGGGTATCAGCTGCAGTTGTATATCTACTTAGATAGAGAGGAAACAAAAGAGGATAAATACAAAACAGAGATCTGCAGTACTTTGATGATTTAGAAGCTAGATTTGATGCGTTGCTTTCTCACAAACTGGAAACATCAACAAACTACCTTTGATGAGTAGGGTCCAATCATATTTACTAATATATAAGCCCATATGTAGAAAAAGCATACGAGTGTACACAAGGATTTGATCTGTGTGTTTTTGTATATAGTATTCTTTCTAGACTATGATTCTTCTTTAATCTTCTTCTCTGAATATTCTTCTACTCAAGTCATTAGAAAATTATCAGTTACAGTACTACTTTGGAACAAGTCGTTTTACATCAATTGATATGTTAGCTGCAAAGATTAAGTTTACAACATCTTACGAACCACCAAATTCGTATATTGAATCAAAAAATGCACCTACTACAACTTAAAAAAAGAAAATTTCGATCCTATTTCCAGTGGGTGTAGACACAACAATACAATGATTTATGTCCTAAAGACTTCTTCGTATACCAACTACCGTTGGTCGAAGGTTTATATGCTTATCAAAGTTCTTTATGAACTTAACTAAAAAGTTTATTGGTTTAAATTCATTTTCAAAATCTTTTTGTAGCATCATCTGCAAATTAAGGTTTTTAAAGTAATTATTGGTCTGAATCTACTTTTATAACTTTATATTATAGTAGAAGACTATAATAGATAATTAATTTCATAATAATGTACTTTTACAAAATCATGTTCAAAATAGCTATTCAGTGTCAGTATTACTTGATCCGAAAATGTTCTCTAAAAACTAACAATAATATTTGTTTAATAATCTTAACCAGTTTGGATGATATGGTTTATTTGAAAATTTTATAATAAAATGTGTATATTCTTAAATAATAACTTTTTAATTGTTATGTTATTTAACTTGCTTTAGAAACAAAATTTAAAATTTTATATTATTTTCATTCAATAGGTTTAAAAACGTATAAAAGACAAGAAAAGTAACTATGGATTAAAAAAAATATATATATACATATACGAATGAAAACAATTCATGATTTATACATTGAATTTCAGTTGTAATACAAGTATTTTACTTACTTTTATAATAAATGTACAATTAACATTAAAAATGTGAAATAATTTTTAAAACATTTATGCCACGTGTCATCTTTCGGGAGAAGTTTTTTTGCTGATGTGGACGCTCTATGGAGCCTCAAAATGTCCCTTTTATTAGTATAGATGCCTAGAGAAAACCCGCCCTACGGGCGGGAAGCAGATCAGTAAATAATTTAAGTAATCAGAATAAATATTTAAGATTAGTTGTTATTAAAATATACATATTTCTTAAAATTTTATATGTATATTTTTATCAAAAATATATTATATACATATATCTTATATATTAAAAGAGAAGTCACAACCTTGATTCATGTGTGATTTTTTTAAAAATGGACCTAATGGATTTATTACTAGAAAATCATGTTACATTTAATTTCTAATCTTACCATTTAAATTTTGGGCCTACTAAAATGTTTTATTGGGCTATCAATAATTGAATTTAAACAATAGATAATTCATTAAATATATATATATATATATATATATATTATAAATTAAATAGATATAATTTAATATTGTAACTAGATTTCCACCCGCACAACCGTGCGGGTATATATTTTCATATTTATATATATAGATATTTATTTTACATAATTATTATATATTTTTAATGTTACTCACATATTTAAATGTTTGTATAATTATACCAAATATAATAATTTTATAGTTTTCATGCTATAAATTAAAATCATCACATATATATGTTGCTTATTATATATTGTCTTATTGAATTTGCGTTTGATTACTAAAGTAAAATTTTTAATGCATGAAACAACATATATGAAAACAATTTTGTATTTAATTTATAATAATCATGATCCGTAATTCAAATCGCTAGATTTTTATAGTAATTTTTTAATGTTTATTAATTTTATATAATAAATTACTGTATATTAAAAAGTTTAAGATAAGTTAAATTTTTATACATGTATTATATAGTTTACTAATATTAACCCGTTCTACCAACATATTATATTTTTAGCATAAATATTTTATATTTATAGAGAAAAAAATGTTAACTTATCAATTTAAAATAATTTTATCATATTTTGTTCAATATAATATTTTTATTTTAAAATGATAGATATTATTATAAAATTGATAAAATAGGATATAATTTTATTCTTTTAGTAACATTTCATTACTAATTACGAAATTAGTTGAAAATATTTATATTCAATTTATGACAATTAAGATCTAATTATAATCTTTTTCAAGAGATTTGTTAGAATTTGTTTTTTTTAATTAAAAGATATTATGATTAAAGTAACTAAAAATATTATGTATATTAGCATTAGTGATATACATTTAATATAAAATTTAAATGATGGTCCAAATAAAAATATCACTCATAAAAAAATCATGATTTTTATTTTATTAGAAAACAAATTTGAAAAAAAATAAAATGAAAATAAATATTTATTTCTAACAAAATCTTTAAAATTTATTAGTAAATGTATTTTTGAAATTAATTAATTTCATTTTATTTAAATTTTCGTTTATAAACGAAAAATATATTCAATTTCATTTTTAATTATATTTTATGATAATTTAAATTAAAACTAACTAATTTTTGAAAGTAAATTTAAAAAGATTCTAAGAAGATTTTAAAAAGATTTTTTTAGAACATTTTAAATATATTCATTTGTATTTCAAATAAAAAAATAAATATATTAAAAGATATAATAATGAACTTAAGTAAAATATGATATTTTCTAGGGATGGTCCAAACTAAAAAAAAATCACACATGAAAAGAAGTCATGACTTCTGTTTTAATATATAAGATACTATACCTCTATATGTTAATTATTTAAATATTTGTCGATGTTAACTTTTAAAATTATAAAGATTTTTTTAAATAACAAAAATTATATTATCTAATAATGATTAATCTTTACTACCTTAAACCAATGAAAACAAATTTTAAATTATAGAGTTTATTTTAAAAATTAAACAAAAACTAATTATTTAATTATTTACTCGATAATATAAATCTAGGAAGCGAAAAGTTTAATTTTTTAAAAACTTTCTAAATTTGTGAAATGTTACAATATTTTTGAATATGACAATAAAACAATATTTTACTAATCCTTATATATATAGTTACGATTTTAATAATGAAATAATAATCCGAAAATATATATATATAGAAGAAGATACAAATACATGTGAAAGTTTGAAACAATCTATTTAACGAAAAAAATATACCATAAACTTATTATGTTTTAAAAATTGATAGACACATATATATTATAATATATACCAATTTAGAATTGAAAGCAAAATATTTATATAAAAATAAATGAAAACAAAAACCCGCGCGGTTGCGCGGGTCGAAATCTAGTTTATATTATAGTAGAAGACTATAATAGATAATTAATTTCATAATAATGTACTTTTACAAAATCATGTTCAAAATAGCTATTCAGTGTCAGTATTACTTGATCCGAAAATGTTCTCTAAAAACTAACAATAATATTTGTTTAATAATCTTAACCAGTTTGGATGATATGGTTTATTTGAAAATTTTATAATAAAATGTGTATATTCTTAAATAATAACTTTTTAATTGTTATGTTATTTAACTTGCTTTAGAAACAAAATTTAAAATTTTATATTATTTTCATTCAATAGGTTTAAAAACGTATAAAAGACAAGAAAAGTAACTATGGATTAAAAAAAATATATATATACATATACGAATGAAAACAATTCATGATTTATACATTGAATTTCAGTTGTAATACAAGTATTTTACTTACTTTTATAATAAATGTACAATTAACATTAAAAATGTGAAATAATTTTTAAAACATTTATTTTTAATAAAACAACAAAAACAAATAGTAAAAATTAACTTTACTTTTAGTTGATTACCAAAAAAAACTTTATTTTTAGTTTATAACAAACCAAATATTCTTACAGGTATATTAACATATAATATATGTATATAATATATTTTTGATAAAAATATACATATAAAATTTTAAGAAATATGTATATTTTAATAACAACTAATCTTAAATATTTATTCTGATTACTTAAATTATTTACTGATCTGCTTCCCGCCCGTAGGGCGGGTTTTCTCTAGGCATCTATACTAATAAAAGAGACATTTTGAGGCTCCATAGAGCGTCCACATCAGCAAAAAAACTTCTCCCGAAAGATGACACGTGGCATAAAATATAGTTTTACATTTTAATATTACTAATCTATACTAATAAAAGGGACCTTTTGAGGCTCCATAGAGCGTCCACATCAGCAAAAAAACTTCTCCCGAAAGATGACACGTGGCATAAAATATAGTTTTACATTTTAATATTACTAATTTTCGAAAATTATAAATAATATGTATAACATACATCATAAAAAATGAAAAAAACTACATTAAAGATATGTAAGATTACCATTTTTCACTTAAAAAAAAAAGACGGTTTATCTCCATAATGTAACATTACCGTTTTATAAAAAAAATACTAATAAAATTGACCTTTTAAGGCTCCATAGAGCGTCCACATCAGCAAAAAAAACTTCTTCCGAAAGATGACAAGTTGCATAAAATATAGTTTTACATTTTAATTTTACTAATTTTCGAAAATTATAAATAATATGTAAACATACAGCACAAAAAATGGAAAAACTACATTAAAAATATGTAAGATTATCATTTTTCACTTAAAAAAAAGACGGCTTATCTTCATAATGTAACATTACCGTTTTATAAAAAAAAACAAAAAACATTCTATATAATTTTGCAAATAATAAATATATGTAAAAATACAACATAAAAAATGGAAATACTACATTAAACATATGTAAGATTATCATTTTACATTTTTATTTTTAAAAAATAAAATGTAAACATACAACATAAAAATGGAAAAACTACATTAAACATATGTAAAATACCATTTTTCACTAAAAAAAAGACGGTTTATCTCCATATATAATTTTGAAAATAATAAATAATATGTAAACATACAACATAAAAAATGGAAATAATACATTAAGCATATGTAAGATTACCATTTTACATTTAAAAATAACAATAATATGTAAACATACAACATAAAAAAAATAGAAAAACTACATTAAACATATGTAAGATTACCATTTTCACTAAAAGAAATGGCTTATCTTCATAATGTAACATTACCATTTTATATAAAAAAGAAAAAAAAACATAAATATAACTATTTGACTATTTGTCCAAGTTCTTGTATTAAACATTGCCGTTTTACATTAAAAATGGAAAAATACATTAAGATTTAAACATCTATCTTAAAATGTAAAATATGGATATTAAGTAAATATAAACTATAAGAAAAAGAAATACACAACTTAAAAACAATGGAAAAAGTATATTAAGATTTAAACATCTATCTTAAAATGTAAAATATAGATATTACCCAAATAGAAAGTATAAGAAAAGGAAATACACAATTTAAAAAAATGGAAGAAGTACATTAGTATTTAAATATCTATCTTAAAATGTAAATCTATCTTAAAATATAAAATTATTAGTAAATAGAAAGTATAAGAAATAGAAATACACAATATAAAGAAAAATAAATCATAAGTAAATATATAATATAAGTAAATACCCAATTTAAAAAATGGAAAATTACATTAAGATTTAAAAATATATCTTAAAATTTAAAATATAGATATTACGTAAATAGAAAGTATAACAAATGGAAATATACAATTTAAAAAAAAGAAGGAAAACGTACATTAAGATTTAAACATCTATCTTAAAATATAAAATAGAGATATTAAGTAAATAAAAAGTCATGAAGTGGAAATAAACATTAAGCATTAAATATATATAATATATGAATTATCAATAAATATTAAGTAAATAATGTAAATATATAATATATGAATTATCTATATAATAATAAGTAAATACACAACTTTTTTTAAAAAATGGAAAAAGTTCATTAAGCATTAAACATCTATCTTAAAATGTAAAATATATAATATAAGTTAATACACAATTTGAAAAAATGGAAAAAGTACATTAAGATTTAAATATCTATTTTAAAATATAAAATATAGATATTACGTAAAAAAATTTAAGAAATGGAAATAAACATTTTAAAAAATAGAAAAAGAACATTAAGATTTAAGCATCTATCTTAAAATGTACATCTATCTTAAAATGGTAGTAAATTATATTAAAATGGAAATACCATATTAAACAAAAAAAAATAAAAATGTATAGTTTTACATCAAGAAAGTCCCTATAAAACTCATTATAACATCAACATCAACCTCACACTATGATGGATTGGTGAGTCTAACGTGAAGACAAAAATATAAATATTTGATTTTCAAGATAAGAAATTCAGCTTTTATTTAGTTACTCAATATATAATATCTTAAATTATTTTTTAAAAAATATACATAATTTATATATATAGATTAATCTTCCAAACTTAAACTATTATATTATATATGAATAATGTTTTTAAATAAAAATAATTTCTGATTTAAAAAAAAATAAAAACAAATGGTTATTTTCAAATAATGAATGTAATTTACATTATACTATCATTTAACAAGTATTAGATACGTTTTGATATATCATTATTTTCTATTTCCAGAAAACAATAAATTGTTAAACATCAATATCATCTAGGTTAAGTATACGAACATCACAAATTCAAACATCACAAAAAATATTTACATAAACAATATTCAAAAGAATAGTTATAAACTTAATATTTGAAAATCAAAGATATTTTTGCTAAAATTGTACTTACATGGCCAAGGAGATCGACCATCTTTTTACGGATCAATCGATTATTGAGCATGTGGCCGATCCAAAAATATTCTACAGTTTAATTAAATATCTAAAACATTTATTCCAACACTCAACATATAGTTTTGCTAAATATGATAAATAGATAGCCAACAAAATTACAAAAACATATTTAAATAGTAAAAAATATGTTAATTTAACGTGTTAAAGTTTAAAAACAAATTTTAATTATGACATGTATCTTAACATTTATATAAATATATATCATAACCTAAATATAAATGATTTAACAATTTAAATTAGAAAAAAATAAAAAATCCTGGGCGTAGCCCGGGTTAATCCCTAGTCTATATATATAAAGAAATGTTCCTCCCTCCTGGTGATGCCACGTCAGAAAGTCAAGATTCATATGCTGACACGTGTCATCTATTAAAACTCTGCGTGATGCGTTTTGTTTACTGGTTACTTAATATTTTATGGGTTTTAATAACGTGATCCAGCCCAAAAGACAGCTAGCCCAACAAACAACACTGAGTTTTAGGTTTCATGATCTTCTTCCGTCGTTGAATCCAAGAGTCTTCTCCTTCTTTCTCTGATACGAGCCATGGAGTTTCCAGATTTCAATCCACGTGAGGAATCATTTTTTGAATCTCCAATCGCGACGTTTTGTCTTCTCTGCTAATCAACGGAAACGTTACACGTTATTGATTCATTGCCTTTATCATACTCCTTAACTCCATCACACCCCTTCGAGCATGATCTGTTATTGAATGCAGCTTATTCTTTTGCAAGGCAGTGTCTTTGCTCCTATAAAAGGTAACCTTTTTTCCTTGAACTTCATCCTCTCAATTCCAGAAAACAGTAAAGAAAACATATGTCCTTTGCAAGGTGTTATCTATTTTTTTGTTTAATTTTAACTTTCTTTGATGATTAGGTTACGGCAATGACAACCCGTTAACAGAACAACATATGTCTTCAATGATCTTTCATCAAACTTTTTTGTCCAGTTATTAATATATATTTTAAGAGTCCCTATATTTAAAGGTATACTTCTCTCACTTTCTTGGAAAATTTTGTTGTATGAGTCTTGGATTGTCAGCTAACAATAGGTTTATTCTAGGATTTAACATGCAGAGTCAGACACCGACCAAAACAATTTTATAGAATTTGTTTCCAATTCTTTTGTATAAACCAAGTATAAGATGATGATCTTATTCTTCAAGAAGCTGATATATTTTTCTGTTTCTCTTGCAGCATGACGAGAATGCAATTGAGAAAGAGACGCCTCCTCTGTTCCCAATGTTCCAGGTGCACTCCTTCTAAAAAACCTTGACCTTTTGGACACAAGTACACATGTTCTGTTTTATGTGCTTAGACTGGTGTTTATATAAATCAAAACTTTGTTTTCCCAAATTTTGTTCTAAGATTGTCTTTAATTCACCCTTTTGATTCTTCTTTCAGGATCTCCGATCAATCTCCCTACCAAGAATTGGTTTTAAAGGTTTTACTTGCCAATGAGTGACGTTCCATACATATTTCCATGGTATAGGAAAAAAAATTATTGAGTATCTTTCTTTCTTTATTTATGTTCTATGAATCTTTTATGTCATAAGCGTTCTATGATGGTTGATGTTTTTGATTTTGATATTGGCAGGTGAGCCACGAAGCCGTTTGCTTCATAGTGGATGGAGCGTGTTTGTTTCATTGATGTGAAGTATCTAATTTTTCTATAGAGGCGGGGATGTGGAATCACTTGAGAAAGTATTAAAAAGGACGAATTAAGTAAGAGGGAAGATTCAATGCAGAAAAATGTATCAATGGATCAGTTGCAGTCACCAATTTATATTAAAATGAACAGGGGAGGAGCTTGATATTTTCGTAAACGATGGAGGCTGCATCATGGAGAATCGGGGATGGTCTCTCAAGTGGCATCTGGAGCTATACAGTGTCTTTATAATTAATCCAACTCTCATGCCAGATTTTTTTATCAATCTCATAAAAAAAATTTATGTATTTTTCTCTGTTTTTCAATAAATATTGAGAGCTTTGCAAATCTATCAAGAACACTTAGCAATTGTAAAGGAGAGTCCTTTTATTCACGTTTGATATCGTAACACCATTTATATGTAACGACATAGTATGTATCTTACAGCTATACACACTAAGTTACAGAATGTAACCGACCTATATATGGCCAAATACTTCATTAAGGTTACAAACATCCAACTTGAATAGACAAACACTTAACTCAAGATTTGTAGTTATAAAAATTTGTAAATCATTTTTATTTAAACCAGCTTCAATTTATAAACCACTTTCTGCTAACAAATTCATGCTAAAGTACAAGATGCATCAAAAATGGTTATTCGATTGTTTCTTATAAATTTTGAGATCTGAGATTAATATGTAGTGTACAAATTAAATAGGATAAAAGTAATCACTGTTTTGTTAAATGCGTGAAAATAAATAAATAAATATATATATATATAATTGGAGGATTAAATTGACGCTATGTTGAATGTGTCATTAAAATTCTTAAAATGAATAGTAAAAATATAAATAAAATTGTTGTAAAACAATTATGAACCTTAATGCTATTTTTAGTTAATGTATATTAAAATTTAAAATATATATTTTTTCATTAGTTTATTCACACGTCCGCCCGTAGGGCGGGTTTACCCTAGTTATATATATAATAACGTTCCTATATATATAAAGAAATGTTCCTCCCTCCTGGTGATGCCACGTCAGAAAGTCAAGATTCATATGCTGACACGTGTCATCTATTAAAACTCTGCGTGATGCGTTTTGTTTACTGGTTACTTAATATTTTATGGGTTTTAATAACGTGATCCAGCCCAAAAGACAGCTAGCCCAACAAACAACACTGAGTTTTAGGTTTCATGATCTTCTTCCGTCGTTGAATCCAAGAGTCTTCTCCTTCTTTCTCTGATACGAGCCATGGAGTTTCCAGATTTCAATCCACGTGAGGAATCATTTTTTGAATCTCCAATCGCGACGTTTTGTCTTCTCTGCTAATCAACGGAAACGTTACACGTTATTGATTCATTGCCTTTATCATACTCCTTAACTCCATCACACCCCTTCGAGCATGATCTGTTATTGAATGCAGCTTATTCTTTTGCAAGGCAGTGTCTTTGCTCCTATAAAAGGTAACCTTTTTTCCTTGAACTTCATCCTCTCAATTCCAGAAAACAGTAAAGAAAACATATGTCCTTTGCAAGGTGTTATCTATTTTTTTGTTTAATTTTAACTTTCTTTGATGATTAGGTTACGGCAATGACAACCCGTTAACAGAACAACATATGTCTTCAATGATCTTTCATCAAACTTTTTTGTCCAGTTATTAATATATATTTTAAGAGTCCCTATATTTAAAGGTATACTTCTCTCACTTTCTTGGAAAATTTTGTTGTATGAGTCTTGGATTGTCAGCTAACAATAGGTTTATTCTAGGATTTAACATGCAGAGTCAGACACCGACCAAAACAATTTTATAGAATTTGTTTCCAATTCTTTTGTATAAACCAAGTATAAGATGATGATCTTATTCTTCAAGAAGCTGATATATTTTTCTGTTTCTCTTGCAGCATGACGAGAATGCAATTGAGAAAGAGACGCCTCCTCTGTTCCCAATGTTCCAGGTGCACTCCTTCTAAAAAACCTTGACCTTTTGGACACAAGTACACATGTTCTGTTTTATGTGCTTAGACTGGTGTTTATATAAATCAAAACTTTGTTTTCCCAAATTTTGTTCTAAGATTGTCTTTAATTCACCCTTTTGATTCTTCTTTCAGGATCTCCGATCAATCTCCCTACCAAGAATTGGTTTTAAAGGTTTTACTTGCCAATGAGTGACGTTCCATACATATTTCCATGGTATAGGAAAAAAAATTATTGAGTATCTTTCTTTCTTTATTTATGTTCTATGAATCTTTTATGTCATAAGCGTTCTATGATGGTTGATGTTTTTGATTTTGATATTGGCAGGTGAGCCACGAAGCCGTTTGCTTCATAGTGGATGGAGCGTGTTTGTTTCATTGATGTGAAGTATCTAATTTTTCTATAGAGGCGGGGATGTGGAATCACTTGAGAAAGTATTAAAAAGGACGAATTAAGTAAGAGGGAAGATTCAATGCAGAAAAATGTATCAATGGATCAGTTGCAGTCACCAATTTATATTAAAATGAACAGGGGAGGAGCTTGATATTTTCGTAAACGATGGAGGCTGCATCATGGAGAATCGGGGATGGTCTCTCAAGTGGCATCTGGAGCTATACAGTGTCTTTATAATTAATCCAACTCTCATGCCAGATTTTTTTATCAATCTCATAAAAAAAATTTATGTATTTTTCTCTGTTTTTCAATAAATATTGAGAGCTTTGCAAATCTATCAAGAACACTTAGCAATTGTAAAGGAGAGTCCTTTTATTCACGTTTGATATCGTAACACCATTTATATGTAACGACATAGTATGTATCTTACAGCTATACACACTAAGTTACAGAATGTAACCGACCTATATATGGCCAAATACTTCATTAAGGTTACAAACATCCAACTTGAATAGACAAACACTTAACTCAAGATTTGTAGTTATAAAAATTTGTAAATCATTTTTATTTAAACCAGCTTCAATTTATAAACCACTTTCTGCTAACAAATTCATGCTAAAGTACAAGATGCATCAAAAATGGTTATTCGATTGTTTCTTATAAATTTTGAGATCTGAGATTAATATGTAGTGTACAAATTAAATAGGATAAAAGTAATCACTGTTTTGTTAAATGCGTGAAAATAAATAAATAAATATATATATATATAATTGGAGGATTAAATTGACGCTATGTTGAATGTGTCATTAAAATTCTTAAAATGAATAGTAAAAATATAAATAAAATTGTTGTAAAACAATTATGAACCTTAATGCTATTTTTAGTTAATGTATATTAAAATTTAAAATATATATTTTTTCATTAGTTTATTCACACGTCCGCCCGTAGGGCGGGTTTACCCTAGTTATATATATAATAACGTTCCTATATATATAAAGAAATGTTCCTCCCTCCTGGTGATGCCACGTCAGAAAGTCAAGATTCATATGCTGACACGTGTCATCTATTAAAACTCTGCGTGATGCGTTTTGTTTACTGGTTACTTAATATTTTATGGGTTTTAATAACGTGATCCAGCCCAAAAGACAGCTAGCCCAACAAACAACACTGAGTTTTAGGTTTCATGATCTTCTTCCGTCGTTGAATCCAAGAGTCTTCTCCTTCTTTCTCTGATACGAGCCATGGAGTTTCCAGATTTCAATCCACGTGAGGAATCATTTTTTGAATCTCCAATCGCGACGTTTTGTCTTCTCTGCTAATCAACGGAAACGTTACACGTTATTGATTCATTGCCTTTATCATACTCCTTAACTCCATCACACCCCTTCGAGCATGATCTGTTATTGAATGCAGCTTATTCTTTTGCAAGGCAGTGTCTTTGCTCCTATAAAAGGTAACCTTTTTTCCTTGAACTTCATCCTCTCAATTCCAGAAAACAGTAAAGAAAACATATGTCCTTTGCAAGGTGTTATCTATTTTTTTGTTTAATTTTAACTTTCTTTGATGATTAGGTTACGGCAATGACAACCCGTTAACAGAACAACATATGTCTTCAATGATCTTTCATCAAACTTTTTTGTCCAGTTATTAATATATATTTTAAGAGTCCCTATATTTAAAGGTATACTTCTCTCACTTTCTTGGAAAATTTTGTTGTATGAGTCTTGGATTGTCAGCTAACAATAGGTTTATTCTAGGATTTAACATGCAGAGTCAGACACCGACCAAAACAATTTTATAGAATTTGTTTCCAATTCTTTTGTATAAACCAAGTATAAGATGATGATCTTATTCTTCAAGAAGCTGATATATTTTTCTGTTTCTCTTGCAGCATGACGAGAATGCAATTGAGAAAGAGACGCCTCCTCTGTTCCCAATGTTCCAGGTGCACTCCTTCTAAAAAACCTTGACCTTTTGGACACAAGTACACATGTTCTGTTTTATGTGCTTAGACTGGTGTTTATATAAATCAAAACTTTGTTTTCCCAAATTTTGTTCTAAGATTGTCTTTAATTCACCCTTTTGATTCTTCTTTCAGGATCTCCGATCAATCTCCCTACCAAGAATTGGTTTTAAAGGTTTTACTTGCCAATGAGTGACGTTCCATACATATTTCCATGGTATAGGAAAAAAAATTATTGAGTATCTTTCTTTCTTTATTTATGTTCTATGAATCTTTTATGTCATAAGCGTTCTATGATGGTTGATGTTTTTGATTTTGATATTGGCAGGTGAGCCACGAAGCCGTTTGCTTCATAGTGGATGGAGCGTGTTTGTTTCATTGATGTGAAGTATCTAATTTTTCTATAGAGGCGGGGATGTGGAATCACTTGAGAAAGTATTAAAAAGGACGAATTAAGTAAGAGGGAAGATTCAATGCAGAAAAATGTATCAATGGATCAGTTGCAGTCACCAATTTATATTAAAATGAACAGGGGAGGAGCTTGATATTTTCGTAAACGATGGAGGCTGCATCATGGAGAATCGGGGATGGTCTCTCAAGTGGCATCTGGAGCTATACAGTGTCTTTATAATTAATCCAACTCTCATGCCAGATTTTTTTATCAATCTCATAAAAAAAATTTATGTATTTTTCTCTGTTTTTCAATAAATATTGAGAGCTTTGCAAATCTATCAAGAACACTTAGCAATTGTAAAGGAGAGTCCTTTTATTCACGTTTGATATCGTAACACCATTTATATGTAACGACATAGTATGTATCTTACAGCTATACACACTAAGTTACAGAATGTAACCGACCTATATATGGCCAAATACTTCATTAAGGTTACAAACATCCAACTTGAATAGACAAACACTTAACTCAAGATTTGTAGTTATAAAAATTTGTAAATCATTTTTATTTAAACCAGCTTCAATTTATAAACCACTTTCTGCTAACAAATTCATGCTAAAGTACAAGATGCATCAAAAATGGTTATTCGATTGTTTCTTATAAATTTTGAGATCTGAGATTAATATGTAGTGTACAAATTAAATAGGATAAAAGTAATCACTGTTTTGTTAAATGCGTGAAAATAAATAAATAAATATATATATATATAATTGGAGGATTAAATTGACGCTATGTTGAATGTGTCATTAAAATTCTTAAAATGAATAGTAAAAATATAAATAAAATTGTTGTAAAACAATTATGAACCTTAATGCTATTTTTAGTTAATGTATATTAAAATTTAAAATATATATTTTTTCATTAGTTTATTCACACGTCCGCCCGTAGGGCGGGTTTACCCTAGTTATATATATAATAACGTTCCTATATATATAAAGAAATGTTCCTCCCTCCTGGTGATGCCACGTCAGAAAGTCAAGATTCATATGCTGACACGTGTCATCTATTAAAACTCTGCGTGATGCGTTTTGTTTACTGGTTACTTAATATTTTATGGGTTTTAATAACGTGATCCAGCCCAAAAGACAGCTAGCCCAACAAACAACACTGAGTTTTAGGTTTCATGATCTTCTTCCGTCGTTGAATCCAAGAGTCTTCTCCTTCTTTCTCTGATACGAGCCATGGAGTTTCCAGATTTCAATCCACGTGAGGAATCATTTTTTGAATCTCCAATCGCGACGTTTTGTCTTCTCTGCTAATCAACGGAAACGTTACACGTTATTGATTCATTGCCTTTATCATACTCCTTAACTCCATCACACCCCTTCGAGCATGATCTGTTATTGAATGCAGCTTATTCTTTTGCAAGGCAGTGTCTTTGCTCCTATAAAAGGTAACCTTTTTTCCTTGAACTTCATCCTCTCAATTCCAGAAAACAGTAAAGAAAACATATGTCCTTTGCAAGGTGTTATCTATTTTTTTGTTTAATTTTAACTTTCTTTGATGATTAGGTTACGGCAATGACAACCCGTTAACAGAACAACATATGTCTTCAATGATCTTTCATCAAACTTTTTTGTCCAGTTATTAATATATATTTTAAGAGTCCCTATATTTAAAGGTATACTTCTCTCACTTTCTTGGAAAATTTTGTTGTATGAGTCTTGGATTGTCAGCTAACAATAGGTTTATTCTAGGATTTAACATGCAGAGTCAGACACCGACCAAAACAATTTTATAGAATTTGTTTCCAATTCTTTTGTATAAACCAAGTATAAGATGATGATCTTATTCTTCAAGAAGCTGATATATTTTTCTGTTTCTCTTGCAGCATGACGAGAATGCAATTGAGAAAGAGACGCCTCCTCTGTTCCCAATGTTCCAGGTGCACTCCTTCTAAAAAACCTTGACCTTTTGGACACAAGTACACATGTTCTGTTTTATGTGCTTAGACTGGTGTTTATATAAATCAAAACTTTGTTTTCCCAAATTTTGTTCTAAGATTGTCTTTAATTCACCCTTTTGATTCTTCTTTCAGGATCTCCGATCAATCTCCCTACCAAGAATTGGTTTTAAAGGTTTTACTTGCCAATGAGTGACGTTCCATACATATTTCCATGGTATAGGAAAAAAAATTATTGAGTATCTTTCTTTCTTTATTTATGTTCTATGAATCTTTTATGTCATAAGCGTTCTATGATGGTTGATGTTTTTGATTTTGATATTGGCAGGTGAGCCACGAAGCCGTTTGCTTCATAGTGGATGGAGCGTGTTTGTTTCATTGATGTGAAGTATCTAATTTTTCTATAGAGGCGGGGATGTGGAATCACTTGAGAAAGTATTAAAAAGGACGAATTAAGTAAGAGGGAAGATTCAATGCAGAAAAATGTATCAATGGATCAGTTGCAGTCACCAATTTATATTAAAATGAACAGGGGAGGAGCTTGATATTTTCGTAAACGATGGAGGCTGCATCATGGAGAATCGGGGATGGTCTCTCAAGTGGCATCTGGAGCTATACAGTGTCTTTATAATTAATCCAACTCTCATGCCAGATTTTTTTATCAATCTCATAAAAAAAATTTATGTATTTTTCTCTGTTTTTCAATAAATATTGAGAGCTTTGCAAATCTATCAAGAACACTTAGCAATTGTAAAGGAGAGTCCTTTTATTCACGTTTGATATCGTAACACCATTTATATGTAACGACATAGTATGTATCTTACAGCTATACACACTAAGTTACAGAATGTAACCGACCTATATATGGCCAAATACTTCATTAAGGTTACAAACATCCAACTTGAATAGACAAACACTTAACTCAAGATTTGTAGTTATAAAAATTTGTAAATCATTTTTATTTAAACCAGCTTCAATTTATAAACCACTTTCTGCTAACAAATTCATGCTAAAGTACAAGATGCATCAAAAATGGTTATTCGATTGTTTCTTATAAATTTTGAGATCTGAGATTAATATGTAGTGTACAAATTAAATAGGATAAAAGTAATCACTGTTTTGTTAAATGCGTGAAAATAAATAAATAAATATATATATATATAATTGGAGGATTAAATTGACGCTATGTTGAATGTGTCATTAAAATTCTTAAAATGAATAGTAAAAATATAAATAAAATTGTTGTAAAACAATTATGAACCTTAATGCTATTTTTAGTTAATGTATATTAAAATTTAAAATATATATTTTTTCATTAGTTTATTCACACGTCCGCCCGTAGGGCGGGTTTACCCTAGTTATATATATAATAACGTTTGCCTCTCTCACGTTCGTCCACGTAGGCATCCACGTAGGAAAGTCGAACGCTCTCTTGCCGCCACGTGTCACTTACTTAAACGCTTCGTACCATTCTTTTCTCCTCCGCAATCCGTTGGGCCTACCTTCTTATTCTGCCTGAACATTTTGCATTATTAAGCCCATAGAATATTTTATTAGAGCGTGATATGATATATCGCAAAACGGTGCGTTTCGTATTCTGTCTTTCATCTGTCTCCCATCTCCGCCGTAGGCGATTTAGGGTTTCCATCGAAACTGAGTATTCTTCCTCCTGATCCAGCGATCAATCGGCGCCGTATCGACTATACAGTTTCCAGCGAACTGTTCATCTTCTTTTTACTGATCAAGTAATCAATCGGTTAGGGAAACATTGCTATTGAATTCCCTCTTTAAATCCACCTTCCACGATCTCTCTTCAATTCCACTTTAGCTCTTCAAAGGCGGTGGTGGTTCCACTATAAAAAGGTTAGCATCTCTACAATCTATAGCATCCTATCAATCTATTAAAACAAAACAATCTCCTTATTTTCTGAAAAAATGGCTAATGCTCGAGTTTTCCTTCCTGATTTGAAATCGGGTAGATGTTCTGAGGTTAGGTTATTGCGTTTCTGGGAGGCAAGGAACATCAAGCGAGGTGATGAACTGATGTCCGTGGATATGCTCCTGCTTGATTCGAATGTGACTTCAAGGTATTCTCGGCTTTAAAACTCACATATTTATCGACTTTTGAAAATGCAAAAGACTATGTTCATATTTATGAGATCTTTTTTGTTTCCTTTGTTAATTTCGTTTCACTGTGTTCCTGTATTGCAGCCAACAAACACTCACGTTTTCTAGGTAACTCTATTATTATTATTATTATTTATTTTTTTGGGCTTAAACTCACTCATCATTCAAATCAGTATTATTTTTTCAAATATTCATCTTAGGCCATATATAACTGGTGAGCTAACAGCTGTAAAGAGTCATGTAAACGATCGTCCAAAAGACAAAATCCGTGTTATGGCAACCATAAAAATAGATAGGTATCTATTATTCTTATATAGGTTTCTACACCTTTATAATTGATAACACTACTTTCGTAGACAAACACATTGAGGATTTGGTCCGCATTTTTTTTATTTGTAGTGACGTGTCTCTCACCTTGAGTGTGTTCCCACTATCAAGTTGTGTCATTTCACAAAAACTTGAAAGCTTTAGGGTGGATACACGAGTTTTTGTTGCAACAAACTATAATTTCAAGATTGTGGGAGGTATTCTTTCATACTGTTGTGAAACCTTATTATGTTTTCGTAAAATGATGTCCACCATGATGCTTTTGCAAAGACTGACACCCCATCTCCAGGAAGATTTTTCTAAATGCCACATCAGGAACTCGCTATGACAAGGAGACTGATGCAAGAGAGAGTTATTTTTACAAGTAAGCATTTAAAAATTACTGCTTGATTATATCTAGAAACGTACTGCTACATGACTTATCTCACACACTTTCACGGGACACTCACTACTACTACAGTTTCTTCACAAATGATACTGGGAACATATCAGCAGCTTCTTTGTTGAGGGGCTTTGCAAAGGTTGAGCCTATGAAAATAGCGGAGCTTAACCAGTTTATCATCACTCCTCAGCCTCAAGTACAGTTTCAAACTATAATATGTTTGTCTCCAGCAATTTTCTTAACTCTGTTTCTGATTGCAATAATTTATACCTGCAGTCCATTAAATTTATTTGCACTGGAAAGGTGACCGTATCAAGCCAGAAAAAGGATGGTGCTACATCTTGGACCCTGGAGATCACATGCTTGGGATCAGTTTCTCTCTCAGCGAAGATGTTTGGAGGTTGGAATGAGAAGGAGAACAACTCTGGCAGCAAAACTTCAACTGGTCTCATACTGAAAAAAGCTCAGACCACATCTGCCAAGGTGAAGAGTATGCTGGAGCTGGTCACATTAATACGTGTTTGAAAATGCTTATGAATCATTATCCCTGTTCCCTCTATTCTCTGTAGTGTTTTTCAGAAGATATTATAAATTAAGTTCAAGTATAATCCAATGGTTATTTTACTCTTGATTCATTCAACCACTTAGGTTCCTAGATTCCATATATTTACTCAGCAAAACATGTACTAAAAAAACGTATGGCCATAAAATGATAATTTAAACACTTAAACAAAAATAAGACGTGTGACGTAAGGAAATAATGATTGGGCTGAACATATATACTCTGTCTTTTATCATCATGATGTGACTGTATAGCTCACGATCTCAAATAGTTTCTTTTTTCCATTCCTAACATTGTTTTGGATATAATTTTCCATTTTACCTATCTCTTTTTTTTTTTTTATCAAACCTCCTTTTTTCTATCTCTCTAGCTTCTTTCTACAAATCTTTTTTTTGTTATTTGGCAAATAACAAACAAGACTGAGAGTACCTAGATTGCTCATTATTCAACGCAAAATTTGAAATTTGATTCCATAACAAACCTTATCGTCGTCAAAACTAAAAACCGACCACCAAAACACCCATCATCAACCATTGCAAGATCTTGGCACCAACCTGGAGGACACAATATTTTCAAGTAATAATTCCCATAAAGAATGACACTAATTCCATAAAGTCAAACACGTGAATAAACCTTAAGATTTAAACTTCCCACGTCATAAAATCAAATCCACGTACTAATCTCTGACAATCAATGGATATGCCAAATTATCAATGCTTTAAAATACGTTGACTAGAATATATTTCCCAATCTCCAGATTTAATGCATACAAGGTTAATGGCATGTATGTCAAACCCCCCTACATAAAACCTATTCGTCTAAGCCCACACCATTACGGCCTCTCTTTTCAAATTCAAGTTAAAAACGATGTGGGAGCTTAATGAGATATCCCACAGAGAGTTTCTACGCACCAGTGGCGGACCCAAGATTTTTTTTAATCTGGGTCAGTGACAAATTAAATTTCAAAAAGTAATACAAAATAGGGTATTGAACCCATTAACTCATGTTTAAGGGGGTGCAACACTGACCATTTGAGCTAAGTAAACATAATAACTATAGGCCACAAGACACTTTTTAATATTTAACCTGGGTCAATTGACACACCATTTCATTACCTAGGTCCGCCTCTGCTACGCACCAAAATATATACAGGTCAACATAATCACTGAGCTTGCAAAGTTTTCCAGAGCAGATGTTCGTAACTTAATGGCATCGAGCCCAATTCTTGATGAGGCAGCACAAAACCCACAGCCCACAGGTATACAAGCATCTTAACCTCCAGCCATTTACAGTCTTTCCATTGAAACACGTCCACCGTTTCCACGATCTTATATGGAGTATAATATATATCATCTTCATCAACCTGCTAAATGATTCGTATGACATCAAATTCATCGAAGCATCAAAATCTCCACCAATCAACTCCTTTCGTAAAACATTTCAAAGATATAAAACTCCATCCTAACCAAACAAATAACTTTCAAATGCAAAATCTAACACATCCAAAACAGCCAACAAAGTTCTAATATTTTACATGACAATGACAAGTTAGGATGAAGATCAAACCGGATCTACCAGAAGACACGAGTAGTTGGATCACTAATTTTTTTTTTTTTTTTATAAAATCGAAGACAGTGATTGTTATCTCACTTTAAACTCAAACAGAAAATATTTATGGAAAATATCAAAATGATCTCAGAATTATATTTTTATTTGTTATTTATAGTCATTTTAATTTTAAAATATTTTAAAATGCTTTATAAAATTAAAATATATTTTTGTATAAAATAATTTTTATTGTGTACTCAACATCCGCCCGTAGGGCGGGCCGACCCTAGTATATAATATATCAGTGTAGTAGTTGAACGTCCGTTTTCATGTTTGAACTCCGCAGCTGAATCCTCAAATTATCACTTGGACGGTTTCAGATACATCCACTTGGGTTCTTTTTATACCTTACGAGTATTTTTTTTTCATTTTAATTTCATGGTTTCATCTTAACGAAATACACAAAACTTGTTTTTATGGTTTGGGAAATGTTTAAAATGACATGGCTTTACCCATAATAATATAATTATACACTAATAACTGGTGTAAATTATCTGCTACAGTTTATAAAAATTATAATAAGATTTATTATTTGGAGAAAGATACGTAAATAAGTTTTTTTTATGTCCATGATGTTATTATGCTTAAGATTAAAAATTTCATGGATAATTGGTTGAGAGTTAACTATAAACTAGATCTTGATCTGTCCAACCGTGCGAGTGTTATTTTTAATTTTATATGCATATATATTTATTTTAGATCATTAGTGGTATATATTTTTAATTTTAATCATATATTTAAATGTTTATATAACTATTTCAAATACAATAGGTTACATGTTGTAAATAATCAATTGTTTAAAACAGTCACATGTATTTGTTGCTTCTCATTATATATTTATCTTATTGTATTTGTATTTAGTTATTAAACAAATTAATATGTGCATAAAAAAATATTTGAATATTATTTTGTATTTAATTTATGCTAAATTTTTAATTGCCCTTCAAAACTGGATTTCCTTTTAGTAATATTTTTATGTTTATTCACTTTATATAATATATTATTGTATATACAAAAGTCTAAGATATGTTAATTTCTATACTTGTATTGTAATCTGCTAATGTTAAGCCGTTAGATCATCATATTGTATTTTTTAACATAAAAATTTTATATTTATGAAAATAAAATTTATAAATCTATCATTTTAATATAATTTTATCATATGTAGTTCAATATAATAATTTTATTTTAACATGATTGATTATGATTATAAAATAGATAAAAGTAGGATAGAATTTTTATTTTAATATATATAATTATATAGAATTTTTATATAGTAGGATAGAATTTTTATAAACAATAATTATATATATATATATATATTAATAGTTCATTTCTAATTACGAAATTAGTTAAAATATTCACATAAACGTGTTGAAAATTATCATATTGTACTTTTAAACATAAATATTTTATATTTATAAAAATAAAATTTATAAATCTATCATTTTAATATAATTTTATCATATGTAGTTCAATATAATAATTTTATTTTAACATGATTGATTATGATTATAAAATAGATAAAAGTAGGAAATAATTTTTATTTTAATTTTATAAACAATAATTTTATATATATTAATAGTTAATTTCTAATTACGAAATTAGTTAAAATATTCACATAAACGTATTGAAATTTATGATATTGTTAAAATGCTAACATAATAATTTTATTTTAATATGATTTATTGTGAACATATAATAGATAAAAATATGATAGAATATTTATTATTCATTTTATAAATGATAAGTCTGAATATATTAATGTATAATAATATTTCAAATCTAATCACGAAATTAGTGAAAATATTTACATATAATTTTTGAAAATAAAAAATCTTGTTGAAATCTTTTTAAACGTTTTTCAAAAATTGTAATATATATATATATATATTTTAAATGAAAAAAAATATCAGAAAATATTATGATTAAAGTAGTTCAAAGATTTTATATATTACTAGTTTTATTAAAATACTATTTAATAAAAATATTTATGGATGATCCAACTTAAAAATCACACATGAAATGAGATTATGACTTCTATATTAATAGAATAGATTATTTTCTATAGAAATTGAGTTCATACATATTTATTGTACTGATAATTATGCTGTGTTTATAAAATATTATTAAAAAAATTTGTAGCTATATCTTTACTACAACATAAAAATAAAATCATACTAAATAGGTTTATATAACTATTTTATTTGCTGACAAAAAAACTATTTTATTTTATTTTAGATGTACTTTTGAAATAAATTTAAATAAAATATTTTTTAAAATTATAAACAAAATAAAATTGGAGATAACAAAAATAGTCTTCCAACCAATAAAACCACCTTATATAAACAACTAGGGTTGGCCCACCCGTAGGGCGGGAAGTTACAATAAAAAATATTTCATATAAATATATATATTAATTTTAGGAAGTATTTAAAAAATATTATAGATTGAAAACGATATTATAAATCCATTAATAATGACAGAAATCTTCATTATTATTTATTTTATAGAAAATATAAAATTAGCAAAAATAATTCAGAAAATGTAATTACCTATATACTCTTATTATTATTTTTACTTCAATTTGACATAAGAAAAAAAACTTAAGTTTTAAAAAATAATACTATATTTATTTCAAGAATATTCAAGTTTTAAAAAACATTTATACAAATTATTTCATGATAATAAATTAGTGTACCACCAAGCTAAATCAGTTAAATATAATAGAATTTGATAAAATAATTAAATCTCGATTTTAAAATACTATATATATAGTTTAATAATAATATAAATTATTATTTATATTTTCTAAACAGGAAACAATGTTTTAGAAAATATTTATTTCAGATCATATTATATCTGTATTTTAATATAATTAAATTTTAGTGTTTTACTGGGTATGTTTTTGTTATTAGTTATGTTATGTTTCACTAATAGTTATGTTTCACTAATAGTTATGTTTCCCTAATAGACCATGCTATATTTGAAAGTATTTATGGTTTTTTAGAACAAAAAAATTATAATACATATTTATTTTGTTAATTAACATATGTTTATATTTTAACTATACACCAAGAGTTGATTTGGCCTTACATTATTCCTTGTGTTAAACTGTAGTTGGATGAGCTCATCAGATACACAAATGGAACCCTATCTCTCTGTTATCAAGATGATCAGAGAAAATAAGCTTGACTTTTACATCATAAAGCTCGAACCAGACTGGCTGCAAACGCTCCATCCAAGGAGTGTTTCACTGGGTTGGATAAAAAGACGCCTTGTGACGTTACAAAACTTGATGGTACTAATCTATCTACTAGATCTACCGAGAATTCCTGTGAAAGAAAGAAGAGAGATAACTTATAAATATCGACATTTGAAAGTAAAGCAAAGGGACTATAAAGATTCTTACATGATGTCTTAGGAGAAACGCTTCGACTCTTCCTTGATTTTCTTCAGGGTCTATCGAGCAAGTACTGTATATCAAGAACCCACCAGGCTTCACCAATTTTTGAGATTTTAATTTAAGACACAAAGAGAAGTATTAGTTAGGTCCCGTATTAGTTTTTTCTAGAGAATTAAAATCTATCTACATGGTGTGTGCATACTTGGAGGCAGAATCAAGAAGCTCATCCTGTAGAATCTTAAGTTCTTCCATGTCCTCCAGTTTGCAGTTCAAGCGCAAGTCCGCTCTATGCAAACAGAGAGAGAGAGAGAGAGAAGGAACATGTTAAGCTATTCAACTAAGAAAAAACAGTATGATAAAAAATTGCTCATGTTAACCTTAGAGAGGACACCGATTCCAGAACACGGGGCATCAAGAAACAATTTATCATATTTTACCTCTTTTGTCTCCTAAAAGGCATTTGAGTTTGAAGAACGCAATGTGAGTAGCTTACACACTTGTAAAGCTCACTTACTCAAACAGTAATAACTCACAGCGAAGACACGTAGATCGGAATGAATGGCTGTGATAAAGTCCAGCAACTTGGTGTGATTTAGCTGTCTCCCCAAGAATTCTTAGCCGTCCTTCATTCACGTCCATAGCATCAGCCTGCATAGCATATATCATACATATAATCAACGTGAGGTTGCCATTTTGAGGATGGGAATGGAATCAGTCAATAGAGCACAAATCTCAAAACAGATGAATATTAGAACAGTGAGCCTATGTAAGAATACCTTGGTGTTTCAAGCAATATGCCATGAAAAGGGTCTTCCCTCCAGGAGCAGCACATGCGTTCAATATCCTATCTCCTGGCTGAGGTTTCACCACTGAGATCTATATATATATATTCATAAAAGAGGAAAAAAAAATATAGAATCGATTCTAATTGACTGGAAATCAATCTCAATGCTAAATAACAGTCCATCTAATTAAAGGGGAGAAAAAAATATAGAACCAATGCTAATTGACTGGAAATCGATACAATCGGTATAATAACTCGGAACAATCAAAATAGTGAAGACTGAGAAAAACAATACCACTCAATTTAATATCCACCATTAGCATATCGACCCACATAAGCTCCCCCACCACCCTTGACGTTTCTAGCCTCTCAATACCGCAACAACATTGCATCCACAACCGATGAACACCTACCGGACTTCAAATCGAAAAAAGGCTTTGAGTTAGCCATTAAGAGAGACGATCACAAAGATATGAAAATGAGTGAGATGTGTAGAAGATAGATGTTGATATCGCGATTCGCAGAGGAGAGATTGTAACATGTTTATACACGATTTCGCCGACGAACAGCGCAATCGAAGGTTTCGTAGTGGGCTTACGAATTAAGAGGATTTAAGACGAAAAATCAACGCATACCGATACAGAAACTGGATCGCCCTGTCCGCCGATCGAAAAGAAACGAAGAACACGAAGGCGTGAATCAGGACGGGTTCTTTCTCTCATGTGGTCGCGTCGCTGGTCGTTGGGCCGCAAAAACAAAACGCGAGACAAAGCCTAAGCAAAGCCCGATGCCATAACACGCTGCATTTCATTTAACGGGACACGTGTCGCGCACATGAAAGTCCAATTTATGACGTGGCGTCTTTGTTGGCATAGAAGGGAGAGAAGGAAAGCCTATTATATTTAAGTTGTTAAATTATTTATATTTAGGTTATGATATATATTTATATAAATGTTAAGATGTATGTCATAATTAAAATTTATTTTTAAATTTTAACACGTTAAATTAACATATTTTTTACTATTTAAATATTTTTTGTAATTTTATTGGCTATCTAGTTATCATATTTAGCAAAACTATCTGTTGAGTGTTGGAATAAATGTTTTAGATATTTAATTAAACTGCAGAGTATTTTCGGATCGACCACATGCTCAACAATCGATCAATCCGTAAAAAAGATGGTCGATCTTCTTGGCGAGGTAATTACAATTTTAGCAAAAATATCTTTGATTTTCAAATTTAAGTATATAACTATTCTTTTGAATATTATTTTTTTTATTGTATTTTTTGATTAAATTATTGTATTATAATGTTTATGTAAATATTTTTTGTGATGTTTGAATTTGTGTTGTTCGTATACTTAACCTAGATGATATTGATGTTTAACCATTTGTTGTTTTTATTTTTTTTTTTAATCAGAAATTGTTTTTATTTAAAAAAATTATTCATATATAATATAATAGTTTAAGTTTGGAAGATTAATCTATATATATAAATTATGTATATTTTTAAAAAAATAATTTAAGATATTATATATTGAGTAACTGAATTTCTTATCTTGAAAATAAAATATTTATATTTTTGTCTTCATGTTATACTCACCAATCCATCATTGATATTTATAACTCAGTATGTTTTTAAAAAAAACTTAGTTTTAAGTAATAAACCAATTTAATAAATTAAATTCATCACCTATAATGTTCTCTAAACTATATTTGAAAACTCTCTAAAATTATATTTTAAGCATAATATTACTATTATTTAATTTTAAGCATAATATATGCAAAACCAACTTAAATTATATTTACAATAGGACTATCCTAAACCGGTTAATAAACCAAAAACAATATTAAACCAACATGAACCAATACCTGATTCGGCGAGGAATGAAGTGTTTCAGGATAAACGCTTGAATGATTATTAACTGTAATGGTTTGATCATGAAAGAGTTAGTATGAATATTAACAATTGTAAGAATACCTTTGAGTCTATGAAAAGCAATTCAATTCCCATGAATAAGTTTGGCTTTTGGAAGTTGCGGGTTTCCCAACAATGAATCCACCTAACAAAAAATTTGTTGTCATAAAAAATCTCATTCAAGGTCATTAAAGGTTTTTGGGACGGCAAAAGTTGATGGTGGAACCATTTTTTTGCTCGAGTGCTTTGAAGTTTTCCTTGATAGAGTGAGGTTGATATTGATGGAATAATGAGTTTTATAGGGACTTTCTTGATGTAAAACTATACATTTTTTTTGTCTAATGTGGTATTTCCATTTTTATATAATTTACTACCATTTTAAGATAGATGTACAGTTTAAGATAGATGTTTAAATCTTAATATACTTTTTCCATTTTTTTAAATGTTTATTTCCATTTCTTATATTTTAATTTACGTAATATCTATATTTTATATTTTAAAATAGATATTTAAATCTTAATGTACTTTTTCCATTTTTTAAAATTGTGTATTTACTTATATTATATATTTTACATTTTTAGATAGATGTTTAATGCTTAATGAAGTTTTTATATTTTTTTAAAAAATTGTGTATTTACTTATTATTATATATATAATTCATATATTATATATTTACATTATTTACTTATTATTTATTTTCCTGTATATGTATTTCCATTTCTTGTACTTTTTATTTACTTAATATTTTTATTTTACATTTTAAGATAGATGTTTAAATCTTAATGTACGTTTTCCATTTTTTTTAAATTGTATATTTCCATTTGTTATACTTTCTATTTACTTAATATCTATATTTTAAATTTTAAGATATATTTTTAAATCTTAATGTAAATTTCCATTTTTTAAATTGGGTATTTACTTATATTATATATTTACTTATTTTTTTTTTATATCGTGTACTTCTATTTCTTATAGTTTCTATTTACTAATAATTTTATATTTTAAGATAGATTTACATTTTAAGATAAATGTTTAAATACTAATGTACTTTTTCCATTTTTTTAAATTGTGTATTTCCTTTTCTTATACTTTCTATTTGCATAATATCTATATTTTACATTTTATGATAGATGTTTAAATCGTAATATACTTTTTCCATTGTTTTTAAGTGGTGTATTTCTTTTTCTTATACTTTCTATTTACTTAATATCTATATTTTACATTTTAAGATAGATGTTTAATATTTAATGTACTCTTTCCATTTTTTAAAAATTGTGCATTTACTTATTATTGTATATATAATTCGTATATTTATATATTTATAATATTTAATTATTATTTATTTTTCAATATATTGAGTATTTCTCTTTCTTATACTTTATATTTAGTTAATATATATATTTTATATTTTAAGATAGATGTTTAAATCTTAATGTATTTTTCCATTTTTAATGTAAAACGGCAATGTTTAATAGAAGAACTTGGACAAATAGTCAAATAGTTATATTTATGTTTTTTTTAATATAAAATAGAAATTTTACATTATGGAGATAAGCCGTTTTTTTTAGTGAAAAATGGTAATCTTACATATGTTTAATGTAGTTTTTCCATTTTTTTATGTTGTATGTTTACATTTTATTGTTATTTTTAAATGTAAAATGGTAATCTTACATATGTTTAATGTAGTATTTCCATTTTTTATGTTGTATGTTTACATTTTATTTATTATTTTCGAAATTATATATAATGTTTTTTTTTACAAAATAGTAATGTTATATTATGGAGATAAACCGTCTTTTTTTAGTGAAAAATGGTAATCTTACATATGTTTAATGTAGTTTTTCCATTTTTATGTTGTATGTTTACATATTATTTTTTTAAAAATAAAAATGTAAAATGGTAATATTACATTATGGAATTAAGCCGTCTTTTTTTTTAAGTGAAAAATAGTAATTTTACATATGTTCAATGTAGTTTTTCCATTTTTTATGCTCTATGTTTCATATTATTTATAATTTTTAAAAATTAGTAATATTAAAATGTAAAACTATATTTTATGCCACGTGTCATCTTTCGGGAGAATTTTTTTTCGCTGATGTGGACGCTCTATTGAGCCTCAAAACGTCCCTTTTATTAGTAAGGATTATTTATAATTTTTAAAAATTAGTAATATTAAAATGTAAAACTATATTTTATGCCACGTGTCATCTTTCGGGAGAATTTTTTTTCGCTGATGTGGACGTTCTATGGAGCCTCAAAAGGTCGTTTTTATTAGTAAGGATTATTATTTTCGAAATTATATATAATGTTTTTTTTTACAAAATAGTAATGATATATTATGGAGATAAACCGTCTTTTTTTAGTGAAAATGGTAATCTTACATATGTTTAATGTAGTTTTTCCATTTTTATGTTGTATGTTTACATATTATTTTTTTAAAAATAAAAATGTAAAATGGTAATATTACATTATGGAATTAAGCCGTCTTTTTTTTAAAGTGAAAAATAGTAATTTTACATATGTTCAATGTAGTTTTTCCATTTTTTATGCTCTATGTTTCATATTATTTATAATTTTTAAAAATTAGTAATATTAAAATGTAAAACTATATTTTATGCCACGTGTCATCTTTCGGGAGAATTTTTTTTCGCTGATGTGGACGCTCTATGGAGCCTCAAAAGGTCCTTTTTATTAGTAAGGATTATTATTTATAATTTTTAAAAATTAGTAATATTAAAATGTAAAACTATATTTTATGCCACGTGTCATCTTTCGGGAGAATTTTTTTTTCGCTGATGTGGACGTTCTATGGAGCCTCAAAAGGTCCTTTTTATTAGTAAGGATTGTGATTTTGACCAATGTGTTATTTTTTTTTTATATATATAGAAACGTACTATTTGTTGTGGAATCCCAAGGAACCTGTCAGCAAATCAAACATTGAAGGTGACCAAATCCAGTCTTGTCTGACTTTGAACACTGACTTTTCAAACCTCTCTTTTCTTCTATTAGCAAACTCAAAATCGTTACGTGCAAACAACCGCGCACGTGCGTCTCCAACGCAATGTTTGATATTTTCTTCAAAAAGAAGAGGATAATAATTCTTTTAATTATTTGTTTTCTCACATAGAAGAGAGAATTCAAAGTTCACTTCAAATAAATGAATCATCACCTTCTTTCTATCAGACTCGAAATTGAATCCAGTTAATCATTTTAGAATGCTGAGTAGTTGTCACGTTGACTGAAAATTGGTTGGTGAAAATTGTTGTTTTTGTATCATTTGTCAATGGTCAATTATAATTATCCTTTTCCACTGAATTTTGTAATTCTTTTGTTCAACCATTAATGTAATATAATGATATTCATGACCCTTTTTATATAGATTTATATGGAAAATAGTTAATTACTTGTGAGATGCTAAATAAGTCGTCTTATAATAAGCAACAAAAAAAAAATTGACTGGCTTTACTAGATTTTGAGCAACAACTACTAATAATGGTAATGGAGGCCAGATTTGTACAAGAAATGCCGTTAATGTTGTCATGATTTGGATGTTCATTAAGATTTGTTACCATATCATCATTGCTAGTGTTACCAAAAAACCATTGTTTTTGGCACCTTAATTGTTGTATTGACACGACAAAATAAACTGTTGTATGATAACATGATCTCTGTAACCTCGTGTATTGGAGTATATAGACTAAAGTTTATAACCCCCTTTTATGCAATTCTAGAATTCTGAGGATATTGTTATCTTCTTTTATGTAAAGCGACAGCCAAATTGATCGGTTTACATCCTTAAAGAATATATATAGTTACAAATTTGTGACCTTTAACACATATTATATTGTAATAAACTCAAAACATATATAACCAATCTAATAAAATTATGAATCTGGTCCGACATGCATAAACCAAAAACGATTCATTATCTTGACTGGATGATGTGCTAATCCCATATTTAAAGTGAAATCATTATAGAAAAGACAAAAAAAAAAACTTTTACTGTAAAATACTTTCGAATTGAAAATTTCATGTTAGTTGTATTGTTATAGGGAATGATTGTAACAATATTGTGCCCATTACAAACAGACAAAATATTAGATTAGTCTTCCTTTTTATTGAAATACTAGATTAAGACGGGATGAACATTATATATAAAAATTATTTTATGTATTAAATATTTTTACATATTATGAAATAATAAATATATATTGAATAATTAAAAGTCAGTAACTATTATATATTGCTATGAACATATAAATCAATTTTATTAATCCAAAAAATATTTTTTTATATTTGATAGGATAAGTAATTAAATTTAAATGATACTAACATACATAGTATATTTTAGTATAGTTTTAATATTAATGTCTATTAAATGATGATTTCTACTCATATATTTTTTTGATCATATGTATTTTTTATAGAAAAAATTTTAAATTACTGATAACAAAATTTTCATTGTGGGATTAATAGTTTTAGTAATTTATGTTTTTTTAAAATAAGTTGTCAATGTTCATTCAAAACTTTTATCAAAAAAATTGTTCAAATTAAATTTTGAAACTAAAATATTTATGTATTTTATATGGTTTATAGTTTAATTTAAAACGATATATATATATATTAATATAATTAATTAAATTAGAATTTTTACTTATATAATTTTGTAATCATTTGTATTTTTTCTTAACAAAAAGTTTAAACCATGGATCACAAAATTTGAATGTGAGGCTTTTAATAATTTTAGTAATTTATAGTCATTTTTTAAAAATTCAAAATATAACATATACAGAAAAATCTAAATTTTTATTATAAGGTTATTGTGGTTGTTTAATTTATTTAATAATTTTAAATTAAACAAATATGATTGAAGATACACTATTTTTTTATCAAATCTTTATTATTCAAAATCATTAATTGTCATATATATATTTTAGCCACATTAGGCAATTCTGTAAATTTTATTTAAGGAAATAATAAAGTACATTAATAATAAATTTATTGTTAGTTTAATAAAAAACTTATTATATAATTAGATGGACCAACATATTTCTCTAATGATTCTAAGAATCATCTTAGTGATGACACGTGGCTACAAAAAGAAGTTGTAATGCTTCTCAAATAATATATAGGGGATTAATATTGATTACCATGGTTACGTACATATCAGACGTTGGTAACTAAGAGTAGTGTTCATCTTCATTGAACTATTGATTGCCGTAATTACATATCAGAAGTTAAGAGAAGATGAAAAGGAGGAGTAGCCATTGGAAGGTCCAGTGTCCCTTTTCAGTTTTCACAGCTGCATTGTTACTTTTCTTGGCTGAAATGCGTGCCCTCAATGTGACAGGTTGGGAATAATAAAGCTTGAAGGTACATGAGGAAGAAGAAGCCTATTCCTTTCTCACATAAGTTTCCACGTGGTGAACCTCTTTCTCTTCACCTACCAGAAAATGTTGTCTTCTAAACCCAATGACCTCCTTACAGCTGAAAGGTGTGTCACACATTTCATTTATTACATTCGTTAAGATCAGGCCCGGCCCATCATATCTAGGTGCCTGAAGCAAAAGAGTAACTTGGCCCATATACACAAAACATATTAATAAAAAGTGACATGAAGGCGTCGAACCCAGGGCTAGACAGAGGTAGAAAGTCGCTAACAACCACTAGACCACAGTTTGTTTTCTCGGAAATGATTGCCCCTAAATATATATATTTTTGGTGGCGCCTAAAACTGGTGCTTTACCAGCTTTACCCCAGGGCCGGTACTGGTTAAGATGTAAGTGGGTTGTGTTTGAAAGCTATATATAATATGAGAAATGCAGAAAGACTGAAAACTCAATGCATGCTGCTTACTAAGGTTTTTAATGGTTTGGAGTGAAAGGTTACCTACAGTGCTTCGAAGGTACAATGTATTTTTCTGATTAACACTATGATTTATCTACATAACCAATTAATTGATGTTATACATTTCTTGTGGGTCTCTTTATGTATTCAACCGGTCTTATGAGTTGCTTCAGGGGATCATAGAGCTGGGCTGAGAAGAGAGGAAACAATATCTAGCGAGAATGTTGGAGGCTCACACAAGCCAGATATTTGCAAGGATTACAAAGATACTAGATACTGCGGATTAACCTCACATGACTGTGGGTGTTACAAAGTGGGATGAACATAGAGAAAGAGTGGGAAGATAAATACAGCAATAGGAGTTTAAGATGAGAATTATGACGGCACTGACATCAACATCGACGTGGACAAAGATATATTGCCCTTTGTCTGCTTCATATGCAGAGACCTTTCGTGGATCCAGTTATCACCAATGGAAGCATTACTTATGTGTTGTCTTTATGGTTTAGTTAAGAGAGCTCTCTGCTGTCTGCTCAACGTTTTCTGGATAAAGCATATCTATCTATCTATATATATAAAGAGGAGTTTTCTCTCACCTCCTTGCACCACATCAGTATGGAGAGAAGAGTTTTTGCCGACACGTGTCGCTCAGCCAGTACCCCGCTTCGTGTTTTTTTTTTTTTGTGTTTTAATGAGAACTGGGCTTTTGGTTATTTCAATTGTTTTGGCCCGTGCTTTTTGGCCCGTTATACCCAAAGGTGTTTAGGGTTCATCGGCTTCTTCTTCCAGGAGCGACTTCTTCGATGTAACACGAGAAACCAAACCGTCGCTCCGATCTCCGTAACGCCTCCCACTCCATAAATCCTTTCTTTACTTTGAGTTTTCCTCAATTAATCCACTCCGCCCATGTTAATCAAACAACTCTTCTTTTTCCATCTTAACTGGTTCGAGCTTCTCCTATAAATGTCTTTCATTTCTTCGATGATGAGTACAACCCAAACAATTTACAGAAGCGATTATTTCCATAGCAAGCAATTCCGATGGCGTCTACGTACACGCTACTTGCCGACCTGAGAGCCAGGCGATGCTCTAACACCGCGGAGGTCCGTCTGTTGAGATTTTGGGAGGCAAGAAACATCAACAAAGGCGGGGAGCTTATGAGCGTTGATATGTTGCTCCTCGATGAAAACGTAAACACAATTGTCTTATACTAAGCCTCTAACAATGTTCAATTTTTATCGAGTTTTGGTTTTTTTTATCCTCTCAGTCAACGCTGGTGCACGGATCTGTTTCGGCACTTCGCCAGCTCAGGTTCAGACAACGTCTCACCGAAGGCTCTGTCTACAATCTAAGCGGATTCGACGTGGCCCGGAACAGCCCCAAATTTCGATTATCTGATGGGCCTGTCTCAATTTGTTTCAATGAAGAAACAGCTTTTGAGAAAACGAGTGTAAGGAACATACCTACCGAACACTTCCGCTTCCGGTCATACGACCAGATACTGGAGCTAGCAAATACCGGCAAACAACTCCCGGGTATTTTTCAAAATAACATACTGGCGATTAATTACCTATAGAGCACGCTTACATAGCTAGGCAACATCTTTGCTTGCATAGCTAGGCAACATCTTAGCTTTTTACCAGAGGATAAATCTTATATAAGTTTCTGTTTTATTATATGATGATATGTCGTTTAGAGTTAACATGCATACATGTCTAAAGTTATATAACTCATATTAATTTATGTTATACTCGCTTGGTAATATCTAGATGAGACGCTATTTTGAACTATCATAAGTTTTGTGTTCGAGTAAACTACAAATCAAATTTTATGAAAGGTTCCCAATTTGTTCATGACCGTTAGTTCATTCAACTTATTTGTTATTATCTTATTTTTTGTAATCTGAAGCTTTGTGGATTCTAATCGTTAGATGCTAGGGAAAATGATTCGGTTTATTGTATTGCATTTCATAAGTTTTGTGAAAGATGTTGCTTTAACGTGATCCTAGTTGCTAAATCTTAGATGTAATGGGAGAGCTTTGTGCAATTAGGAGCACAATAACCGACCGGATACCTGGAGCACAGCGTGTTATGCTTACCTTGCGTCTTGAAAGGTGGGGTCGTTCCTCTAAGCTCCATTTTGTACAACTTTGAAATTGTCTAACTTTGTAACAACGATTGTGTGCAGGGATTCAACCATCCGTGTTAGTCTGTTTGATTCTTTGGCACTTGCCTTCCATAGCAAGCTCGACTGTTACGGGAGAGAGCCAAGAATTGTTATCGCCACTGGCATCAATCCTAAGATGGTTGCAGGTAAGAGATATTAGAATCCAAACATATAGTTAACATATCCATTTGTCCGGTTCACGGTAAATTAAGTAACTCCCTTACTGTTTTTGCAGGAAAATTATATCTCAATGGCACTTCTGCCACACGTCTTTAATTTGATTCTGAGTCTGCTGTCGGAAAAGCTGAGTTTGACCGGCGAGTTCTCAAACTCTATTTCGATAGCCACTTTGTCTATTTTAGATTTATTCATTGACGGTCCATTGTGTGGTGAGCGGCATTTAAATACTAATCTCCTTGCAGCTTGCCAGGTGGTGGGACAGATCAGTCAGCGTCTTCATCAAAAGTAGTTCAGGCACAGAAGATTGAGCCCATACACGTTTCTGAGCTTAACCAATTTGTTGTCACTGCTGAACCTCAGGTAAATTCTGATATATATAGATTAAGTACCCTACCAAGAACGTACTTCAGACTTGTATGTTTGTCTTATCTTGACAGATCATTGAGTTCCTCTGCACGGCTAAGGTGACTGAGATTCAGATAAGTGAGGGGTGGTGTTATATTGGCTGTTCGAATTGTTCAAAAAAAAAAACTCACTTGAGAGGAGACTTCATTCACGCGTCTCCCATGCAATGAAACCAATGCCGTGGCTGAACTCCGGTAAGTATTTTTAGATCTGTGGTTCTGTGTAGCTGGAGCAGAACCGAATCTTCATTCCACTGCGGTAGGTACCGTGTGATAGTCTCTCTTTCTGATGGCACTGGCACAGCGGCTTTCCTTGGGTTTGATACAGAAGTCGCTAAACTGACTCATGTTCTAGCTTCTGAGGCTGCACAAATTGTGGTAGAGCCAATACTTGGATCTATCTCCGTGTTCTGTAGTTGGTGCAATCAGAGTGAAGAAATTTAACATACAATATATTTTCAATGCTTTCAGGGTGTAGGTGCTACTGCTCAGGTCGATGTTGATCTGCCTTGCTCACTCGCTGATATTGTGGGAAATACCTATACTTTCCAGCTCAAGTTGAAGTACTTCAATTTTTTTGCAAACCACCAAACTTTTACCATTTCTCGCATATTCCCTGCGCAGGAGCTTGCGCCCATTCCAACCTTAGAGGTGAGTGTTGCTAGCTTTCTTATTGTGAGTTTGATGATTATAGAAATATCTGATTACATGCTTTAAGTGTTGCAAACAGGAAGGTGCAGATGTTACCGAGCCAGCGCTTCTTCAGAATGTTGCCGCAGGACCAGAAGGTATAGCTGCAATCACGTCCAGCGTTGCAGTGCCTTCCCCCGAGGCTGATGGTACTTTTTCCCAGCGTGAGGAAGTAGCTGCGGAGGAAGCTGATCTGGCAGGGAATGCCAGTAAGAAAGCACGTGTGGAATGAGTAACGCACTGGCGCCCAAACAACCACGATTAGTCTAAATAGTTTTCTGTTTCCTGCATCTTTCACCTACGCTATGTTGTTTTTTTAAATTTTCCCCTAAAAACCTATTAGATCGTGGTTGTTGTTATTTCTATTATCAATGCAAAACCTTTCTTTATGCTTATTTCCAATTGATAAATATAGTATTAATTATAATACAACTAAAAACAATAGATAGATTAGAGACGAGAGCAAGTTCCACGTCTTCTCTTTTTTTTATGGGCAACAAGTTGCCTGTCCTTTTACAACACGAGAGTCGCAATATGTTTCGCTTGGGTTCCAAGTGATCTATTAAAGAATACAACAGCACTTAACTGCTTTTATTTGTGTTGTAAACTAAAGTGGTATTAAACCATTAAATCATACATGCTTTCTGGTTATATATACCGTCATCATGCTTAAAACTATTACCACAATATTAAAATTACGGATGGTTTGTGTATCACATCTAAGAGAACAAATATTTTTGGTCGTATAGTCAGAAAGAAAACACAAAATCATAAAATCAAATTGGAATGTCTAATTTACCAAACTTCCATTCAAGCTCAGGGGTAGATCAGAGCACACATTCTCTTCCCAACAGACGGTCAAGGAACCGCAAACGCTTTCGTTGAACTATACTTCGACGGTCATCTCATGATGATGAGCAATCTAAACGCTTTCTCCTTTTGAGTTTCTTCTTCAACATCTCAGATCCATCTCGACTTCACTATCTCACTCTTGAAGCTCAGGCTTATAGTCACAACAGACCTACTTATGGCCGTTCCTTCCTTAGCAAGGTATCTCTCCCAGTTACCTCTTTTGTTCCCCATTCTAATGATGTTTTTCTTCACTTCCCCCATGGAGAACCGTGGGATTTCCTCTCCTGTAAGAGGCGAGATTGGTTTGAAAGTTTACATACCCAACGAAGCATCTTTGAAATCCTATGCTGCTGCACCCACTCACCCAGATAACCTAGATCCGGCACAACCAACAAGTACATATTAACCTCAGCTTTATGGTTTACAAATTCTTTTTGAAGATAGCTAACAGCTATAGTGATTGTTTACTCTGAATATGTTAGCTTTTTTTGGATTCTAAACCGTGAAAAAACCTAGCAAAATTGGTATGGTTTAGCAAAACTCGGCTCTTTTTGTTTTATTCTTTGATTACAAAAATTGAAAAAAAAATTTACAACCCACATTTCATCTTTAGGATTTTTAGTCTTTATAATTTACATATTTATTAGTTTTATTTAGTTTAGAAGAATAAGGGTCAAATTTTATTTGTACTCTTGTTTTAATAGTTTAGATATATAACACACATTTTAAAAATGTTTATATATTTTATGATTGTATATATATAACAAAAATGTTTACCAGAAAATGGTTTTTCACGTGTTGGTTGGAAAAATGATTATGTATAATAAACAAAATTAGCAAGTTAATTACTTTAGCTTAGGAAAAATTTAAAAAAAAGATTTAACATTAATTAAAAAAAAACTCATATCCCAATTGAAAAGACCATAGCTAAAAAAGAATAAGGTCCACGAGATATTATGAATGGTATATTAGATGAGATGTTGGCGACATAAAGAAATCTAAACTAAATTATTTAAAATCTAGATTTGCAAGTTGTAGAATAGTAATCTACTAAATGTTAGGAATATTTAGTGGATCTGTTCACGGATTGTCTATATAATACGAAATGGAAATTAAGTTTTATTATATAAATATACTAAAGTTTTCTTCAATGTATAATATACTAAATCGTGATTTGGAAGTAGATTTTTTGTTATTAATGTGAAAGCTTTAATTTAGGGGATTGTTATGTTAAGTGAGTAAGACTTCAATGATTTAGCAATATTTAGTGGATCTGTTAACAATTTGGAATATAACTAATCGATAGAAAATCTGTAATTCTTTTTTATAGTACAAATGATTTTTCTGCTTTTATTTAGATAAGTTTTGAAATTATATTTAAAACTAAACCAAATAAAATTTTAAATTGTATGTACTTCTTGTTACACATATAAACCGGTTTAGTGATGTTCTCGTTAATTACATTATTATAGTTATTTGGTAGTGAATTTTTAATGTTATTTGTTGTAAAATGGATAGTAAAAAATTTGGCATTTGATTTTACACTCTTGGTTTAGTAACATATAAACACCTAATTATGCAGAGATTGGGATGTGGTAGTTGAAAGATGAAACCAAGTTTTATTGGTATGAGAGGTACAATTATAATTATTGGGTAATCAAATTTTAGTGGGCTTGTTATTTCTTCTAATTAAATGACGTGAAGCCTAAAACTAATTTGTAAAGATGTAGAAATAATGCCAGTGGCATAAACCGTAAAAATTAAGGAAAATTAGGATTAATTTCTAATTGTACTTGAGTTTTAATAGATTAGATATAAAGAAAGAAAGAAAGAAGAGAGTAGTGCGCTCACGGTTCATTGCGCTCTTAGATTGGCGAGGAATAGCGATGAATTTTCGTTGACTATCTCTTGTCACATCCTCATCAACATCTTTAAAGCTGCTTCCTTTTTTTTGAAGTTGAACCCGTTTCATTCATGTTTGAAAACCCTAACCAAGAAAATGGAGGAACAGAGGATCAAAAGAAGAAAAAAAAGGCACAAAAGATTTGGGAGTAGCAGTTTTTGTTCTCATTGAGAATCTAAGCAACAATCACAAGAGAACCAATCGAAAAGACAAAAACTCAGAGAGAAGGAAAAGAAAAGATTTTCTCAAAAACAAAAAAAAAAAACTTTTGTAGCAAGAAAGTAAGTGTGTTACTGTTTCGACTTATTCAAGATTTTTGCCTCAGCCCCAACCCAGTAATGATTCCGTGAGAAGAAATTTCCAAGGTTTTTGGCGTTTTGGAGAAAGAAAGAAACAAAGGGGAGATAGAGAGGAGAGAAACAATGTTTAACAGAAACTTAGATGGAGAGAGAGGGAGATTTGATTTGATTGGACTTTTTTTTAAAGTATTTGATTATATTGGGTCTTTTTAGCCTGGCCCAATTATTGGGACTTTCTTTTCAGTTCGATATAGTTGTATATATGTAACCATGTTAATTAGGGATGAGTTTTTTGGTTTAATTCTGAATTCGGCTTGGTTTATTTGGGTCTAAGAAAACTTTAACCAAAGTCAACCCAAATTAGTTTAGTTTGGTTTGTGCTTATTTAGTTCATTTGTGTTGATTTTTTAGTTTTTTTCTAGTTCAGTTACAAAAATATAAACAAATCATCATTTGACAAGAATTTTTTTTTTTTCATTTTTAAATATAAAGCCAAACATCACAATAAGCATGTAGAAGATGTAATCTAATAGTTTTATGTTGTTATCATTAAACCTGAGATAAATATCATAGGTAATTTTTTAATTGTGATATTAATGTAAGAGATTCATATTCTTTTATTTTATTTTTAGTTGCGTTTTTCTGTTAATTTTGAAGTAAAATATAAATTATATTTAATTGTTTAGGTTAAATGGTTAAATATATAAAATCTTAATATTATTAGTATATTTAATTAATCTAATTTAAAAATACTTCAGTTTTTTTGTTCAATTTAAAACCGAACCATTTGGATAGATAAAAAATCTTCAACGAAATGATTTAGACATATACTTAGTTTGGTTTGGATCGGTTTGGGTTCGAATGGGTCGGTTTAGTTTGGTTCGGTTCAGATTTTTTCCCCATCCTATTGTTAATTAATACTTAGTAGTGTATTTTTTTCATCACTTAATAATGTATTCTATGGTGATAAAAAACAAAGTTATAAATTCACATAAATTATTCTTGTTAATATATATCTTGTGTTGACAAAAAAAAATATCTTGCAAATGGATAATATACATTGTAGGAATATAATAAAAAAATTACATTGGCAAGTATCTTTATTATTGTTATTGATATAATAGCTTAAATTTAGGGGATAGTTATGTTAAGTTAGTAAGATGTTCAATGATTTTAGGAATATTTACTTGATCTCTTAACAACTAAATGTACTACGTCGATAGAAAAAAAATTAATTTTTGAGTTAATGCTATATCTAACTAAATTATGATTTGCTTGTTAGTGGGGTAAGAAGTTAATGGGATTTTTATTGCTTAGTGTAATATGCCGTGGAGTACTATGAATAATTAGTACAGTTTTAGAGTTAATACCAGTGGCATTACATTGTAATTATTTAGGAAAAATAAGGGTCAAATTTTATTTGTACTCTTGTTTTAATAGTTTAGATATATAACACACATTTTAAAATGTTTATATATTTTATGATTGTATATATATAACAAAAATGTTTACCAGAAAATGGGTTTTCACGTGTTGGTTGGAAAAATGATTATGTATAATAAACAAAATTAGCAAGTTAATTACTTTAGCTTAGGAAAAATTGAAAAAAAAGATTAACATTAATTTTTAAAAAAATCATATCCCAATTGAAAAGACCATAGCTAAAAAAGAATAAGGTCCACGAGATATTATGAATGGTATATTAGATGAGATGTTGGCGACATAAAGAAATCTAAACTAAATTATTTAAAATCTAGATTTGCAAGTTGTAGAATAGTAATCTACTAAATGTTAGGAATATTTAGTGGATCTGTTCACGGATTGTCTATATAATACGAAATGGAAATTAAGTTTTATTATAGAAATATACTAAAGTTTTCTTCAATGTATAATATACTAAATCGTGATTTGGAAGTAGATTTTTTGTTATTAATGTGAAAGCTTTAATTTAGGGGATTGTTATGTTTAGTGAGTAAGACTTCAATGATTTAGCAATATTTAGTGGATCTATTAACAATTTCGAATATAACTAATCGATAGAAAATCTGTAATTCTTTTTTTATATTACAAATGATTTTTCTGTTTTTATTTAGATAAGTTTTGAAATTATATTTAAAACTATTCTATACTAAACCAAATAAAATTTTAAATTGTATGTACTTCTTGTTACACATATAAACCGGTTTAGTGATGTTCTCGTTAATTACATTATTATAGTTATTTGGTAGTGAATTTTTAATGTTATTTGTTGTAAAATGGATAGTAAAAAATTTGGCATTTGATTTTACACTCTTGGTTTAGTAACATATAAACACCTAATTATGCAGAGATTGGGATGTGGTAGTTGAAAGATGAAACCAAGTTTTATTGGTATGAGAGGTACAATTATAATTATTGGGTAACCAAATTTTAGTGGGCTTGTTATTTCTTCTAATTAAATGACGTGAAGCCTAAAACTAATTTGTAAAGATGTAGAAATAATGTCAGTGGCATAAACCGTAAATATTAATGAAAATTAGGATTAATTTCTAATTGTACTTGAGTTTTAATAGATTTGATATAAAGAAAGAAGAGAGTAGTGTGCTCACAGTTCATTGCGCTTTTAGATTGGCGAGGAATAGCGATGAATTTTCGTTGACTCTTTCTTGTCACATCATCATCAACATCTTTAAAGCTGCTTCCTTTTTTTGAAGTTGAACCCGTTTCATTCATGTTTGAAAACCCTAACCAAGAAAATGGAGGAACAGAGGATCAAAAGAAGGAAAAAAAAGGTACAAAAGATTTGGGAGTAGCAGTTTTTGTTCTCATTGAGAATCTAAGCAACAATCACAAGAGAACCAATCGAAAAGACAAAAACTCAGAGAGAAGGAAAAGAAAAGATTTTCTCAAAAACAAAACAAAAAACTTTTGTGGCAAGAAAGTAAGTGTGTTACTGTTTCGACTTACACAAGATTTTTGCCTCAGTCCCAACCCAGTAATGATTCAGTGAGAAGAAATTTCCAAGGTTTTTGGCATTTTTGGAGAAAGAAAGAAACAAAGGGGAGATAGAGAGAAGAGAAACATTGTTTAACGGAAACTTAGATGGAGAGAGAGGAAGATTTGATTTGATTGGACTTTTAAGTATTTGATTATATTGGGCCTTTTTAGCCTGACCCAATTGTTGGGACTTTCTTTTCAGTTCGACCGTAGCCGCGACTCGTGGCGGTTCCCTTCATAATCCGTCGCCGACTCAGGGTATGACTGGTTTTCCCGCTACCACCCACAAACGCAGCTTTTGCGGTTCGTAGCGGTTGTTGGCGTTTTGCAACAATCGTTCAAACCGCTCCAAACTGCTCCAAATCGCTCTGAACCTCATAAATTCAAAAGCTGGTTCCAGCTAGCGTTTGCGGTTGCGGGAGGATAAAACAAATTTCTTCTTTTTCCAAAACAATATAAATACAAAAATAAAAATACTTAATAAAAAAATTAAATTAGAATTATAAAAATGCTAAAATATATCTATTATATTTTAATTAATATTATAGAACTTTAAAATAAAAATATTTTCTATAATTTAAAAAAAAAATTAAAGTATAACTTTCTAAATATAACTTTTATATTTATTATAATATTATTATTTTTGATATTTTTATAATTGTATAAAATGTAAATATTGTTAATTTATTATTTAACCGCTGCTGCATTTGGTAGTTAACGAGTTATAAGTATCCCGCAAACGCACCAATTTCTAACCGCAGAACAAGTCGTACAAATCTCTTAAAACCGCTAGAAACTGCAACCACCCGCATCCGCAAACTCCCGCATCCGCAACCGCTGCGGTTGAACCAGTCAGACCCTCAGTCAAGAAAAGAGTGGTGCGCCGTTTCGGATTCTCACAACTTCGGAAACACCACAGACTGTGGTAATGCTCTTTGGTATCCTTTGCTTGCTAGGGTTTGGAACAGTTAGTTAAAAGCTAAACCAGACAGAAGACAGAACCATATACAAGGTTCCTCTATTTTATGAACTTGTTTGTGAGAGTGGAGACGACATTGTCTGTGGTGGGGGGGGGTTTCCTTGTAGAATGGTAAAAAGAGGTTGGTGATTTGGATCTATACTCCATTACGATGGATGGGTCTTGCTCAGATGCTAAACTGTTGGAGCAGATTCGTACAGTTTCTAGGCTAAAAAAAAGGAGAACTTCACCAGCAGGAGTTTTGTGCTCATCTTGCTTTTCTGATATGAATTTTGGTACACTCCAAGGCTTTTGCCGATGAAATTGGAACTCCTTTCATGGAGACTAGTGCAAAAGATGCTACAAACGTGGAACAGGCTTTCATGGCCATGTCGGCATCCAATCCATCAAAGAGAGGTAGTTACTATCCTTCCTTGTTATTATTGGCGGTCTTAAGATTCACCAGACACCAACTTTGAACTCCAGCAATTGGTCACTGCTATATGTTATAATAGGAAAGGGAAATAAAAGGAACTTTTAGAGTAGAGTGAAAATTTGAAAATTCACTTTCATGTAGTTTGACTGTAGCCAATCAGTATACAGAATGAACCAGTTAATGTCTATGGCGCAAAGGAAAGTAATTGATTTGTGGTTTGAATGCAGCATGGCAAGCCAACCAGCTGGGAACAATGCCAGACCGCCGACGGTGCAGATCAGAGGACAGCCTGTTGCCCAAAAGAATGGCCTAGCAATATCCTTTTCCGTTCAGTCTTCGAGTCCTACAACCTTAAGCCAAAATTGTTCTCTTCAGTTCACTTGTACTTTGTACGTCATTTCTGGTCTGTAATTAAGCTCACTTGTCCTTTGGTTGGCTGTTTTTCTCTTTGCGTATCAACATTTTCGTACCACCACATTTTTGTGGCTGCCTTCAGTGTATTTATATACTGTCGTTTTGCTTAACAGTGTTTATTAGAAAACTCACTGTTTTATTCACTTAACACAAGTTACCTTATCATTTTCTTACATCAGAACTCTTTTGCATTTCTAGACTAGTATAACGAAAAGTAGACGTCTCATAACTTTGAAGCAATTTCTCTTTCTAGAATGGTATCACGGAAAAAAACCTTCAAGCCTCTCCAGCTTTCCCCAGTAATTAAACTACTCTCAGCCTTCCTCTCTGTTTCTCCTTTTGTGCCTTTTCTGAATGTCAAACATTGTGTGTTGGTTTCTTATTGCAGACGACTTTTGGCAGCAGTTTTTGAATACTTTGGACCAGATTCGTACAGTTTCTAGGCTAAAAAAAAGGAGAACTTCAGCTGCAGGAGACTGAGCTCCGAGCTCAGATGATGGCAGTGGAAAAGCCAGAGGAACTTTGATGTCTCGGTCTGCTGAGTATGAGAATGATGCTGCTAGAGTGCAGGTTATTATTTACTCCTTTGATTGTTTTTTGTATTATCATTGAGCATTTCAATGTTGCGTAGAAGATGAAGTTGACTTTTATAGGAGCAACTTTGTGACAAGGAGGGTTGAGGGGATCTGTTCGGGAGATAGAATAGATTTTGGCTTTGCAGTTATGTCGTGAATGAACACTGGAACGACTGTCCCTCCTCGGTTCTAGACATTTACCACGAGCTTATAGCTGGTGCGCTTCGTATTTGGGTTTTCAGGTCTCTTTCTCTATATGTTGCTGTATCTTTTCTTCAAGGTTTTTTTGTGGCGTTTTGGTGGTTAGCTAGTTTTTTTCTTTTATAACAGTGGTGACGCAGATGCTGTTGTACCAGTCACATCAACCCGGTACAGCATAGATGCTCTTAAGTCTTAACCTTAGTCCATATGGCCTTTGGTGCATACTGCACATGTACGAACTTGTTAAAGAGTAGTATAAGATTGGGTAAGAAATAGAACTTGAACTTGCAACAATGATTCTGAACGCCTCAGTGTTTATTCTAGGCTTGTTTCTTTTGTTCCCATGATCAGTTTTGTCTAGCTTCTTTAATAATAAATTCTATATCACTTCATCTTCATCTCTTGATTAGGTGGTTAGCCTTTGAATTTCAAACCACGTGTTATCTATATCCCCTATATATTCTATAACCTCCCCACCTTTTCTTACTTCCTACAATATCGGGATCCACTATTTTCATGTAAAAGTAGATGATCTTCACGTATACATCATATACTCATCGCATAAGAAAGAATATGACCATCAGTTATTTGACTACAATATATTTCCTTTTTTCCTTATGGTTGTTTCTGAAATCACTCTATAGCTGCTTTCCTTTATTCCAGTTACTGGTCTGAGATTACAAAATTTTAGTCAAAATTTTTAACTATGGTTTTTAAGCATAAGATTTTTTAAATTGGATAATTTTTAAATTTTTGGATAGACAAACATTCAGGTAATTCGATCAATAAATAGCATTTTTAGTGTATTTGGTTATTTAGAAATTAAATATGATTAATATCTATAAATATTTGGTTCGCGATTTGGTTTCGGTTCAGTTTCAGATAATTTGTAAAGTTTAGGATAAACAATACTCGGGTAATTCTGTTACTAAATAGTATTTTTTAATATATTTAGGTGGGTTCAGCCCATCAGATGTTGAGTTTAAGACGTTTTCAGTCTCAAAATGCCGTAGTAACAATTCCTACACAGTCCACTGTATTAGAAGAAGATTAAACAAATCACAATCGGGAAATTAACAGAGTTGTGCAATGGAAATTGGCTGCAACTTGCAACAAACAGCACAACAAGGAACATGGTACGAGAAGAAAGATGCCGGAAGGTGGTAACGAGGAAGCATCAACTTTCTGAGACAGAGCAATCAATTCATGGTTTGATGGTTCTCCTCAAACCATCAAAAGAACCATGAGACTTTTGCATTGGAATTGTAAGGGGTTGGGGAGCCCTCTGACAATTCCACACTTAAAAGGACATCAGGAGAAGCCATAACCCTGAGAATGTAAATATTGTAGTATAAGAACTAGCCAGGGATCATCTAGGTTATGATCACACTTTTGTAATTCCGAAGTAGCGGGGGGTTAGCAATATTTTGGAGCGATAGGATCAAGATTCACTTTTTGGGTGATCCTAGTTTGTATAAAACAAATACATGTATGTAGAAGATGGAAGCAAAACTTTTTGTTTGACATATATATATATATGGAAACCCTGTTGAAAAGTATAGAAAAGAGCAATGGTATGACTTGATCCAATCTGAGTATGCAGGATTTTTGAAGCACAAGCTAAGGTTAATGATAGGGGACTTCAATGACATAAAGAATAATGCGGAGAAACAGGGAGGCGTTATAAGGTCAGCTAAGTCTTTTACTCAGTTTAATCGCTTGTTAGCAATACTGGGTATGCAAGACTTAAGAACTATAGGGGAAAAATATACCTGGGCAGGCAACAGGTTATGGCAAGAACTGATAGAGCTGTTGCTAACTGTGATTGGCTAGAAATATTTCCCTCAGCTGTTGTATCTCTGCTTCCATGGATAGCGACGAAAAGTAGGAAATTCCGAGTATTTTGACCAATTCAAGGCGCGTAGCGGGGTTGTAAGACTCAAGCGGCTTGAGGAAAAGAGTTCCTTTCTTCATTCCGTCCTCTATTACAAATCCCATTCCAAAGGACCAGGCTCTGTCACTCATCCTGACATTTATGTGAAAGATCTTTTCCTTGCAGGCACAACTACTTGGGACACAAGCAAACTGAATGGTCTAATCGAGCAAGATGACATCAGAAGAATCCTCTCAATACGTCCTAGTCTCGCAGGTAGCCACGATATAAGGAGATGGAAGTATATAATACTGGAGTATATCCTGTAAAGACAGGCTATCATCTCCAAAGAAAGCTAGAGCAGGACATGAATCAAACACAACAGGTTAGATCATCTCCCTCATCCTTGCTTCAAAACAATATCTCCACCAAAATTTGGAACCTAAAAATTCCTCCCAAGTTGAAAATATTTTGGTGGAGAATTATACATAGTGGACTTCCTGTTGCTGAGAATATATGCACCTAGAGGAGGAAAGATAAGCAAGGATTGTAGAAGACGAAATCTAGTTTTAGTAGAACGTAATTTAAAATTTTAATTTATCAAGTTTTTCAATAAAAAAATACCAGATTGTGTATATGGTATTTTATCAATTGTTTCTATTTTTGTAATTTTTTTTTGATTCATAAAACTATTTATTTCATTAAGTTTTAAAAACAAAAAATGGTAAAAGGGAGAAAAAATGGAAAAAAGATTTTATACTAAGAGGACAACCATGCTGTTTTTTAGTACGTTTTGGTAATTTTTCTCATTTATTTATACATCACTATATTCTCCACTGAAAATAGTACCGTTGGAGTATAATTCAATTTTATTATAGAGTTATCCTATTTTAAAGGAAAAAATAGAGCGAACCATTGGATATAGTCTAAGTTGATAAATTCATTGTATGGGATAAAGAAAACACCTAGACAGTGACATCTAATATTTGATGAGATTTTCTCATCAAGTGATTTAAGTAAAAGTAGTAGGATAAATGTTTACATAGCAAAATGACGAGTTCAATAATGTAATTATCATTTGGCTTGTATATTTGATGAAATGTAGATCTTTGGTACTCACCTTAGACAATTACAATTTACAAAATAATTATTGTCATCAAATTTTGCAATAAAAGACATGGGAGAAGGTGGGTATGACTCTTGAAATTTGAATCAAATATGTAAGTAAAAAAACTTTGACAATCTTATATATTGAGAAAACTCTTAGAAAGTTCAGTTGTGAGATTGTTCTCTAATAACACTCTCATGGATGTGGGTGTGAAACTTATGCCTTATACATAACTTGAGTATTTACAAGTGATGGTTGCCAAATGAATACCATGATGAACACTAGGGCAAGATATAGCTTATGCTATAGAGAGGTTGATTAGATAGAGTAGTAATCATAGTACTCAACACTGACAAATCTTAAATCGGGTGATCAAATACTTGAAATGAAACATAAATTATGGTTTATCATATGTTAGATTTCTTTCGGTGGTAGAAGGGTATTCTAGAATTGGTTTTAGTGTTTTTGTTTGGAGAGGTGCCATTTTATGGCTTCCAAGAAGAAAATAAATAGACATATTGGCTAAAGAATTTAATTTAGGAGATTCTGTAGTGGCCGAATTAATATCTATTAGTTTCTATCTATTTTGATAGGTGAAAAAAATCTTGGTCGAGGTTTATAACAAAGTGTTGTAATCAAAATCGTTCTAATTAATGACTATGCAGGATCAAATTGCTCCTATTGGTTACATTAAATTACCAACTGTGAGTTTTATTCAAAATACTAAAAAGAATTATTATTTTATTTCGAATACAAATTTCTATCGGATTTGGGTTTGGTTTATCAGGAGATGACAGAGTACCTGGACAATTACAAGTATCTACCTAAGCTTAACAATGAGAGACCAGAGCAGAGAAACTACACTTACAAAGACCGTTTCACCAGCTTACGCAACTTGGTTCTTGTCAAAGGTTCGGTCTCCTAAAAAAAACCACTATCTACCTGTTAAACTAATCGAATCCTCTCTTGATGATCCTGTCTTGTTATACAGTTTGAAAACGATACGATCATTGTTCCAAATACGTTGAACCATCATCCGAGTAAAACCCGAATCCTGATGTCGTCAAATACGTTGTGCCTTGTCTCCAAAACCAACCGTATTCCGAACAAAAACGTTTCAAACAAAGGAGGCTTTTGCGTCCTTAAAAGAGCAAAACACACATCATATGTTATATGCTTTTTATGCAAATATTGAAAGAAGTATAGCGATGATTGTGTAGATCAATAATTTTATTATCTTTAATAATAAAAATCATAAAACCTTACGTGAGAGTTGCAATCTGATCGTGTAGTAGACATTAACTCAACCTCTCCTTCCACCATTTGAATTTGCCGAAGATAAAAGTTACTTTCTTGCTACGTACGGTAGGTTTAATGAATTAATCAAAAAGGTCTCAAAATAACAGATTAATAATCAATCAAACAAGCAAACTAATATATATTAATCACATTGGCTACAGTTTTTCATCTTCTTTGACAACAAAACGAATCATTACCCTCTCTCTCTCTCTCTCTCTCTCTCTCTCTCTCTCTCTCTCTCTCTCTCTCTCTCTCTCTCTCTCTCTCTCTCTCTCTCTCCAAGAACGTCACTGATCTTTGAGAGTTTAAGAAAATGGCTGGTTTTCCCGGCGGTTGTACAAGCGCAGGAGTACTGCTACTACTTGTTGTGCTCTCTCGAGGCTTTGTGTTGTTGAGAAGAGATATAAACATGTAACAAGTTAAAGAACATATATTCATTCTATCAAACTTCAATCCATTGATTACGTTTGAAGAAAATGGTTACCACAGTCCTTAGGAATTAGGATATCATGGGTATGATACCATATAGAAAGGGAATAAGATGATAAAATATGTCATTGATCTTAACCAAAATAAGATATTTAGAGAAGAGATATTGTAGGAGTATATTCTAGAGATAACAACAAAAAGTAATATATGTACATATCTAAGATATTGTGATTTAAAAAAAAACAATATATATATATATATGTATAGAATCCTAAATAACTTATATTTGTTCAAAAAAAAAAACTTGTATATCTTTCTCTCCTCCATTAACGCCACTATAGATCGGAGAGATAGAGGTTTCTTACCTGTGAAAGTTTCAGAAAATGGCATCTCTTTCTAATTACGTAAGATTTCCAACGTAAAAGAATCTCATGAATCCTTTACGACAGATTTTTTTTTTTTTTTAAAGAAATTCTTTACGGCTGGTTGATTAAAGCAATCACTTTCTTCTTTCTGTGCTCTGTTTCAGTTTTGTGACATAGTTGAGGAATGCATTGAAAATAACCTAAGCAAGGATGAAACTATGAGACATCTATGGGATAAGTATCTAATCCCACATGAATATACCAACATAGGTAAACTCCTTCTCACCGAATCATTAATTGGTCTGTTTAAGAAGATAATTCAAATCTTTTTTTTTATTTTTCTAGTTTGGAATCATCTTGAAAGGGCGAATCCAGATTTATTCATATCATATTATGCAAGGATCCATGAGCGCAATCCACAACGTACGCAAATAGAACACACATATCTTTTCTTGTCACACAAGTTTCAACTTTCAACTTTCCTGAATCTCAAACCTTTTATGTGTTGCCTTCATTTTGCAGCAGAGATTTGTCAGCGAATTTTGGATGCTTTGGATCAGATTCAGAGCAATACAGAACAGATAGTCAAACTACTGACTGATGTTCATGGATTTGGACCACATCCTTCTGCTGCGGTTTCCTTAAAGAGACAGCGGACTGAGAAGGCAGAAGAGAGAGGTAATAGTGAAGAATCAGAGAAGAAGCAGAAGAAAGAGAAGCTGCAGGAGAAAAAGGAAGATGGAGAAGGAGAGATTCTGCAGGATCAGAATCTACAACCGCAACAATAAACGCATATGGGGCAGTCTGGAGAGAGATGTGATCCTTAGCATAGTTTTTCTTATTACCAGAAAATATTTAAGAGACACATGCATGTTGGTATGATGCTCACTTTTATTTTCTACTGTTAAAGAAACACTGGGAAATATTTTTAATGTTTTCTTGGTGAGCCTTCTGGATGCTTTGTAGTGTGGAGAAGAGATAAACCTGTAACAAGTTCAAGAACATCTATTCTTCATTCTATCAAACCTCAATCCAGTTATATTAGTGGCAAAATACAGCAACAATCAATTTACTATTTTTGTGGCAAAATATAACCCCAAGAAAAAAAAAGAAGAGCTCTAATGAATTATTTAGCCAAGCCTTCCTTTTTCCTGAGGTCTTCTGGAATGTATGTCTCGCCATCTGTTGGCCTTAGACAATATCAAATGAATGCGCAGTATCTTGGGGATTGATAGTGATAGGCTGTAGCAGTGTTTGCCATCTGAAAAGAAATAGAAACCTTACGTTTTAAAAAAGATGTTACCACAGTCCTTAGGATATTAGGGCTCTGAACCAATCACGTATAGAAAGAGAATAAGATGATAATATAACAAGAATGTATATTTAGAGAAGAGATATTGTAGGATGTATATATTCTAGAGATAACAACAAAGAGTAGAAGATATGTACATATCTAAGATATATATTTGTGACATCTAGAATCTTAGATAACTTCTATATATTTCTTTTCTCCGAGAACACCAATATAGATCGCAGAGAGAGAGAGGTTCTTGTCCTGTGGAAGTTTCAGAAAATGGCAGGTCTTCCTCTTCCTCTAGGTTCTGAGAGTCAGAAAATCCATGAACGCGTAAGATTTGATCTCTTAGGGTTCAAGAATCCTTTTTGACGATTGAATTAAAGCAATCACTTTCTTCTTTCTTTGCTCTGTTTCAGTTTTGTGTCATATTCGAGGAATGCATTGAAAACAACATGAGCAAGGCTGAAATTTTGAGTTATGTGCATGATAAGTATCTAATCCCACTTCATGATACCAACAGAGGTAAGCTTACTTCTCACCGAGTTATTAAATAAGTCTGATTAAAAAACCTTCAATAAATTCAAATAATTATATATATTAATTGTCCAGTTTGGAATCATCTTGAAAGGACGAATCCAGATTTATTCATAGCATACCATGCAAGGATCCATGAGCGCACGGCACAACGTACGAATATCGTTTCTTGTCACACAAGTTTCATGTTTCAACTTTCCCCTCTGCGCTTTCCTGAATCTCAAACCTTGGGTGTATTTTGTTGGCATTGTCTTTGCTTCTGTTTATAGAGAACCAAAACTTTCAAACCTCTCAGCAGCAGCAGCCAGTTATTCCCAGTAATTAGACTACTACTCTCAGATTTCCTCTCTGTTTCTATTTTTGTGCCTTTTCTGAATTTCAAACCTTGTGTGTTGGCTTCTCTTTGCAGAAGATTTCTGTCAGCAGGTTTTGAATGCTTTGGGACATATTATCAAACTACTGTCTGATGGTCATGGACTTGGTCCACATCCTTCTGCTACGGGATCCTTGAAGAGAAAGCGAGTTGGTGAGAATGAAGAGAGAGGCGAAAATGAGAGAGGTGGCAATGAAGAAGCAGAGAAGCCGCAGGAGAAAGAGGAAGGTAACGGTGAAGAACTGCAGAAGGAAGAGGAAGGTGAAAATGAAGGACTGCAGAAGAATGAGAGAGGTGAAAATTAATAAGCAAAGAAACTGCATGATCAGAAATGGGGCACAATAAACGCATGGACTGTTCTTTTATTAGCGTAGTTTTTTTATTTAGGACATTTCAGAGGGCACATACATGTTGGCATGATTGCTTACTTTCTTATTGTCATCATAGACACAAACAGTTAGCTATTGCCAGAACATATTGCAGGGACATGTTGGTATTATGCTTACACCGAACGACTCCAAAACACAGAATAGCACCAAACGACTCCAGAAAACTCTGAAACATATACTTTGATTGGATAAAAGATTCAAAACATAGATTATAAACTAGCAAAAACACCGTTATATCGCTTACTGAGAGGTTCATGTATGTGGTGGTGTCAATTGAGGAATCAAAGGATGTTGATGCAACCTCCATCAATGAGTTTCAGAGCACACTGGCAGTTCATTACCAGATGTTCAAAAAGGTGGACTGAGGAGAACAAGTCTTAAAGGTAACACACATAGAAGAGTATAGAAACAGATTAAGGCGGCCATGATGGAGAGGAAGGGGAAGAGGCCGAGGAAAATCTTCCTTAGACAAGAAAATGTAGAGGGCTACAAATGTCACCGGCTCAGTCACTTCCAAAACAATTGTCCAAAGTGGGAAGAAGAAGCTAATTATGCTAGCTTCAATGAACATGAAGACATGTTGTTAATGACATACGTGAAGATGATGGGGTTAAGAGGAAGTCGACATCGACTTGAAAGAAAACAAAGAGATAATGTTGATGTCAAAAACTAAGAATAAAGAGGAAGCGAGAAAGAAGACGTGGCTCTTGGATTCAGGATGCTCCAACAATATGACAGGTTACAAAAATGTGTTCTTAACTCTTGATCTTGCCTTCAAGCATTCTGTCAAGCTCATGAACAATAAAAGTATGTACGTTACTGGAAAAAGAAACATCAAACTGAAGTTGAATGACACTCAATACATGATTAATGATGTGTACTATGTGCCAGAACTAAGCCTCGACAACTTCAAGAGAAGCAGCTATGCATCATCATATCATTTAAGTAGGTAGTTGCAAGATCAATCACAATGACAAAGGTCTGATTCCAGAAATAATTCAATTATCCAATGATTTAGATTATCCGGGTAGTTAATTCAAATCTAGCACTAAAAATGTTAATGTTTTGATCTAGGTTCAAGTTGTTCTTAGTTCAACATCGATTACGACTTGATTAATAGATTGAATCGAACTAGATCCTAAACATGTGAAACAAGAATCAACAGGAGCACACACGAGATTTGTTTACCCAGTCTTCATTTTCTAATGACTGGCGTGAGAACCAAAATCTCATGCTCTTCACTATTTGATCGATGTGATACAATAGTGTTGATACCAAAACCTGATATTGTTTGTTCTTTGTGCAGCTGATACCAAAACCGAACGTGGGACCCTCTTTGTAATGACTCAGCTAGCAAGCTCGTTTTCGAGCTTAATATGACTTGTGGGCTATAACCCATCCCTCTCATTTTCGTCTTATAACTCATAGGCCCAGTAACCGGCCCGGACCTAAATGACACAGCTTCACGAAAAAAAATCTCTAAATATAACAAGTGATCTATTTAAACATAATCAATGAAGCACAAATCATCTTCTGAATAGATATCATAAGAAGATTATGAGTAAAACTATAGAAAAATACATAGAATCAAAGCTTTAGACATTTATTTTGTAAGTTTGGATTGGTTCTTATCAGGTCGGTTTTAATTTATTCATCGGTTCTTTTAGGATTCGATTATTTTGGGTAGAGGTTGGATAGAGGAGTCCTAAACCCATTTATGTGAAGAGAAAGCGAGTTGGTGAGAATGAAGAGAGAGGCAAAAATGAAGAAGGAGAGAAACTTCAAGAGAATGAGAGAGGTGGCAATGAAGAAGCAGAGAAGCAGAAGGAGAAAGAGGAAAGTGTCAATGAAGGACTGCAGAAGAAAGAGGAAGGTAACGGTGAAGAACTTCAGAAGAAAGAGGAAGGTGAAAATTAATAAGCAGAGAAACTGCATGATCAGAAAAGGGTCACAATAAACGCATGGACAGTTCTTGTATTAGCGTAGTTTTTTTTATTTACAGAACATTGCAGAGGAAACATACATGATGGCATGATTGCTTACTTTCTTATTGTAATCATGGACACAACAGTTAGCTATTGCCAGAACATATTGCAGAGACATGTTGGTATTATTTTTTTTTTGGTGTAAATGTTAAATTTTATACTAAATTTTAAGTTTTTAACAGATATTACAGAGATAACTAGTAGCAGATAAGACCGAAAATCTAAGCTAAACTAAACGCAAACGACACCCGAAAGCTCCAATGACCATTACAACATCACAAGACAAACTAGCCTAATTTAACGGAAGGACAAGCTTGGCCAAGAACAACATTGCCAAATGGACTAAATACCTTTGATATACCATGAGACCACGCTCGGGAGAATGCGGCTTACCCGAAAACGCTACTCCAATAGATTGATATCCCATCCACGCAGCTCTGCCGACCGGACCGAGGACCATGAACAGCGCTTACACCACCGGTAGAAGAGTCAAGGACCCGAACTTTAACCTCCCGAAGCACATGGATAGTCCCAAAGCTCCATCCGGCTAGGCCAAACGAGAAAGGAAGCCGCATTTATTAGGCTTGGAAAGAGAACCTAACAAGCCGAAGCAAAACAGTGGGCCGAGAGGGAGGCTACACCAAGAACGTGGCTTCAGCACCTGCAAAGAAGAAAAGTAACAGCCTGCAAGCAAGACCAATGGACCTTCTTCGCACTGGGATGACCGAGACTCAAGCAAGACGCCACATCACCGGAACGAACCAACTGACCCAATTTGAACTCTCCGGATGATCCTTGCTCTGTTACAGAGAACCTGCACCAGACTACTTTGCGCTTCAAGATAAACTCCGCCTTGGAGAGAGGAGTAGAAACCCGAAGCGGAACTGATAGCTTCGACCACGAGCCAAAGTAAACCACGGCCGGCTAAGTGAAGCCGACAAGACAAAGGAAGAGCAGCCACAGGAAGGAAAAGAGTACAGCAATAGACGACAGGACTCGGAACTTCAAACCCTAGCTGCACACGCCAAGACCACAGAAGCGTAGAGACCACACAGCCACTACACCACTACGCACGGGCCGGCCAGAACCTAAACCGCCTTCCCTGAACGAGAATCACTCTTTTGACCAACGGCAAGACCCCAAGCCGCAGTGAAAGGAGGCCTCTTAACACCACTCCACGTCGAAGGACAATCTTCGAATAATACACTGAGAAACAGGAGGAGAGAGCCCGACGAAACTCCATGCGCCTACAACCCGAAAGCTTCCGGAGAGATCTACAAATTAAAACCGAGAACCCTCCGAAGCCAAACCCAAAAAATCCGACTCCGCCTCCCCACGCCGTCACCGCCTCACCAGAACTACAGAGCGAAGACAGCCAGCCACGGATCCAAACCTCCCCGGAGCAGATCTAGATACCCCGTGGCGGAGCTCCTTCCACAGCACTAAGTATCTCGACGGATGAGAGGGAAAGGGCAAAACGGAGCAAACAGCAAAGAGGGAGAGGAGAGGAGTAAGCCTCCGACGACCACGCGCCCGAAGGACGGCCGCCGGAGCAGATCAGAGCAGCTTGGAGAAAAGAAAGGTTGTGGCTTTTTGTTTTAAGAGAGAGAGCGCTGTACATGTTGGTATTATGCTTACACCGAACGACTCCAAAACACAGAGGCCCTGTTCGTTTGTACATCTGGAAGATGAATCCAGATGGTCCATCTAGATGTTTTATCCAAGATGTTTCATCTAGCTGTTGTTCGTTTCTTCATTTCGTCCATGCATCCAGATGATTCATCTGGATGCAACTATGTTCGTTTTTTTAACTTGCATCTGCATCCAGGTGGACTTGTTAATAAAATGACTAAAATATTTTTTTTTATGTTTCAGAGGAAAATAGTATTTTTACTGTTTTGGCGGAAAATACGTTTTATGAGTTTAGCAGAAAATACGTTTTTGCGGTTTTGGTGGGAAAAGTACATTTTGCGGTTTTGGTGGGAAAAGTACATTTTGCGGTTTTGGCGGAAAATGAGTTTTTGACAAAAAAGTGCGTTTTGCGGGTTTGACAGGATTTTTTTTTGCGGTTTTGGCGGAAAAATGTGTTTTCCGGTTTTCAGCGGGAAAATGGGGTTTCCTAGTTTTCGCGGAAAAATGCATTTTTCCGGTTTTCGCGGAAAAATGTGTTTTCCGATTTTGGCGGGAAAAAGTGTATTCCGGTTTTGGCGGAAAAATGTGTTATTACGGTTTTGGCGGAAAATGCGTTTTTCCAGTTTTGGCGGAAAAATGCGTTTTTCCGGTGTCGGCAGAAAATGCATTTTTCGGTTTTTGCAGGAAAATTGCGTTTTTCCGATTTTCGTGCAAAAATACGTTTTTCGGTTTTGGTGGTAAAAATGCTTTCCCGGTTTCGGCGGGAAAATAAGTTTTCCGGTTTTGGCGGAAAATGCATTTTCCAGTTTTGGCGGGAAAATACACTTTTCTGGTTTTGGCGGCAAAATGCATTTTTCAGGTTTCGGGGAAAAAATGTATTTTCCGGTTTTCGTGGGAAAATGTGATTTCCGGTTTTGGTGGGAAAATACGTTTGTTAGGTTTTGGCGGAAAAATGTGTTTTTCGGGTTTGGCGGGAAAAGCGTTTTTTCCGGTTTCAGCGGAAAAATGCATTTTCTGGTGTTCGCGGAAAAATTGTGTGTTTTCTCGTTTTCACGGGAAAATTGCGTTTTTCTAGTTTCGGCGGGAAATGCTTTTTTTTTTTGCTGTTTTGGCCGGAAAATGCTTTGGGGGGGATTTTGGCGGGAATATGCATTTTTGGGTTTTGGCGGAAAAATGCATTATTTCGGTTTTGGTGGGAAAATATGTGTTTTCCGGTTTTGACTGAAAAATGTGGTTTTACTGGTTTGACCGAAAATTGTGTATTTTATGGAAATATGCATTTTACGTTTTGTGAGGAAAAACGCATTTTGCGGTTTTGGCGGAAAAGTGTGTTTTTCAGTTTTTGCGGGAAAATTTATTTTTCGGTTATGGCGAAAAAATATATTTGCAAAAAAATAAAATTTACGGTTTGAAAATAACATTTTGATTTTAAAATGTCATTTTTGTCATTCATCATTTTGGACTGAACTAGATGCATCTGCATCTGCATCCATATGCACCATCAAGACTCACCTTCATTTGGGTGAGAATTTGAGATGCGTTTTTAAAAATTCAGCTGGATGATCCATCTAGATGTAGCATTATAATGCACAAAACGAATATTGATTTGCATCTTCACCCAGATGGATCACCTGGGTAAGCAAACGAACAGCACCAGAATAACACCAAACGACTCCAAAAAACTCTAAAACATATACTTTGATTGGATAAAAGATTCAAAACATAGATTATAAACTAGCAAAAACACCGTTAAATCACTTACTGAGAGGTTCATGTATGTGGTGGTGTCAATTGAGGAATCAAAGGATGTTGATGCGATCTCCATCAATGAGTTGCAGAGCACACTGGCAGTTCATTACCAGATGTTCAAAAAGGTGGACCGAGGAGAACAAGTCTTAAAGGTAACACACATAGAAGAGTATAGAAACAGATTAAGGCGGCCATGATGGAGAGGAAGGGGAAGAGGCCGAAACTTCCTTAGACAAGAAAATGTAAAGTGCTACAAATGTCACCGGCTCAGTCACTTCCAAAACGATTTTCCAAAGTGGGAAGAAGAAGCAAATTATGCTAGCTTCGATGAACATGAAGACATGTTGTTAATGGCATAAATGAAAATGATGGGGTTAAGAGGAAATCGACATCGACTTGAAAGAAAACAAAGAGATGATGTTGATGTCAAAAACTAAGAATAAAGAGGAAGCGAGAAAGAAGACGTGGTTCTTGGATTCAGGATGCTCCAACAATATGACAGGTTACAAAAATGTGTTCTTAACTCTTGATCTTGCCTTCAAGCATTCTGTCAAGCTCATGAACAATAAAAGTATGTACGTTACTGGAAAAAGAAACATCAAACTGAAGTTGAATGACACTGCATACATGATTAATGATGTGTACTATGTGCCAGAACTAAGCCTCGACAACTTCAAGAGAAGCAGCTATGCATCATCATATCATTTAAGAAGGTAGTTGCAAGATCAATCACAATGACAAAGGTCTGATTCCAGAAATAATTCAATTATCCAATTATTTAGATTATCCGGGTTGTTAATTCAAATCTAGCATTAAAAATGTTAATGTTTTGATCTAGGTTCAAGTTGTTCTTAGTTCAACATCGATCGCGACTTGATTAATAGATTGAATCTATCTAGATCCAAACAAGTGAAACAAGAATCAACAGGAGCAAACACAAGATTTTTTTACCCAGTCTTCATTTTCTAATGACTGGCGTGAGAACCAAACTCTCATGCTCTTCACTATTTGATCGATGTGATACAATAGTGTTGATATCAAAACCTGATATTGTTTGTTCTTTGTGCAGCTGATACCAAAACCGAACGTTGGACCCTCTTTGCAATGACCCAGCTAGCAAGCTCGTTTTCGAGCTTAATATGACTTGTGGGCTATAACCCATCCCTCTCATTTTCGTCTTATAACTCGTAGGCCCAGTAACCGGCCCGGACCTAAATGACGCAGCTTCAAAAAAGAATCTCTAAACATAACAAGTGATCTATTTAAACATAACCAATGAAGCACAAATCATCTTCTGAATAGATATCATAAGAAGATTATGAGTAAAACTATAGAAAAATACATAGAATCAAAGCTTTAGACATTTATTTGTAAGTTTGGATTGGTTCTTATCAGGTCCTTTTTAATTTATTCATCGGTTCTTTTAGGATTCGATTATTTTGGGTAGAGGTTGGATAGAGGAGTCTATCCATAAAATTTTAGCTCAGTTTATCTAAGGTCGCTTCCGCTTTGGATTTCGGGGGTCTCTGTAATAAATGCACGGGCTAATATCAAGCCATCACAACTACGAAACTTCTTTTTTGATAGTTAAGGAATCAAATGCTCCGGTACTCTTAACTGGAAATAAAATTCTCAGATACTTCCCATCTATAATTTATTTCAAATTTTTTTATTTTTAATTCAAAATCTGATAAAAGACCCAATATATCCATTATGAATCCACTTAGTTATGCAACATGCCACCAAAACTAATTTTCTCTCTTATCTCTTGAGATCTAGATTTTTTTTCTTTTCATTCTTCACTTTTCTTTCTTTCTCTCTTCTCTTTTTTTTCTCTCTCTTCTCTATCATTCTTTCATTTTCATTTTCATTTGTTATGCTTTTCCTTTTGTTCTTCTTTTAATCATTTCTTCTTCTTCTTCTTCTTCTTCTTCTTCTTCTTCTTCTTCTTCTTCTTCTTCTTCTTCTTCTTCTTCTTCTTCTTCTTCTTCTTCTTCTTCTAATCCATTATTCCTAGAATCTGATATGTTTCTCCTGATTTGTTGTTCTTTGTCCGTAATTTTAAGGGTTTTTTTCGAATCTCATATGTTTTCCTCTTTCTTGATTTATTGTTCTTTGTTCGCGATTTAAGGCTCTTCTCTCTCTCTCTCTCTCTCTCTCTCTCTCTCTCTCTCTCTCTCTCTCTCTCTCTCTCTCTCTCTCTCTCTCTCTCTCTCTCTCTCTCTAGATTTGGCATGCTACAAGAAAATATGAGAAATGTAAAAGTAAAACTTCAACCCTGAAACGAAGTTTTACCTAGTTATACAATCATTCAATGACAACTTTATAAAACTATAGAACTTGGTTAAACCAGATACAAAGTTTTACAAAGTTGTACTTCGACAATGGTACAACTTAGTAAAATTTTGTACAATTGTTTAAATAAAACTTTATGTTAGATTCGGGTTTATTATGGGCTTCCAAGTCAAAACTAATTGGCAATTATTGGATTGGTCCTAACCCTTTATATATTACTTAATGTCCCATTAATTTTTCAATGTGGGATACATATCCCTTAATACCCCTCCTCGAGATGATGGCTCTTATCGGTTAGAAATCTCGGAAACTTTTTAAGACAGTTATACTCGGTCGAGGAGTCAATTACGACCTATATACCCGGTCGGGTAGGGTTAATATTAATTAGGAGTTTAACTTATTAGGATCTGGGCTCTGATACCATGTTAGATTCGAGTTTATTATGAGCTTCCAACTTAAAAACCAATTGGTAATTAATGGATTGGTCCTAACCCTTTATATATTACTTAATGTCTCATTGATTTTTCAATGTGCGATACATATTCCTTAATACTTTGTAAAACTGCAGAAGGTATAAACTGTAAAACTTTGTAAAACTGTAAAGTTGTAAAACTTGGTAAAACTGTAGAAATTGGTAAAGATCGACATCGATTATTGAATGAAAGTAAGAGTAGGCAAGAATTGTTTTTGGATCATTAAAAGATTATTTGAGATTTTTTCTCACAGTTAAGTAGGTTTGATGAATTAGTTATGTGCCAGCCCAATAAGAACAAATGAGCCGGAGAATAAAAGGGCCCACAATTTAAAGTCAACAAAGGTCTTTAAATAAGCAATTAAACGAGGAAACTAATTTCGCGCTCTCTCCTGATCTCACTATCTCGTTTCAAACTTGCTGTTTCTCAAACTCTCTCTCTCTCTCTCTCTCTCTTTCTTTCTTTCATCTCCAAGAACGTCATTTCAGATCGAATCCGTCTTGTTCCCTATCCTGGCGAGAAACATGGATCCTTTCAATCCATACGTAAGATATGATCGATCCAAGAATCTTCATGAACCCTTTCCGTTGATTGATCGATTGATTACATCAAATGTGTTTCTTCTTTCTTTTCTCAGCGTGCGGTTGGTAACAAAGTCAAGGAATGCATTGACAAGTACCTGATGAGTAAGGAAGAAACTGAGAGATATCTAGAGGATCAGCAAGGAATCACACGTCAAGATACCAACATGGGTACGTTAATTAAACTTCAATGCTTCTCCTTTCAGGGCTTCATGAGTAATTCGAATCTTTATTTTGTGTAGCCTGGATTATTCTTGAACGAATGCATCCAGATTTATTCACATCATACTATGCAAGAATCCATGAGCGCAATGCGAGGACCCGTGATCGCGTTTCATCAAGTACGCAAATAGCGTTTCTTGTCACACAAGTTTCTTTCTTTTTGATAAAGAAAATCATTTTTTTTTGTTTTTTTTTTGTTTAATTCTCCTGTGATTGTTGCGTAGCTTCAACACGAGAGAGAGCTTCAGCTATACTGGAAGGGCAAGAGCAACAACGTCTATCTCCTGCCCGCCGCTGTAAATAGACTTGTCCTTGTTCTTTGAGTTTCTGATCACTTGAAGAGTATGTTCATTGACATTGTCTTTGCTTGTGTTGTTAGCATTGTTGCCTGATTTAAATGTTCCTGATGCATCACCACAAGAAGCTAATGTTGTTTATCCTACAAGTCAAGCGGGAACTTCCGTAGCTTCTAATGCTTTGGGCCAGATTATCAAACTACTGTCTGATGGTCATGGACTTGGTCCACATCCTTCTGCTACGGGACCCTTGAAGAGAAAGCAAGTTGGTGGTGAGAATGAAGAGAGAGGCGAAAATGAAGAAGGAGAGAAACTGAAAGAGAATGAGAGAGATGGCAATAATGAAGAGGCAGAGAAGCAGATCATGGAGAAAGAGGAATGTAACGATGAAGAAGCAGAGAAGCCAAAGGAGAAAGAGGAAGGTAACGATGAAAAACTGCAGAAGAATGAGGAAGGTGACAATGAAGGACTGCAGAAGAAAAACGAAGGTGACAATGAAGAATTGCAAGAAGCTGCATGATCAGAATCTAGAAAGGTCACAAACGCATGGACAGTTCTTATATTAGCGTAGTTTTTTTATTTACAGAATATATTGCAGAGGACACAAACCTGTTAGTATGATTTCTTTCTTTCTTATTGTCATCATAGACACTACAGTTAGCTATTGCCAGAATATATTGTAGAGACATGCTGGTATGATGCTTAAACATTGGGGATAAGAAATGTTATTTGTTTCTTGTTGGTTTTGTTGAGGCTTTGTCTTGTTGGTCTTAGACCCACATCTATGTTTCATTCAATCCATTTATTTATTTTTCTTTGTGGCGAAATACAACAAATAAAACAAAGCCCAAGTGTCGCTTAAGAAGAACAGAAATCCAAAAAGGTTTAGGGACTTGTTGAGCTTATTCCATTTCTCAGACGTCTTCCGGATTGTTGTCGTTGCTGTTGTATCTACATAGCCTCCAAAGCTTTGAACTAATAACTTAATGCTCAAATGATCAACAAAATGTACATAATATAACCAAAACCATTTTCCGTTTCTCATATATTCAGCTGCAGAGTAAGGAACTAAGCTGGAATCTGTAGAAGCCTCCCCTAGTAAATGTTGGGGATGGATTTAACCCATCCACAAAGCCCATCGAACAAAGGGCCCAATCCAGCAGATCGAGTCAACCTCGGCTCGGAAGCCGATTCTCGGGGTATCGGCTTAGCCAGGAAACGCTGTTAGTCGAAGCAGAGAGCAAGCGAAGCGAGGTTGATCGACTGAACGGCTCGGAGCGAGCATCTCATAATCAGGCCCGAAGGGCCGACAAAGCCCAATCAGTAAAAAGAGATTAGGTTAAGGTAATCGAACAGAGTATAAAAGGAGAGGAAAGCAAAGGAGAAAGGCATCGACACTTAGCTACACAAACTTAGCGGCGAGATTAGGGTTTATCATCCGTACAATCATCTCTCTGCTATTTGTACTTTTCCGGTTTAAGCTCTCACGAGCTCCGGCCTGCTTTTACTTTCTCCACCTTTGTAACATCATCTCGAAATCTAATAAACGCCTCTGTTCGACCCATTTTTAGTATTGTTTACTTCACCGAGACCAAACTCACCTTAAACAATTGGCGCCCACCGTGGGGCAGAACAGACCTAGCGTTTCTAGACCGATATGACCACCGGAGGTACGAACCCTGATACCTCCGGAGAGGAGCCGGCACTCACGCCTCCTCCCCTCCTCTCGTCGGAGTTCATGAGTTCAGTCATAGCCCGACTTGCTCATCAAGAAGAAGTTCAGAAGACGACGAACGATCAACTCGCCGCTATCGTAGCTGCTCTTAGCGCCTCCACCGGTAACTCTCAACCGCTTCGTCGTCACCTTTTCAATACAAACCCCCCTACTCCGGTGGAAGGACGATCGACGAACCCAGTCGATCCTACTCTCCAACTCGCGGAAACCCTAGCCGCCGATGTTTTTCCTACAACGTCAGATCCATCGACCGTCCGAGAACTCGCCGAGCTTAAACTAAATTTCCAACAAATGAGTTCAAGGATCCACCAAGCAACGAGCGCAGTACCCGAGATTGACAGTGTCATCGCATCAACATCGCGTACTCCTTTCACCGAGGAACTGACGGAGGTTAAACTCCGAAAGATGGACAAGTTGCGTCTTCCAGAGTACAAACCAGGAGGAGATCCCGTCGAGCATTTGACAGCCTTCAATATTGCGGTAGCAAGGGCCAGACTTGCCCCCGACGAAAGAGACGCGGGATACTGCCAACTCTTCATTGAAACACTCAACGAGCAAGCCTTAACCTGGTTCTCAGGACTCGAAGAGAATTCAATTAGAAGCTTCAAAGAGCTCTCCTCGGCCTTCCTCAAGACTTACATCATGTTCACCAAGCGCGAAGCAACGGCTTCGACCCTCTGGAACCTCAAGCAAACGAAGGACCAGAATCTTCGTGATTACATGGAGCGCTTTAAATCCGTCGTGTCAAGGATCAACATCCCAGACCACATTGCCGTTGATGCCTTGAGGAATAATCTCCTTGTGGAATGTAAGTTCCGAGAAGATCTTTATCGATGCACCGCCACGACGCTGCAAGATGCCGTTGCTCGTTCCCACAACTTCATTCGCATGGAAGAAGACACTAAAGCCATCTTGAGCAAGCACAACCCGGCGAAGCAATCAGCTCCTAAGAGCGCCGTCACGGCTCACGTCGAACCCCGTCAGCACGCCCCAAGCGATAAAAATAACCGAAAGAACGGTCTCCTTTACGTTGTTGACGAAAACGGGAAGAAGTGGAACACCTTTCATCGGGAAACGGATCCTCCAAGCGAATCCCCCCGAGCAACCGCCCCAGCCACGGTCGCCCAGGTCGATTCGGCAGCGGGATCTTCCCGGACCCCACCAGGGCTTACTAAATCGTGCAAACTCCACGGTGTAAAAGGCCACGACACTTCAGAATGCAAAACACTTTTCGCGCAATTCCTCTCCTCACTTGAAAGCGGTGAAATCAAGATTCCTCCTCCGAAGCCAAGAAGCGAGAACAGTTGGAGCAGAAACAAGGACAGGAAAAATCAGCGAAAAAATCCGGCGAGACCGCGCCAAGACGACCAAAAGCCAAGGAATGCCGAGCAAATCCCACACCCAAACGACGATGGTGACGCCTCGGCCGACGAAGATCCGCCGGCAGCCAGACAAAGGATTGAAGTTATTCGCGCCCAACCGGAGTCTTCATCAGACGAAGAGAGCGATCTCGAGGAAACCCTCGACCCATTAGACTTGCGCGTACTTCTCAAACGAAAGACCACGGCGACGAACGACAAGACTCCCGGATCTTCCGATCTCCGAGCCGAGCTCAACGCCAAAAGAAGTAAGCGTTCGCTGAGCCCAGGATCTTCGCTGGCAACTACCGACGGTAACCATATCGTCGACCTACGAGATCAACTTAACGCGCGAGTCGGTGATCTGCGTACAAAGCTAGATCACAAAAAAGCCGGGCCGCCGAAAGAAAGCGAAGACCTCAGAGCTCTTCTCACCAGGAAGCAATCGAATACCAGGCCGCGGATCAACGTGATTATGGGAGGATCTCCACCGTGCGGGGATTCTGTACGAGCGGTCAAAGATCACCGACGAATGGTGGATACCTCGCAGCGCTGGCCACAGAAGTCCCCAGCTGATCCTCCAATCTCTTTCTCGACCGAAGACCTTCTCGGAGTAAACTTTCCTCACAACGACCCTCTTCTCGTCGTTTTAGCTATTGACAAATATGACGTCACCAAAGTGCTGATCGATACCGGAAGCTCGGTCGATATCATCTTTCGCGAAACTCTCGAAAAAATGGGAATCGACTTAAAAGACGTGAAGCCATCTTCCAGAACTCTCACCGGCTTCAACGGCTCCTCTGAAGTGATCATGGGAACTATTCGTCTCTCGGTACAAGCTGAGGGAGTAGCTCGGATGGTCAAGTTTTCGGTAGTCAGCACCAAGGCTCCCTACCACGTGATACTAGGCACCCCATGGCTATACTCCATGCGAGCAATCGCATCAACGTATCTTCAGTGCGTTAAATTCCCGGGAATGGACGGTACGGTTAAGACAGTAAGAGGAGATCAACGGGCTGAGCGAGATCTCCTAATCGCCACGGTCAAATTGCAGCGATCTCAATCACTAGTCAACTCGATCTCCCCTCCTGTAAGCAAGATCTGCCCACAAAAAGAAGAGGTGCTCGAAGTCCCATTCGACGAATCGGATCCAAGTAAAGTGCTACGAGTAGGCGCTTATTTGTCGGACGAGATGCAGCGCACTATCACGGATTTCTTGAAGCAAAACTTATCTACCTTTGCTTGGTCGATGACCGACATGAAGGGAATCGACCCGTCCATCACAACTCACGAGCTAAACGTAGACCCAAACATCAAGCCCATTCGACAGAAGAGACGAAAGCTGGGTCCCGAAAGATCCAAAGCAGTTGTTGAGGAAGTCGAGCGATTATTAAGCGCGGGCTCGATAGCAGAAGTTCGTTACCCGGAGTGGCTTGCTAACCCAGTCGTTGTCAAGAAGAAGAACGGCAAGTGGCGCATGTGCGTCGATTTTACTGACCTCAACAAAGCTTGCCCGAAAGACAGCTATCCGCTTCCGAACATCGACAGGCTTGTCGAATCAACTGCCGGCAATGAAATGCTCACGTTTATGGACGCTTTCTCGGGATACAACCAGATCATGATGCATCCTGATGACCGAGAGAAGACGTCGTTCATAACCGATCGAGGAACGTACTGCTACAAAGTAATGCCCTTCGGGTTGAAGAATGCCGGTGCGACATACCAACGGCTTGTCAATCGCATGTTCGCCAAACAGCTCGGTACAACGATGGAAGTCTACATTGATGACATGCTTGTCAAATCAATCCGAGCAGAGGACCACCTGGTGCATTTACGGGAGTGTTTCGACATCCTAAACGCGTACAAGATGAAGCTAAACCCGGCCAAATGCACCTTCGGCGTATCGTCCGGAGAATTCCTAGGCTACATAGTGACGCAGCGAGGGATCGAAGCGAACCCCAAGCAAATATCAGCTGTGCTCGATCTACCCAGTCCAAGAAACTGCCGAGAAGTCCAGCGACTGACAGGCCGAATTGCAGCACTAAATCGTTTCATTTCCCGGTCAACCGATAAATGTCTCCCTTTTTATGATCTCCTCCGAGGAAACAAAAAATTCGTCTGGGACGATAAATGTGAGGAGGCTTTTGGTCAGCTCAAACGTTACCTGACGACCCCCCCTATCCTGGCGAAACCAGATATAGGCGACGTTTTATCCCTCTACATTGCGGTCTCGTCCGCCGCGGTCAGCAGCGTGCTAATCAAGGAGGACCGAGGAGAACAACGACCTGTTTTCTACATGAGCAGGAGGATGACTGGACCAGAAACCCGGTACCCGACACTTGAAAAGATGGCCCTGGCCGTCGTCGAATCAGCGAGGAAACTCCGCCCATATTTCCAATCACATTCGGTAGAAGTTCTAACCGACCAGCCGCTCAGAACCGTCCTGCAAAACACGAACAGAGCCGGCCGTCTTACCAAATGGGCAATCGAACTCGGAGAGCTCGACATCACCTATAAGTGCAGAACCGCTGCTAAGGCTCAAGTCCTCGCCGATTTTCTCGTGGAGTTATCTCCGGAACTCGCTCAAGATCTGGAAACCTCGGATTCAACATGGATCCTGCATGTCGACGGTTCCTCGACAAACAAAGGCTCTGGAGCAGGAGTTCAGCTTCAATCCCCATCGGGAGAGCTCATACGACAGTCGTTCAGCTTCGGTTTCCCAGCATCAAACAACGAAGCAGAGTACGAGTCACTCATCGCAGGCCTTCGCCTCGCCAAAGCAGTCAAGGCTAAGCGACTCAGTGCATACTGCGACTCACAGCTCGTCGCCAGTCAGTTCAGCGGCGATTACGATGCGCGCAACGACAGAATGGATGCTTATCTCCAAGTCGTACAAGCATTGGCTAAAGAGTTCGAATTCTTCGAGCTCACCAAGGTTCCTCGTGGAGAAAACGTCTGTGCGGATGCGCTAGCAGCACTCGGAAGCAAGCTACGCGATCAAGTCAAGAGAACTATTCCAATCCACCGAATCGAGAAACCAAGCATCGACATCTCGACGGAGTCAGCTAACTTCGTCACCACAGAACCCGAAACAACGCCCTTATCAGAGACCAACGACGACTCCGAGATGATAGACCAAGATCAGCTACTACCCGACTGGAGGACTGAATTCATCCAATATCTCACCACGGGCACACTTCCAACGGATAAATGGGCCGCAAGACGATTAAAGAGGCGCAGCGCGCACTATGTTGTCATGGAAGAAGAACTCCACCGAGTAACGGCTAACAAGGTCCTCCTGAAATGCATTTTTGCCGAGCAAACGCAGCTAGTAATGGCGGAGACTCACGAAGGAGCAGGTGGAAACCATTCTGGAGGTCGGTCACTTGCCCTGAAGATTCGGAACTTGGGATTTTTCTGGCCAACTATGAATACCGACTGCGAAGCATATGCCCGGCGATGCGACAAATGCCAACGACACGCTCCGAGTATCCACAGTCCAACCGAGCTACTGCGAACTTCCGCAGCACCTTACCCATTCATGCGATGGGGGATGGATATCATCGGACCAATGCCGAATTCTCGCCAACGTCGCTTCGTGCTGGTATTGACCGACTATTTCACCAAATGGATTGAAGCAGAAGCCTTCGCTCAGGTTACGGAGAAGGAGGTTCGCGGCTTTGTTTGGAAGAACATTATCTGTCGCCACGGCCTACCATACGAGATCGTGACGGACAACGGATCACAGTTTATGGCCGGAAACTTTAAAGATTTCTGCAACAAGTGGAACATCCGACTAAGCCCTTCAACGCCGAGATATCCTCAAGGAAACGGACAAGCAGAATCCTCGAATAAGATCATCATCGACAGAATCAAGAAGCGCCTCGATCTCAAAAAGGGACATTGGGCCGATGAACTCGACGGCGTGCTCTGGTCGCACCGAACAACCCCCCGAGGAGCGACAAAATCTACTCCTTTTTCACTCGCTTACGGGATGGAGGCGATGGCTCCGGCCGAGGTCAATGTAACGAGTCTCCGCCGGTCTAAGATGCCTCAGCACGTTGAGCTTAACCAAGAGATGCTGCTAGATGCCCTCGATGGGCTAGAAGAGAAGCGCGACCAAGCCTTACTTCGGATCCAGAATTACCAAAACCAAATCGAGAGCTATTACAACAAGAAGGTCCGCTCGCGTCCTCTCGAGCTCGGTGATCTGGTCATGAGAAAAGTCTTCGAGAACACCAAAGAGCCCAACGCTGGAAAACTAGGCGCGAATTGGGAAGGACCATATAAAATTACTCGAGTCGTCAAACCAGGAGTATATCGACTCGAGACTTCCCGCGGAGAGGCAGTCCCACGAGCTTGGAACTCCATGCATCTTCGCCGTTTTTACTCATAAAATGAGTAACTTTTCAGAGCGAGCAAAATGATCTACATCACCTTTTTGCTCGCGCCAAAAAAAAAAAAAAAAAAAAAAAAAAAAAAAAAAAAAACCCGAGCAGATGCACCCTACGGTCACTTCTACTCGCCCGAGTAAATGACTACCAAGTCACTTTTACTCGGACTAAAACGAACTACGAAAGGCTTGATCCTCCTCGGAGGTACGTAGGCATCCCCTCTACGGGGTCCAGCCCCAACAACCCAAAACAAAAAAAAAGTTTTATTCATCTCGTTCCTCTCACGAGCAAACGATGCCAGCCCCTTAACTCGAAAAGCGGCGCACGAGCACTCGCCCAAATTAATCGAACGTATCCTGATCAGATATCGAACGGAGGGAAAAACAGAGTCACCGATGATGTAAATCATTGACCAAATTCACGAAGTGGAATTTCGGATCTTATCGCAAATCGAAAAATAATGAGTTGGCCGACCAAATTTTCTCGATTACGGCGTAGCATTCAGATACCTTTCCCTCGGAAGCTTATCAAAAAGAAAATTCTTGTCTTAACTCTTTCCCGACTTATCACAAGAAAGAATAGTGGGATTGAGTTAACGAGCAACGAATAATTTCATAATCGACTAAGACGTTAGCGGTTATCCGTAACACACTTAAAGGAAAAAACACTTGATAATCATTCAGAGTTTTAAAGAAAAAGGGGCAAAGGAAACCTTCCGAGTACTTAAACAACAACAGAGATAAGTTCAAAGGCTTCAAGGAGCCGAAATAGAAAAATTTTACAACAGATGACAACAGACATCAATCAACCACGGGAGGATCCTCGTTGCCACGGCCATCTCCTTCTCCGGGACCCGAGACACGACCAAATTTGGTTGGGGCTGGCGTAGTCGCGTCTGCAGTAGGCATCCCCGCAAGAGCATCATCACCTTTCTCCGGGTCCTCTGACGACGAAGCAGATGAGCTGGCATTCTTCGATGCCTTAGCAGGGGAATCCGTTAGCACGATAGTCGGCACGGCTCCGTCCTTCAGAACAACCGCTCCTGCTGATGCCTGCTTCGCAGGGTCAATGTCTTGGTCGGTGGGCTGGTTGGAGGATACAGCAGTTTGAGCGGGCTTCTCCACCGGATCTTCAGGACGAAGAGGAGTACGCAGAGCAATAGCGGCCTCCGAATCGATCAAATCAATATTTGATCCAAACGGATCAAGCTGACGCCAAATTTCCTCGATCAAAAATCGAGACTCCAACACTAGCGGAGAAAGGCGAAGATCTTCCGCCGGAATCTCCTTTACCTCCAAACGCTCTGCCTCTTACTCGTAGTGCTTCTCTTGCCCGATGAAGAAGTCAATGGTTTCCTGCGGGATCTCAACACCAGAGGCCTTGATCTGCTCGAGACATTTCCTCGTCCCGAAGGCTTGACTATAGAGACACCGAGCATCGTCGTATTTGTCCCTTTTGTCCTCACGAAGGGAAATCCTGTGAAAGCGTTTCTCGGCTTTAGCGATCATGGCAATCAGCACGCGAACCCTCTCGTGCGTGACCTCGTACTTACGAGATTTCCGAAGCCTGTCCATCTCCTCGGAGTGCCTTAGCAATTCCGCAGCCATTTTTGCCTCTAGATCAGCCTTTTCCTTCCGCTGCTTATCCACCATGAACTCGAGATTGTTCATCGCCTCCTTACACATCTGCAGTTCAGCCGCGTCAGATGTTCGCGTCTCGTCAAACGCTTTCTTGAGAGATTTCTCCCGAGCAATGGCTTCAGCCTTTTCCCGCGAAGACACCCGAAGAGCCTCCTCCGCTTTCTTCTTGGCTTCTTCGCTCTCACGGGTCTGCTCTCTGGCCCGCCTGAGGGCTGTGTCGTACTTCCCGACCAGAACATTCCAGTCGCCGTGGCTCTGATCAAAACACAAAAGACTTAGCCAAAATAACTTAAGGTTCGGAAAAGAAGGGAACGAACAACCGCTTACCTTTACAGACGAGCAAGAGGCGTGCTCATACTCATCTTTGAAGATGAGATCCCCCACCGAAGGGAGTTGATCGGGACCGCCTTTGACCAACCGTAACAGGCGAGCACAATCTTCCGGGTAGCAAGCCAGCGCCTCGCTTGGCTCCGACCTTCCCGGCTACAATAAGACTAAGGTCTGGTAGTTGCTTCATCGTTTTAGCTCGGTTGATCTCCTTCTGCTCGGCTCTCGTAAAAAGGGATAATCTCTTCGATGTCGATTGGTTAATATGAGGATGCGGTTCCGAGATCCAGCTCTCTGCAAAAAGAGAAATCCTTAATAGGCATCGTTCATTTACTCGAGAACATGGAAAGGTAGTGGAGACTTACGGTTGGCAATCCGGTCTACAGATCTCTGAATTCTCTCTCGAGTAAAATCCTCCCAGTGATCTTGCTTCTGCAACGCAACAATTCGAGCACTCTCCCTCCAATCCTCGGGGTACGTGGCGAGATTCGGGTGACCAACTAAAAAAAAAAAGGGAAGAAAAGACACACGTTAGACGAGCATACGCTACAATCATCACGAAAGGCAGCGTGCAGTACCCATCTCCGCATTCCAAAGAACGCGATAACCAGACTTCGGAGGTTCCTCGAACGCTGGCCTGTTCGACTTCACATAGAAGTACGAACGTTGCCAATCCGAGGTTTTGGTCGGATACCCCGTAACCACGTTGTAGTTTGGGCGCATCCTCGTCGAGACGAGCCCATCATCGGAAATTGAAACCGAGGTCAATTCTTTGAACGACCTCACACTCATCGACGTCCCCGCCTCGGCCGCAATTACCGATAGAACGACCATCAGCCGAAGAGACCCGTTCATCAGCTGACTTAAAGCGACCCCTCTGCGGAACGCATAAGTCGTGACGATTCGAGGAATCGGGAACCACAGCTTCGTGTCATTCCGGAAATATGACTCGTAGATGCACTGATACCCCTTCGGGGGCGACCAAGGCCTCTGATCCCGCTTTGGGATGATGAACGAGACCCCGTGTGCATTGAGATCTCGGAGAATAGCCTCCACCGACTCCACGGTGGACTTCGTCCTCTCGACGTTGGACCAATCTTGTCCATCGACGACCGAAGGTCGAATTCTCCAAACCTCCAGTGGGCTCTCCTCGGCGAAGATGTTCCCAGGGTAGTAGCTGATTGGAACAATCGAGGCGTCGACCGCTTCTTGACCGTCGTCGTCACCCCGGAACTGTCCTCTTGCTTCCGAGACCAAAAGACGCTGCGCTAAATCCATATTCTCCGTATCCATCATTGCTCCGTGATGGATACTGTCAGGATCCTCAGCAGAATCCCGAGAAGATACCGCCCCCTTTCCTTTTTGCTCTCGCGTCAAACGATGCGACGACATCTCGGATAACCGCAGATCTAAAAACAGAGATAAAGAGAGAGAAGGAGCGTAGAGAGAGAAAGTACCTTTAGCGCTGCGGAGAAAAATGAAAAGAAGTGGAGAGGGGTGCGCTATTTATAGGGAGAGATAAGCGCAGAGATCAAGGCGTCATCATTACGCCTAATAAGGCCTAAGTGGGCCTAAACCCAATTAGGCGCGTGATCGACAGATGCGTCGATCTGTCTTCTCGATCCGTAAGCGTTTAACTCACGATCGCAACGCGTGATAAACAGATGCGTCGATCCATTCCCTCGGTCGAGAAGCGTTGATTAAACGGATTGACTCCTCAACGATCAGTCACTTGCTCGGATTGAACCTTTTGTTCTCCGAACCAAAGATATCAAATTCATCGAAGATCGATTGCTCGACCATCAATGAACTGGGGGGGGACTTACTGTTGGGGATGGATTTAACCCATCCACAAAGCCCATCGAACAAAGGGCCCAATCCAGCAGATCGAGTCAACCTCGGCTCGGAAGCCGATTCTCGGGGTATCGGCTTAGCCAGGAAACGCTGTTAGTCGAAGCAGAGAGCAAGCGAAGCGAGGTTGATCGACTGAACGGCTCGGAGCGAGCATCTCATAATCAGGCCCGAAGGGCCGACAAAGCCCAATCAGTAAAAAGAGATTAGGTTAAGGTAATCGAACAGAGTATAAAAGGAGAGGAAAGCAAAGGAGAAAGGCATCGACACTTAGCTACACAAACTTAGCGGCGAGATTAGGGTTTATCATCCGTACAATCATCTCTCTGCTATTTGTACTTTTCCGGTTTAAGCTCTCACGAGCTCCGGCCTGCTTTTACTTTCTCCACCTTTGTAACATCATCTCGAAATCTAATAAACGCCTCTGTTCGACCCATTTTTAGTATTGTTTACTTCACCGAGACCAAACTCACCTTAAACAGTAAACATATCATTTCAGATCATAATCAGTCGAATTGGCTAAATTACATTAGCCTTTAACTTGTTTAAGAAGATTGTTGATGACGCTGGTTGGAGTCGATGAATTTTAGGAGATCATAACCTATAAGAAGACTTTTGACTTGAATGCTCAAAGTTAGGTAATTCGTCGAGGAGACTCCGGCCATGTTCACCACAGCATCTTGGGATTGATGGTGATATCAGTTGTTTGTTTGCCATCGCAAAGAGAAATAGAAACCTTATATTTGAAAAAAAATGGTTACCATAGTCTTAGGGCATAGGGCAATCATACCTTATAAAAAGGGAATTAGATGGTAACTATTTTTTATATGGTGTGAGTGCCCTAAGACTGGTAACCAGTTTTTATCTTAACCAAAAAATGATAATGTATTTCTTTTATCTTAACCAAGTACGTTACAAGGATTTATTTACATAATAACAGAAGAATTTAGAGAGGAGATATTCTAGGAATATATTGTAGAGATAACAACAAGAAACATATGTACATACCTAAGATATGTGATATTATAAACTTAGATAACTTCTCTTTCTCTTCTCCAAGAACGCCAATATAGATATCTTAGAGAGATTTCCAGACCTGTGAAAGTTTGAGAAAATGGCAGGTCTTCCTTTTCCTGGCGGTTCTAAAACCGAGAAAATCCATGCACAAGTAAGATTTGATTTCTTAGGGTTCAAGAATCCTTTCCCACTATTGACTACAACAAATCTCTTTATTCTCTCTTTTCTCTGTTTCAGTTTTATGACATAGTTGAGGAATGCATTGAAGACAACATGAGCAAGGATGAAACTGTGAGACATCTATGGGATAAATATCTAATCCCACATGAATATACCAACAGAGGTAAACAACTCCTTCTCACCGAACCATTAATGGCCCGAGGAAAAATCTAATATAATTCAAATCTTAATATACACTTTTCTAGTTTGGAATCATCTTGAAAGGACGAATCCAGATAGCATACTATGCAATGATCCGTTTGCGCAATGCACAACGTACGCAAATAGAACACACATATCTTTTCTTGTCACACAAGTTTCAACTTTCTCCTCTGTGCTTTGCTGAATCTCAAACCTTGTGTTTTTTTTACATTGGTTGTCTTTGCTCCATCACAAGTGCCCAAGAATCGGCTGCTTATGCTAATGTTCTAGATAACCAAAGCCTTCAAGCCTCTCAGCAGCCAGCTTATCCGAGTAATTAAACTACTATTCTCAACTTTCCTCTCTGTTTCTTCATTGTACCTTTCCTGAAGCTTAAACATTGTGTGTTTGTTTCTCTTTGCAGACGACTTTTGGCAGCGGTTTATGAATACCTTGGGCCAGATTCAGAGTAATACACAGCATTTGGATACTTTGGGTCACATTCAGAGTAATACCGAGCAGGTCGTCAAACTACTGACCGATGGACATGTATTTGGACCACATCCTTCGGCTGCGGGATCCTCCAAGAGGCAGCGAGCTGAAGAGGCAGAAGAGAGATGTAACAGTGAAGCAACAGCGAAGCTGCATGAGAACGAGGAAGGTGATGAAGAAGAACCAGAGAAACTGCACGAGAAAGAGAGACCACCATGAAGAAAGAGAGAAGCTGCAACTTCCACAATAAACTCATGGACAGTCTCGACATCCATGATTGAGAGAGAGAGTTGCGAATTTTTTTATTGTCAACCTATACACTACTACTAGCTACGCTGTTATAGAAACATTGAGGAGAAATTTATCTTTTTTCTGGTTAGACACAATTGTTTGTGATGCTTATTCCTATAACAATAAAACCAAAAGAGAAGTGCAGAAATAAAAAAAGAATGATGTAATGAGAAGAAAGCATAAGGCTGAGGAACTTGTTCAGCTAGGACTTCCATTTCCCAGGAGTTTCTTCCAGATTTCTGTAATGCTCCGACCGCCCAAGGCTAATGGGCTATCCACACCCGCTCACTCGGTCTGTGAGTCCCATCATGTTCCAACGGTCAGTGTATTAATTTTCCAAAGGCCGAAAGTCTTGTTTACTAACCCTGCAATCACCACATGATTTTTCCCCGTGCTTTGATCTCACTCACATGCTATCGCGAATCACTTCCCAATAGTTCAGCCATCCTTTCATTACTCCAACCTAAACACACTTAACTATAGAGTTCTAAACGGATGTGTGACGGAAAAGGTAAGTCAACTTTGGTGACATAGGTAGCCAAATCAATTCTCTTAGGCCTTTCCACATATACCAAAAATCGGGATGTTGCAATTCACCTCCACTCACAAACCGCAAAGTCCCTGTTGCGCACCATGACATGTCCTAAGACGCCTCTTGGGTCAGAACCGAGATGACTAACCAGCTCTGACACCACTTCTAACGCCCCGACCGTCCACGGATAATGGACCACCCATGCCTGCTCTCTCGGCCCATAAGCCCAATCCCGCTCCAACGGTCGGTCCGTTAATTTTTCCAAGGCCCGAAAGTCTTGTTTACCTACAATCACCACCCGACCTTTCTCCGTAGTTTGGCATCACTCGCACGGTATCGCAAATCACTTCCCCATAGATCACTCATCCTTTCACTACTCCAGCCCAAGAACACTAAACTCTAGAGTTCTAAACGGATGTGTGACGGAAAATGTATGTAAACTTTGGTAACATAGGTAACCAAATCAATTCTCTTAAGTCTTTACATATATCACAACTCGGGATGTTACAACTTATAAAGCCTGACCGGCCACGGCTAGTGGGCCACCAATGCCCGTTCTCTCGATTCGTGGGCCTCATCCCGTTCTAACGGTCGGTCCGTTAATTTTTCCAAGGCCCAAAAATTCTTATTTACCAGTCCTGCAATCACCACTCGACCTTTCCCCCGTGCTTTGGCCTCACTCGCATGGTATCGCGTATAACTTCCCGATAGATAACTCATCCTTTCACTACTCCAGTCCAAGCACGCTTAACTCTGAAGTTCTAAACGGATGTGTGACAAAAAATCTAAGTCAACTTTGATGATATAAGTATCCAAATCAATTCTCTTAAGCATTTCCATATATCACAATTCAAGATGTTACAATTCACCCCCTCTCAAAGAACGCAACGTCCTCGTTGCGCCCCCCGACAGGTCTCAAAACACCTCTCGGGTCAGAATCGATATGGCTAACAAGCTCTGATACCACTAACGCTTCGACCGCCCATGGCTAATAGGCCACCCACCCCCGCTTACTCGGCCTGTGGTCCCTATCCCGTTCTAACGGTTGGTGTGTTAATTTTTCAAAGCCCAAAAATCTTGTTTACTAACCCTGCAATCACCCATGATCTTTCCCCGTACTTTGGCCTCACTCTTACGCTATCGCGAATCACTTCTTGATAGGTCACCCATCCTTTTACTACTCCAGCCCAAGCACGCTTAAGTCTGGAGTTCTTAACAGATGTATGACGGAAAAAGTAAGTCAATTTTGGTGACATGGGTAGCCAAATCAATTCTTTAAATCTTTCCACATGTACCAAAAATCGAGATGTTACATTTTTGTTGTTGTTATCGACAGAGCCTCCAGGGGTAGCACCGTGTGAGACAACCATTTCTTCATCGTTAAATATTTCCTCCTATCATTTTTTTTTGTTAATAACAATGGTCCTTCTGTTAACAAAGTCTTTTATTATATTCTTGTGTTTAGTAAATAACTAAGTGTTCTGTCCGCGTATGCAGACATAAATATTTTAAAATTACTTATTAATACATGCATTACTAATTAAAAGACTAATGATTAATTATTACAATTCTTATGTATTATAGTTTTTAAAAACATATTTTTGTACATATACTCACTATATAGAAATAAATCTTAAAAATCACTCAATATTCTTTTTTCGATTATATAAAATTAAGAATTTTACTTATTTATATTTATTTATGTGTTTTGTGTCTTCAAATTTTCTAACTTTTTATGAAAAGGTTTTTCAGATAACAACAAAATAGCTCTTAATATTAAAAGAGGTACATAACATCATTTTATTTTCTAACTCATTAGCTCTTAATATTAAAAGAGGTACATAAATAATAAAAGAAAATTGCATCCTATAGCTATCAAAAAAATTATAATTCATTTGATAGCTAAAAAACCTTAACTTTCATCTACAATACATGTATTTTATGTAATAATGCTGTGTTACCCCTCAATTCGACTTATGTAACCTGCTGAGAATTATATATTAAAATAAATATTAAATAAATCATTTAATAAATTATGGTTGCCGTTGATGCACATCTCTTTCTCAGTTTCTTTTCTTCTTCCTCTTCTTATCAAATCTATGTTTCTTCTTCATATATCCATTGTCTCAAGGCGAGGGAGGAGCAAAGATTTTGGACTTGTGAAATTGAGTTTGGAGGAGAAGATAGCACCGAAGAGAACGAGGTGACATCGCGATTTCTTTTTTGAGTTCATTTAATTTTGTCGATCTTGAATTTTTCTCGTTGTTATTTATTTAAAACTGTCATGGTATGTCGCATTGCGATAGTATGGTGAATAATAATTACTCCGGACCAGTGAATACGTGTATGGCCATGTCTGAAAAAGATAAAGATGTGCAGAAGATGAACTCGCCGGCTATACTATATGCCGTGAGAGAAGTTATAGTGTAGTATGTATTCTTTAGTGCAATTATTTATTTAAGGTTACTATACTATTTCAGTATAGTCATCTCTCACTCTTGCATTTCTATACTATTTTTGTGAAAATTAACAATCTATTGTGATTTTCAGTTTCAAAATTTCTCTTTTTTGTTGTGTGCATTAATAAATAATAAGATATTTTCATGTTATATTATATTTAATGGTTGTATATTAGTACTCTTTCATTGATGAGTCATAGAACACGCAAATTACCAAACTAAATGGTATGGGATGGTTCTTGTATTTATGTACCATTCACAAGAAATTGAATAATTCTTACATCTCTACTTTTCATTGATATTGACAAACATATATACTTTTTGTTACTCCGACTCATCACCTACACATGTACGATCAGTACTGTTATCACTATCGATTGTTTTTCAAATTCATTATTTACCAATTTCTAGTTTACAAGTCTAAGTCTATTCTATAATTCATATTTATATAGTATAGTTTAATATTACATTATGTACTATTTTCAGATTTTGATAATTGGATTTAGGGTTTATATTTGGATTACAGTAATTAGGGTTTAGGGTTTAACATTTAGAGGGAAGGGTGAGGTTTATTAAGGTTAGGCTTTAGTGTTTAGGAGGTCAAGGTTTGGAGTATAATTTAGTATTTCGGAGTTGTGAGTGGATTTGGAGTCTTATTCTACTTCAGTGATATGATATAGAAAATTCGGATGCATATTTATGTGGTAAGCAAGTGTGTGGTGTTGGTGGCATTACATGACCGTTTAACCCCATTTGACCCAATATTATTGGCAACTTAAAAAATAATAGGGTAATACCTGATAAAATTGGATCAAATTGTTATGGTTTAATTATGTTAAAATCAATGATATATCCTTAATTTCTAATCAGAATTTGGTTGTTTAGAAATTCGCCCAATAATAAATCAAACAAGTAAACTAATTTCGCTCTAAAATCTTAATTATCGAATCAATTCATAGAGATACGACGCAAGAGATCTTCATCATTACCTGTTTTCTTCATCGCTTCAATGATTTTCTCAAACTGATATATAATCAAAAAGCAAATCTGATTGTAGCGATCATTAAGTCAACTTATGTTTCCACCATTTGAATTTGACAAAGATGAAAACTGAAAAGTCACTTTCTTGCTACTTACGGTAGGTTTAGCGAACCAATTACGTGTCAGCCAAATAAGAACAAATGAGCCGAACATAAAAAGGCCCAAAATTAATACTAATAGATCCATAAATAATCAATCATACGAGCAAATTAGTTTCGCGCTCTCCTTCTCTGTTTCTCAGACTCTCTCTCTCTCTATTTCTTCTCCAAGAACGCCACGAGTCCTTCTTCTTGCTCGGTGAAAGTTTCAGAAAATGGATGATCTTCCCGGTTACGTAAGATTTGATCGATCCGAGAATCTCTTAGGATTCATGAATCTGTTACGACGATTGATTAAAGCAAACTCTTTCTTCTTTCATTGCTCTGTTTCAGTATTGTGTCATCGTCCAGGACTGCATTGAAAGGAACATGACCAAGGACGAAACTATGAGATTTGTAGAGAATGAGTATGTAATCCCAATTCAAGATACCAACAGAGGTAAAATTTCTTCTCTCCGAATCATTAAATGGGGTCTGAGATGCAAAAACCTTCAATAAAATTCGAGATTCTCTATTTGTTTGTCTAGTTTGGGATCATCTTGAAAGGACGAATCCAGATTTATTCATAGCATACCATGCAAGGATCCGTGGGCGCAATGCAAGAATCCCTCAGCGCGTTGCGAAACGTACGCAAATAGAAACCCTTATCTTTTCTTGTCGCACAAGTTTCGTTTTTTGATTAAGAATCTTTTTTTTTTAGTTTATTTTTTTCTTAATTCTCTTGTGATTGTTGCGTAGCTTCACCACCAGAGGTAACTTCCGCAAGGAGACGTAAAGTGCGTGGGATTAAGAAAGAATATCGTCTATCTCCTCCTCCTTATTGTCGCCGTAACTAAACAAACGTGTCCTTGTTCTTTGAGTTTCTCACTCAAAACTGTTTGTTGACACATTGTCTTTGCTTCTGTTAGCTTTGTTGCCTGATTTAAATGTTCCTGCTGCATCACCACAAGAAGCTGCTGCTTATGCTGATGCTGTTTTTCCTCCAACTCAAGCGGGACCTTCCAGAGCTGCTAATGCTAATGCTTATCCCAGTGATTAGACTACTACTCACAACTTTCCTCTCTGTTTCTTTCATTGTACCTTTCCTGAGTCTCAAACATTGTGTGTTGGCGTCTTTTTGCAGACGACTTTTGGCAGCGGGTTATGAATACCTTGGGACAGATTCAGAGTAATACACAGCATTTGGATACTTTGCGTCACATTCAGAGCAATACAGAGCAGGTGGTCAAACTACTGACCGGTGGTGGACATGGATTTGGACCACATCCTTCTGCTGCCGGATCCTTAAAGAGACAGCGAGCTGAGGAGGCAGAAGAGAGAGGTAAAAACGAAGAAGCAGAGAAGCAGCAGCAGAAAGAGGAAGGTAACGGTGAAGAACTGCAGGAGAAAGAGGAAGGTAACGATGAAGAACTGCAGAAGAATGAGGGATGTGACAATGTATAAGCAGAGAAGCTGCAAGATCAGAATCTACAAATGCCACAATAATCGCATGGACGGTTCTTACTTATTATATTAGCATAGTTTTCTATTACCAGAGGACACATACTGTAGATTATGGAAAGTGATAATATTACTAGAGCCTTTGTAGAGTATTTATATACATAGAGTGTAGGGTTTAGGAGTAGACTAATTACATAGAGATCCTCTACTATCTATATTTACATATATATACAATACGCCCCCTCAAGATGGAGGGGCTGTAGTCACTCCAATCTTGCTGCAAGCTTGATGAAAAAGATTCCTCGGGAGTGGTTTGGTTAATGCGTCTGCGAGTTGATCTCTAGTGGAAACGTGAGCAACCCGCAACTGACCAGCTTGTATCATGTTACGCGTGAAGTGATAGTCCAATGCAATATGTTTCATACGAGAATGAAAAACCGGGTTGGCACAGAGATAGGTAGCACCAACATTGTCACAGTAGATAACCGGTGCAGTGGGAAGGTCGATGCGAAGATCAGACAGTAAGGAACAAAGCCATGTTACCTCTGAAGCTGTGTTGGCAACAGCTCGATATTCTGCTTCCGTTGATGAGCGGGCAACACCATTCTGTTTCTTAGATGACCAAGAAATCGGGTTTCGTCCTAGATAAATGATGTAGGCATTAGTGGAGACGTAATCATCAGTGTCACCGGCCCAGTCTGCATCGGAAAAAGCATGTAGTGCCAGTGGAGAGTTCTTGTGAAAGAAGATACCATGACTGCGAGTACCGGCAAGGTATCTGAGTACACGTTTAGCTGCCTGCCAATGCTCCATAGTCGGCTGATGCATGAATTGTGAGAGACGAGTTACAGCATAGGAGATGTCCGGTCTAGTAAATGCCAAGTACTGGAGACTACCAACAAGCGATCTATAAGGAGCCGCATCGGTGAGAAGAGTTCCACCAGCAAGTGTCAATTTCGGTGAGGTTGGTAATGGAGTCGACACTGGCTTGGCGTCTACCATGTTCTGTTTACTGAGGAGATCATTGACGTATTTTCTTTGCATGAGATGGAGTCCTTGAGGAGTCCTAACTGCTTCAATGCCCAAGAAGTAGTGTAGATCAACTGGGTCTTTGATGGAGAATCTTTCAGCAAAAGATTGTAGAACTTGTTGAACAACAGCAGGGTCGCTTCCAGTCACAAGTATATCATCAACATATACAAGAACATATGTGACAATATGGCCATGTGTATGAACAAAGAGCGAGGCATCAGCAGTGGAGTTTATAAAGCCAATAGTGAGAAGATGATGTCTGAGCGAGAGATACCAAGAGCGTGGGGCTTGCTTAAGACCATAGATTGGTTTCCTCAAGCGACATACATGATCAGGACGATCTTTATCAACAAAACCGGGTGGCTGCATCATATAGACGACTTCAGTGAGATCACCCTGGAGGAATGCATTGTTAATGTCTAGCTGTTTCAAGGTCCATGATTTTGTTACTGCAACTTCGATGACAAGTCTGATGGTGGTAGACTTGATAACAGGACTGAATGTTTCTGAATAATCTACTCCATATCGTTGTGTATATCCCTTGGCAACAAGTCTCCCTTTGCGACGTTCTTCCTGGCCATTAGAGAGATACTTGGTTGTAAAGAGCCATCTGCATCCAATAACATTTTGATCCGGTGATGGTGGTTCAAGATCCCACGTGTGATTGACAATGTGTGCATCAAACTCTGCAATGGCAGCATCTCGCCACTTTTTGTCTTTCATAGCTTGAATAATTGTTGTTGGTTCTGGAGATTGATGCTTGGGTCCTGCAAGATGAAGAGTTAACTTTTGGACAGGTTTTGTAATGTTATTTTTGGCCCTGGTTTTCATTTTATGGATATTTTGGTGGTTTTCAGGAGCTGGATTTTCTGGTTCAATAGGTTGAACTGACATGGGTGGTTGTGTTTGGGATATATTTTCTTGTTGTGTTTGCTGAGTTGGGGGTTGCAACTCATTTTGTTCTTGAGCAGTGGGCTCATTGGAAGGAGCAAGGTTTGGCTGAATCGGGGTTTGTGATTCATTTTGAGAAAGAGCAGTGGGCTCTGAGGAGGAAGAAGATGATGTAGGTGAAGAGTGAGAAGGTAATACCTGAGGTTGCGGCTGAGGAGGAGCAGTGGGGTGAAGAGTCTCAGGCACGGGTCCCATTTGTTGCTGTGGCATGACATTGTTGACCGGAATCGTTGTAGCAACAGAGGCTGGAGCAGGAGGTGTGCTCGTGGGTTGTGGATCACTAACCGCTGCCTTTTCTTGGAATGGAAACAATGTCTCGACAAACTGGACATGGCGAGATGTATATATGCGGTTTGTAGTGCGATCAAGACAGAAGTAAGCACTCTGAGTTGGTGAATATCCAAGAAAGACACACGGTTGAGATTTGTCTTGAAGCTTATGAGCATTGTATGGTCTCAACCAAGGGAAGCATAAGCACCCAAACACTCTCAGCTTCTCATAGTTTGGTGCTACTCCAAACAATATCTGAAACGGCGATTGCATCGAGAGAGTAGGGTGAGGAGACGGTTGATCAAGTACACGGCCGTAGAGAAGGCAAACGTCCAGTATTTCTTTGGTATCGATGCCGTGGACAGCAAGGTAAGGCCAGTCTCAACAATATGGCGGTGTTTTCTCTCCGAGAGACCATTGTGTTGTGGTGTGTGAGGCGGTGAGGTCAGGTGTGTGATGCCGTGAGTAGAAAGAAAACTTCTTAAGGCAATGTATTCACCCCCATTATCCGAGAACAGTGTGCCAATGGAGGTCTGAAACTTGTTTTCAACCAGTGCTTTGTAAGCAATGAACACCTCTTTCACCTGCGATTTTAGTTTCAGAGGATAGAGCCATGTATATCTCGAGTAGTGATCAATAAAAACCACATAGTACTTGTAGTTATCAACTGAAAGAATTGGTGAGGACCAGACATCACTAAAAATGTATTCAAGAGGTCGAGATGAGAGAATAGAGGAGTTTGTGAAAGGCAGTTTATGGCTCTTATTAATTAAACAATCAGAACAAGACAAGTGTTTTTGAGTACTAGAAGCAATAGGAAGAGAAAACTGAGAAACAATAGTGTTTAAAATAGAAGAAGAAGGGTGGCCGAGCCGAGAATGCCACGAAGAGATAGATGTTTTGGGGTTGGACGATGTGAGCATGGCCATTGGATAGGAGTTGTTAACCGGCCATTCATACAAGTCATTCTTAGTCTTTCCTTGGAGCAATGGGACCCCCGTGCTGAGATCCTTCACCTGAAATGCAGCAGGGAAAAATTCCACCGAAACACCATTAGTGTTGCATAAACGATATACAGAGATGAGATTTTTATCAACATGAGGAACACATAGAATGTTTTTCAATGATAAATCGCGAGTAGGAGTTGAGAGAGTAGATGAACCAGTATGGGTTATGGGTAGACCTGACCCATCAGCAATGAGGACATCATCTCCTCCTTGATACGGGTTGTGGAAAGCAAGGTTGTTGAGATCAGAGGTGATATGGTGGGTAGCACCAGAATCCAAGAGCCAGTTCGCTGCTGGATAACCCGAGTTCATAGCGAGGTTCGCACGCGGTTGCCAAGGACGGAAAGGACTGGTTGCTTGTTGGTTGAGAGCAGGTTGGAGACCCTGAAGCTGAGGACAACGTCTGGCACTGTGTCCCTGAGTGTTACAGAACTGACACTTACCCAAGTAAGGTTTGAATGGGCGTGTATCCGAACGTTGCTGAGTGGTGTCGCTGTTGTAGGAGTTGTTGTTGTAGCGCCTGTTGTTGTTGTTGTTGTTGTTGCGGTTGGTGGAGTAATTCTGTCGATGTTGAACCGCATTGGCCGATGTAGGGATCACCGACGCTGTGGTATCACGAACAGCAAGGAGTTTTGCTTCATGGTTCAACAGGCGTTCATGGACCTCAGTGACACTCGGAGCAACATCTTTGCCTTCAATCTGATCAACCACATTCTTGTACTCCTCAGGTAAGCCTCCAAGTAGCAGTTCAATTTGATCCTCATGATCATAAGGCTTGCCTAAGAGTGCAAGTTCATCAAACTTGGTGACGGCGCCTTGAAGGTACTCGTCAATGGACTTAGTACCTTTAGTGTAGTTTTTCAGTTGATCTTTGAGTTGTTTGATATGTCCGCGGCTTGGCTTGGCATAGATCGAAGCTAACTTCTCCCAGATTTGTGACGCAGTTGTCGTGCGTGACACGGTTGGCTGGATCGGTTGAGTTATGGCACCAAGGAGAGCAGAGTAAATGAGTTTGTCTTGGCGATTCCAGCGTACGAACTCAGGGTTCTCTGTGACCTCATCTCCAGTGGTTAGTGTTGGTGGTGGGACAACAGGAGAACTGTCAAGGTGCTTTGCGAGAGCATAACCATCCAGGAGGGCATGAACTTGCAAGCTCCACATGAGGTAGTTGGTGCTTGTGAGTTTAGAAACGTTTGACATGTTGATATGCAGCAGCGTGTTGGGGTTGAGCGAGATTGCCTCAGTGGTGTTGGTGGAAGAACTCATGACGGCTTGAGTTTGAGATCAGAAAAGTTTTGCTAGGTTTAGGAGCATAAGCTCTGATACCATGTAAATTATGGAAAGTGATAATATTACTAGAGCCTTTGTAGAGTATTTATATACATAGAGAGTAGGGTTTAGGAGTAGACTAATTACATAGAGATCCTCTACTATCTATATTTACATATATATACAATACATACATGTTGGTATGATTGCTTATGTTCTCATTGTCATTCTACACGCACTTTAAAAAACATTGGGGAGCAAAAAATTTCAGTTTACTTGTTGTTGTTGGGCTCTCTCGAGGCTTTTGTGTTGTTGAGAAGAGATACAAACATGTAACAAATTAAAGAACATATATTCATTCTTTCAAACTTCGATCCATTTATTTGTGTGGCATAATATAGCCCAAAAAAGAAGAAGAAGCACAAGTGTTTCTGATGCAAAAGCCCATAAAAATGATGATCTAATGAGTAGGAACCATGAAGCCTAGAGACTTGTTGAGCATATCTATTATACTAAACATTTAACAAGTTAGGCCCAGGCTTTCTATTAGCATAGGAAGGTACATATTTGTATAAGATATTTAAGAAAGTTTCTATGCGAATACCTTTCCACTTCCCACCTTCAGCTGCAGAGTAAAGACAGCACAGTAGGAAAATAAAAGCTGGAATTTGATCCTATAAGTGGAAGCACTTACATCTGCTTCCTGTTATATACTAACATCTTTACAAACTTTACCAATAATAAACAGTCACTTTCTTGCTATTTACATCAGCTCAAAAAAGGATAAATAGGCTAGAAAGGCCCAAAACAGCAGTCTAACAGATTAGTATTAAAAAGACTAATGTAGGTTTAATATTAAACCTAAAGATTAACGTAGTAGTCATTAAGTCAAGTTTTTCTTCCACCATTTGAATTTGCCGGGGTAAAAGTTACTTTCTTGCTGTTTACGGTAGGTTACATGAATTAATTATGTGTCAGCCCAATAACAACAAATGAGCCACACTAAGAAGGCTCAAAATAATGATTGTTTAAAAGTCCATAAATAATCAATTAAACAAGCAAATTAAATCCCTCTCTCCATCTTGTTTCCGTTAAACCACTTTCACTAATTGTTTATCTCTCTCTCTCTTTCTTCTCCAAGAACGCCAACTCAGAGAGAGAGGGGTCTCTTGACTTGTGAAAGTTTCAGAAAATGGTAGGTCTTCCTTTTCCTGGCGGTACTCCGAGAGAGGAACTCCATAAACACGTAAGATTTGATCGATCCAAGAATCTCCATAGGGTTTGTTTATGAACCCTTTCCCTCGATTGATTGCAGCAAACTCTTTCTTCTATTCTTTTCTCAGATTCGGATTGGTCTCATGGTCAAGGAGTGCATTAATAACTACATGAGCAAGGATGAAACACAGAGATATCTACAGAGTCGGTATCAATTCGCACGTCAAGATATCAACGAAGGTAAAAACTTCTTCTCTCCAGATCATCAATTTATGATTCAGTAATTCGAATCTTGATTTTTGTGTAGCTTGGGGTCTTCTTGAACGTAAAAATCCAGACTCCTTAAGATTACACAATGAAAGGATCCGTGAGCGCAACCTAAGGACCTGTGAGCGTGTTGCATCAAGTACGTAAACAGAAACACACGTCGTTTCTTGTCATACAAGTTTCTTTTCTTTTTTTGGTCGTGCACTGTTGTAAGCAGAACTGGTTTTGACTTTTTTTATTTTTGGTTATCTTGTGATTGTTGCGTAGGTTCGCCACGAGAGGGAACTTCAGCTACACAGGGAGAGCAAGAGCAGCAACGTCTATCTCCACCACCTCCTCCTTCTGCTCGCCGCCGTAAATAAACTCGTGTTTCTTGTTGTTTGAGTTTCACACTGTCTCTCACCTAAAACTATTTGTTGACATTGTCTTTGCTTCTGTTTATAGCATTGTGGAATTCTCCAAATGTCCAGAGATACGCTGCTCAAGTGCCGCAAGAAGCAGCTAATAATGCTAATGCTCTAGAGAACCAAAACCTTCAAGCCTCTCCAGCTTACCCCAGTAATTAAACTACTCTCAGCTTTCCTCTCTGTTTCTCTTTCTGAATCTCAAGCATTGTGTGTTGGTTTCTTATTGCAGACGACTTTTGGCAGCAGTTTTTGAATACTTTGGACCAGATTCAGAGTAAAACACAGTGTTTGAGTACTTTGCCTAAGATTCAGAGTGATACAGATCAGATGGTCGAGCTACTGACTGATGGACATGGATTTGGACCACATCCTTCTGCTGCCGGATCCTCCAAGAGACAGCGACTTGGGGAAGCAGAAGAGAGAGGTGGTGATGGAGAAACAGAGAAGCTGCAGAAGAAAGAGGAAGGTAACATTAAAGAAGCAGAGAAGAATGAGAGAGGTGACTCAATGAAGAAGTAGAGAAGCTGCACGATTAGAATCTACAGTTGCCACAATAAACGCATGGACAGTTCTTACATTAGCATAGTTTTTTTCATATTGCGTATGACACATATACATGTTGCTTACTTTCTTATTATCATCCTAGATGCTACTACTAGTACTAGCTACGCTGTTTGGAAAAACATCTGGGGAGCAATTTTATCGTGTTTCTCGAAGCTTTGTATTGTGGAGGAGGGATAAACATGTAAACAGTTACAATCTGATGGAGTTTTTTTCATAATTCGGTTAATACTGTAGTTTTTAACCCATCTTTTCTGATACAAATATTTAAATGTCACATCGTCATACATATATAGGTACTATAACATGTGTAATAGGATAAGTAATAATGAGTCAAAACTACGATAATTGAATGAAAATTGACTCTAGATTTGTAATAACTAGGCAAAGAACCCGTGCGATATCGTAGAGAAACTCATTTTATAAAATAAATATGTTATATTTTATGAGTAGAGAAAATAGATGTGTTACAAACCTAGTTTCATGAAACTTTATTACTTTATTTAAGTACTAAAAATCTATATTATTTTGTTTATAGGTTTGGTTGCGGTAAAATTACAAATATGTAAATACCAAATGATATATATGTTTTATTATCCATTTAACTAAGTTATTTAAAACTTTCAAAAACAACTAAACATTTGAAACTAATTAAAAAAGAGTCTAAACATACTTAAATTTATTCAAGCAAAAATTAAAAATACATTGATGTAAAAAAATTCGTTTTTATCTGAAATATTATTTAAACCCTAAAAATAAAAACATTTTTGAAAGGTTACACTTCAAAAACATTTTTTAGTATATTATAGGATGCATGTCTTCATAAGAAAAAATACTATTTAATAAACTTTTTAAGAAATATTCATAAACTGTTCAATTGTTACGTGAAAAATACCCCATAACTTAAAAGTTATAGCCAGTTGGTAAAAAAAACACACACATTGAAGGTTCTATGCATGTTCTAAGTTATTATCTTGAACGCATTAATTAAAAAATATATGCTACTTTGCATAATTTATATTTTTATATAAAACATCTTTTTATTGCTTTAAAGAAGTTTATACGCCACAAAAGAGAAAAAAATATATCATGACTTTCCATAGACTCTTAAAATGAATAATATTAAGTAAAATGAGAAGAAAAAAACCCAAAAATTATCAATAAAAACATTTTAAATTAAAAAGACACATAAATACATATATTATATATTGTTCAACTAATAATATTTGTCAACAATTTTATCAGTAACATTTTTTTATATTTTAATGATTGTTATCCCAACAAAATTAGAACTAAAGTCACATGAATTAATTTTTACAGAATAAAAAATTCTTGACCAACAAGATTTTCACTCAAAATGACATTAATACATTGTTTTTGGCATCATCGTTAATATATATTATTTTTCGTGTATATTATTTATTTAATATCATAAATATTTTTATAAATAGAATTATCATTTTATGTATTCATAATAACTTACAAGTTCGACTAATTCGGTTAGTGATTTATTTAGAATATTTGAAACATCGTTATTAAACATTATAAAAGACTATGTATATAAACCAACAATCAACTCTTCTTGACACCTAATAAATAATCAAATCTAATATCGATATATAAAATATATTTTTCATAGTATTAAATATATTTATATAAAACTTTATGTTCCAGTTATATTTATATTAGAATAAATGTTGCATACAAGTGTGTCTCCATCTTTTAAGGTTTCTTCTTACAAATTGTTACATGATCTTTAGTTCCATTTCCTGAACAAATTTCAATTATTTTTTCATGACATTTAAATAAATTTTCCTATTAAAAGACCATACTAGAATTACTAGTTTGTACTCTTTTTAAAAATTAATAATTATATGTCAACTATTTATATATTTATATATATAATTATCTGCTCTTTTTCTGAGAAAAAATATCACGAAAATTGGATACCGTAGCAAAAGTCTGTTGACTTATATTTACTGGTCCCTTCTCATTTGTATGCCATCTAAATTTGTCTAATTCACAGTAACGAAAAGGAAACGATTGTAGTTTTTGGTAAATGTATGTTACATGGATCAAACGTGTGTTCATAATCATGTATATGCGCATGGTCTGTTAGGCACATCATAACCGTTGTTGCGTAAAAGTTCTGGAAATTAGAAATGTTTCTTGCAATACACTACGAACACACGCTTGAATGTTCTGGATAGATTCATGCACGAATAATATCCTTTGTATATTCAAGAATTTTAGTGACATGTGCATGCGTGAGATAGAATATTATAGATTCTGTGTTTAAGTTGACGGTTCCTAAGTTTTTTTTTTTTTTGAAACTAACGGTTCCTAAGTTGTTAGTATGAAAAGTCACCAATCTTTGATACTAATGTGTGCATGCATAAATAGTTCTGAGAAATTAAATGATATGCAAGCGGTTGACTTTTGTGATGGTTGCGATGTGAAAAGTCACAAATAAAAGTTGTGAGTACCAAGAGTCAGTCGGTGAATTGATTCAACATCAAACCAAATCAAACATGAATCACGATTGCTATCTTTCTTTTTTAAAAAAATAAAATAAAATGTTAGGGTTGAATTAGAACAAGTCGAAATTAATGTCATGGCTTGATTTCATCACAAGAATCATAAAGTATAATCATCATATCCTTTCTTATTCAGTCGAAGTAATATTGAGATAAAAATACTCTAGAATGTTATTGGTTTTTCAAAAAAAATTACATGTTTAGGTTAAGATATAAGCATAACAAAAAGAGTTCATGTTTATATGTGTTTTCAAAGATCTTTAATGATCATTAACAATGAATCTCTCTATTTTCTAGTTTATTTGTGATTTTTGTGATTTTCTGGTTTTTAATTTGTTAACGTCCAAAACTTTTTATATAGAAGATGAAAAATTGCAATGGTTAGTTAATACCAAAAGTTGCAATGAGTTATCACCAAGAATTACAATCACCAACAGTTGCAGTGGTTAATCACGAGAAATTGCAATGGTTCATTACTAAAAATTATATGATCAACAGTTGCAATCTTCTATTTAATCAGTTGTAACTGTTCCACCAAATAATTGCAATGATTCACTTAAACTGTTAAAAAAATCATCCTCATATATTTTAGACATTTAAAAAACTTTAACTAATATAATTATTAAAACAAAAAGACATGATATTAAGATGAAAAATACATACTTATATATTTTGCTAACTTCTTTTACATCAAAGCAACTTTTAAGATGAAAAAAGCACATTTAAATATGAAAACAAACAACTTTTAACTTTTTTTTGGATTCAAGAATATTTAGTTACTATAAAATAGTACATTTACAATATATTATGAATAAACAAAACATTACAAAAGACATTCTATTGCATATGAAAAGACACATAATTATAAAAGAGACACTTATTGAGATATTTTAACAACTAATTGAAAATTAATTTGTCTTTTATAATGAGAAGACACAACTCTTAATACTAAGAATTGTATAAAGACACTTATTGATTGAGATTTAGCTACTTTGAAAAACTTTTTTAATAGTTTCATGTTGGAAAAACATAATTTTTTTTATGAAAAGACACACTCTTATAATTAGAATCCATGACTTTCAAAACTAATAAAGACACTTATTAAAATATTATACATAGTTTTAAAGAAAATTTCAGTAGTTGCATTCCAAAAAAAGTAGAAAGACACTTCTTGATATATTTGTAACTACTTTTTATTTTTACTTTCCTATAATTGCATACTGGAAAATAAATTAATCTCAATTATTGTCCTGAAGAGACACAACTTTTATAATGAGAAGACATGACTCTTAAACCTAATAATTTTAAAAAGACACTTATTAAAATATTATAACTATTTTAAAACAAAATTCCAATAGTTGCATGTTGGAAAAACAAAATTAATTTCAGTTTTTGATGAAAAGATACAATTCTTAGGAATTAATTTCTGCCACTTTTAATTTGTGTTAATCTTCCTCCTTTTTTTTTGAAATACGTATTTGTCCATGAACATAAATCAATGTCTTGATCTCTTGTTTGATGTCCAGGAACATAAATTAATCTTTCTCTTGCACGTGTTTGATGTCTGTTTGATATCTTGTTTGATTTCTGCCACTTTTAATTTTCTTTTCACCGCTTGCTCCAGGAACATAAATCAATCCAATTGACGCTATTTGAATGTCTCTTTAATCCATTATCTTTTTGAATGGTTAGGAATGCGTGGGATGAGATGGAGTGAATTGCGTTTTATTTTTTGGCCAACGAACAATCCACTTGAACACTTACACCAGCAACTACTGTAGGTTCTGATACCCATCTGTAACCAAGAACAGCAGCAAAGTGTAATATACTTTGGCCACCTTTCTTCCAGGGCTTCCTGCATAAGGTTGTTATTCATATTCTCTTGGGAGATTCCATTCATTAGCGTCTGATCCAGTTGGTCGTCATTCTCGAAAAGCCGTAAAATCTTCTCGCTCACTTGGGACAGTAAACTAATCTTCTCTCTCGATCACAGTTAGATCATTAATTGTTTTTATGTCAAAGTTACTAATATGGTAGATATATCCTTCTTTGAAAGTGTATAATGTATTAGCGGATGATCAATAGTAGCTTTTATATCAAATCCTCTAAAAAGGATAAAATTTAAATAGATGAATAAACAGAATCAAAATTTAAAATACTTATTATAAAGCCTACATTTTCATCGACAAGCAAAAGTTCTTGGCTCAGTGAAATGCTTCATCTCCTTCAAGTTTGTGATTCCCATTTTTGAATCAAGCGAGCAATCAATTCTTGCATTAAATGTTATTTTTTGAAATCCTTCGGTTTTGAATATGAATGTCTAAAGCTAGTGATGTATGAGTCCTGGGGTAAACAAAATTGATTCTAAATAAAATAAAAAATTGATTCTAAAATAATAATGATGTTGATGTTTTATTTTGATGAATTCTTTTCTACCGATTTTGAATTTAACGGGGAGTGGATTCACATTAGGCAAAGTCAGACTCTTAGAAGCAGTATCTTGATCAAGACCAAGGAGGCCGGTTTTAGAACAGAGGAGTGATGTCGGGTATTCCTCTCTCTCCATAGAAAATAAATAACTTCATGAAAAATGAGTTTCAAAATGGGTTTAACTCCCCGCAGCGTAACAACCGCACCAAACCATGAGACGACATCATCAAGGGTCCTACAGATTTTCTCCATCACGTACAGTGGAATTTTTTTGTTATGGAAACAAACAAGCGTGTCTCTCTCTCTCTGAATTTTTCCCTTGTCTGTTTTCACCACCACCGCAGTCTCGATGTTTTCTCTCGCCATCTCTCCTTTTATGTGTATCCCCATCCTCTTGAAACAAATAATGAAATGACATGTCTTAATATATAATGACACAACTTTTAACAAAAAAATAAAATTCCTATAAAACACACCATTTTTCAACATTGTTTGGGTTTGCTATTATTAATTGTTCTTTTCTTCACCATTTTATTTGATTAATGAAAATTATGCTTTGAGAAGGCATGAACATTGGACCATTTATAGATTTTCAAAAATTTGTTTGAAGAGTCATATCTTTTGAATTAAAATGTTGTGTCTTTTTGTAATAATACTTATATGAAGAGTCACAACTTTTCAATTTAAGTAATCACAATTTTTAATTGTTGAAAATACACAACCTTTCAACATAAGTGAAATTCACAACCTTTTAAATTAATTGGGATTGCTATTATTAGTAGATATGTGAATAAGATAAGTAATAATGAGTCAAACTAAGTTACCATCGGATCTGAGACAAACAGAGAATTGGCTCTAGTTTAAGCTTATTTTATCTTCAGTTGCCTTCTTCCAAAAGGCAGTGGAGATAATAGTCTCAGCCCACTCCAATGTATTAGTGAATTCAAAGTGTGCAGTTTTGATTTCATTGTTGAGAAAGTATAAGGAATAATGCTTCACTCATACGTACATTTTGTGGAGATAGGACATAGGAAGTGGAGTAAAACCATTTGAAGACCATAAACAACCATTTTAAGATCATATTTTTGTGGTAAGAGATTTGTGTGTCTGCGTGTGTGTTAATATATGTCGTATGCGTGTATACTACTTGTGTGGAATCTATGACCATGTCTTTTTTGAACTATATAATCTATGTATGACCATGTTACTCCCTATTAGTGTTCAAACCTTTAGAAAATGGACGGCTAAGAAAAAAAACTGTTTTGACGAATTTTTTAAGTGTTTTAGGGTTTGTATTTTAATTTAATGTTGTTCTACCTTATGGAACTTGTCTCAAACAAGAAGTCAGAACCAGAGTATAAAAACTCGGATCATGTATCGTAGCGCTCCAAAACCTGAAGGACCGTATTTATCTCAAAGAATATGTCCAACTCGTTACGAAACTCTAACCATGATCATGTTGTTGCGGCTCCTAAGGTTTTTTTTAAGGTTAAAAGAAGTTGTTCAAAAACAAACAAAAAGCACGAGTTTTGCGTGTATACTATTTGTGTTAAAAAACGAAAAGCAGAGTTTAAAAACATTGATTCAACATGAATGACATATCAAAAGAAGGTATTTGGCGTAAGAGTGCTTGATTTTTGGCGTGATTTCAAAGAAGTTATCAGAAAGTTGGATCGAGCAAGCGAGTGAGGAAGATTCATTTAATTCTAACGCTAGTGGAACAGACATATCAAAACACAAGCTATGTTCGAAAAATGGAGGAAGAAGGTGAAGACAGAGAAGAGACTTAGACTGGTTCCTAGAATCATATAGTTTTCAGTACAAAAATGGAATTTGGTCTTGTCAAGTTTTGGTCCAGAGGAACATGGTGATGATGTCTCAAATCGATTTTTGAAGAAACACAATTTGTTGGGGGTTAGAGTTGCAAATAAATTAACCTTAAGAAGCTATGCTACAGAGTGGTAAACTATGTCTTTCAAAGATGGGTCAGAAAAATCCGAGAAATTATTAAGTGAACCCTAATCACAAGGAAGGAGTGAGAGACAAGAAATCTGACATGAACATTAAAAATTAGAGAAAAAAAAAACAGAATTCAATAAGTTTGACAAAAAAAAAAAAAAAAATAGAAGAGATGCATGGTTGTCAATCATCATAATCAGCAAAAGTGCGGCAGAGAGGGCAAGTCTTGCTACGCCTCAACCACCTGGATATACATATATCATGAAACTGATGAGAACAATTTGGCATGTCGAAATAGATTTCACCCCTCGGATTTAGCTCCTCCAAACAAATGCCGCATGTCTCCATCTCCTCGTCTTGTTCAGGGAAAGGAATATCGTCCCCTATGAATCTGTGTGGGGTGACTGTGACGTATAGGGAGATGTATAATGGCCCTGGAACTCGCTCCTCGGCTGCTTTGGAAGCGATTATAACATAAATATGATTGCACAAAACAGGGTCTAATTGGAGAAGAGGGTCGATGTTGTGCGGATCAAAGCTACCGATGTCTTTTAGGAGGATGTGAGGGATTGGGAATGGAGGAGCCTTCTGTGATCCGATAATGTCCACGGATCCGTCACGCTGGTGTACGAGAAGCACTTCTGTATGGCGCTTTAGTCTTATCTCTAAAGTGTTGGATGAACACTTGCATGACACAGTTGCCTCAATATCAATCGTTGCTTGTTCTCCACTCTCCAACATTATTAACGAACAATTTGCTCCTCTCTCAAACATTGTTTTTTTCTAACATTAGCACGCACAAGTGAATGAGAGAGGTTATTAAATAGTGGCCAAGATTTTCCTTTTTTTCATTCTTTCTATATTTTTTTAATTTGGATGATAAAGAACGAAACAAAGCTTAAGAAAAAAAAAACAAAAAGAATTGAATAAAAGGAAAATCTTATAGTATATTTGATTTTTTAATCTGTACTCAAAAATCCAGACTCCTTAAGATTACACAATGAACGGATCCGTAAGGCAATCAAAGGACCTGTGAGCGTGTTGCATCAAGAACGTAAAACATAAACACACATCGTTTCGTGTCGCACAAGTTTCTTTCCTTTTTGGTCTTTTTGCGACTGGTGTAAGGCAGAATTGGTTTTGAGTTATTGTCTTTTTGGTTATCTTGTGATTGTTGCGTAGGTTCGCCACGAGAGGGAACTTCAGCTATACAGGGAGAGCAAGAGCAGCAATGTGACAGGATAAACTGGTTATCCTTTTGGTTTAGTTATTTAATCTCTTTGGTTTAATTCTTTAATAATTGGTTTAGCTTTATGGTTTAGTCGTTTGGTTTAGTAAACCCTATATGTAAACGTTTATCCCTTTGGGAATAATCAATCAAACATTAAAACAATCTTCTTAAACCCTAACTCTCTCTATCATCATGTTCATCTATCATTACTTGTTTCCCTGTTACAATGGTATCAGAGCCATCCATCCTCGGCAAATCGGTTTCCATGGCTGCTCAGCGCATGATGCCTCTGAAATATTCATGTGAGGAAGTTTATGACAGGATGTCAAATGGGTTATGCATATTTTGTGATGATTGAGATACACCTGGTCATCATAATTTGAAGCACAAAGGAGTGAAGATTCTCGTGACTGAGAGTGACGAGGCCATGGTGACTAAAAACAACGACGAGCTCATCCTTGAAGAAAGCTTGGTCGAATCTGATGAGTTTGTTACCAAAACTATGATGAAGCCAGATTCTTTCTATGAATCGCTGGAGAGTTTCACTTCAGATTTGCAGATCTTTGATGTTGCAGGACAGAAAGAAGAACAAAACGAAAGTGATGCAGAAGAAAACATGAGTTTCTCTCTTGGTAATAAGATCCAACACATGGTGGGGGAACATACTCTAAAGGCTGATCGTATATGGGAACCAGGTGGATGTCTGGTCAAGCCAGATCGACAGATGCTTTAGACTGAAGCAGTTTTACATGGCCAGGCAATATATGTATTGCCTGAGAAAATAAGCCAAGCTTGTCAGTCTCAAAAGGCTCATCTTGTATGGGAGCCAGGTGGGTCTGTAGGCAAGCAAGCACCGTGGAACTGCTTAGACAAGTACCTCAAGCATGGTGTAGTGCTAAAGTTAAACGCCAAAACTCATGAGACTTGTTTACATAATACTTTGGAGGTGTTCTCGGCAGAAGAAACCCAGACTTGGATGGTGAATGAAAAGATGAGCTTCAAGGTACTTCCTCATCTTAATCTAGAAGTATGGGTTAAGCTGGCAGTTTATGGTTTTAAGTATCAGAAGCTAATGTCACTGCTTGTTAAAGAGTCAAGAGATGAGGAAATCATGTGTTCTAATAGTTGTAGGCTCTGCAACTATGAGAATGATGAGATGGCTTCACATGATAGAGTTGGTGTGTTCAATGATGATAAAGCTTGATGTGAAGATATTCTCAAGGCCTTTTGGAGATATGGATGCTCGGTTTCAAGAGGAGATCGTGACTACTGCTCTTGGTATTGGAGTTTCTCTTGAATGTTTAGAGCCGTACCTCAGTCATGATGAAGTGTTGGGGTTAACTACAAAGACTCATTTCACGTTAAAGATTCATGTATGCACTGATTTTAACTTAGCAGCGTTGATTGGGATTGAGAGCTATGACTGGAAGTGTAAGGAGCAGATGATCATTCTCGTTGATCACAGTCCAAGAGTATGGGAACCTGGTGGAGTATTAACTGAATATGATAAGTGGAAACGATATGAGCAATGTTACGAACATAGTAGATGTATGGGGTTAATGCAATGGCTGTGTCATATGTGGTGGCAAGGAATCAAGTCTAGAGAGCTTGATAGGATAGCAGCAAGTTACGGAGGAGCTTTCTTCAGTAATCTTCAGTGTTACAAGTCAGCAACTTACATTGATGGCTTCTCGGTGCTGATGCCCCTGCCAAGTAAAGGAAATGATGATTTTGAGAAACTTGCCAATTATTATCTAGAAAGTATTACATCCAAAGTCAATGCAAAGTATGAAAATTTGATTTTGTTTTCAGAAGGATAAGGAATAAGAGCATCATTAAACCAAAAACCCACTTTGAGTCTCTTAATCATTTTTAAACAATAAATATTACTTAAGAGACCAAATTAAGAGACTAATATTTTTATGCTCCAATGCTAGTCTCTTAATTAAAGGTTCTTAAAAAAAAATTTAAACATTGTTTTCTTGTTGTTGTTGTTATATGTGTGTGCACATGTTCTCTTGTTGAAAGCAAATACTAAAAATTACAAAGGTATAGTGGCTAAAGATACAACATACCCTGACTAGTTAACACAATCCCCACTTCAACGAGGCTGGTGGATGTTTCGTGGAGCAACCTTCTGATTCCCCCATTTGGCTGGCTTCTCTACATACTTTGCTGGTTCAACAATCGACTTAGGGCTCCTGTTCCCACTCGATTTTCTCACCAGCTCACCATTCTTCCCTAAACCTGATGATCATACAAGAACAATCAGTCTCCAACTGACATGACTGTTGACAGAGAGCTGTTTTAAAACAGCAACAACCAAAAAGATCAATATCAATGATCTGATGATTCAAATAACAGCTCCATACGCATACCAAACCATATAGTGTGCTATTTTTTATAATGAAATATATGTTTCAGAGTGATACATCAAGCAAACGTTCAACGGTTGATCCTTCTTACATGAAAAAAAAAATTACTCTTGACAGAGTTTACGACATTACAAGAAAGCATGAAAGATAACTCTTTCTTACAAGTTCTTTAGGTCACTTTCCTGATTGAAGGTAAATAATAAGAGAGAGAAGAATAATTTACTTGAGCAAGTTGGGACTGGGTAAGCTTCTTCTCAGTGCAGGCTTGCATGATGGCTTTCTTTAGCTCAGTAGCCACACGCTCATCTGGAATCAAAATGGTAGAGAAACCTCATTACATGCCACCCTTTACCATCAAAATGAATAAAAAAGCCTCTCCGCTATAACCATCAGAGGCCATAAGACAAGCTGTCTCAACAACCCCTAGAAAATTCAAGCAAGTTTTAAGATAAACCCAGAAACAAAGACTCTAGCTTTACTCACATCCCGATTTAATAATGGGAATCAATTTCGAAAATCAAAAAGGGTAGTAAAACAGAAAGGACCTTGCCACCAAGATAGATGGTTTCAAAGATTTTCAGAAAATGTATTAATTGTTGGACTAGCCTATAATTTTTAATAGCTTACTAGAGCTTGACCCGCGCACCCGCGCGGGTGTTAGTTTTTTATAAATGAATATTTATTTGTATAAGTGACAATATATATTTTAAAATTTACCCGTTTAATTTTTTTTTAATATGACATTTCTAAACACAATAGTTTTATAGTTTGTATTGAGTAGTTTTATTTTATCATGCAAATCCTAAATTATATCATCTATTTATTTAGAATATGACGTGTAAAGTCACACAAATGTATTTTTATTTTTTATGGATCAAAATTTTATGATTATATATAATAAAATTGTTGTATAAACTGTTTTTGTGGATCACAATTTTATGACTATATATAATAAAATTGTTGTATACTATTTATTATGTATATGTGGAATTAGTAAAATAATTACCGTATAATGTATGTAATTACGAAATGTATATATGAAATTAATTATTTTCAAACACACATATGTATAATAAAAAAGGAAAAGACAAAGAATATTAAAAGTTAGTTTATTAATTATTGTTGCCATGATTGTTTAGTTAGAATTTGATTTTGGAAATACATTAATTGAAGAAAAAAGACAAAAATCCTAAAAGGTAGGTTAATTAATAACTTCAGTGGCATGCCATTGTAAATATAGTGGAAAACTAAGGGATAATCTAATTTTGTACTCCTCTTTTAATAGATTAGATAATCAATTTAATACGAACAAGTGTTTTTCAACCCAAACCGGACCGGTGGTGAGACCATGTTAAGCAATAAACTAAAAATTTATCTAGATTGGATAGATAAGAAAACCCAAAAAATTGACCGAGAAAACCATATCCAACCACTACAAACCAGAAACCATCAAACTAATGAACCAAATAAAACAGAGGCCGTTTGTAACTCACTGCCAAAAATCAATTTTATCAACTATTTAGTCTTTATAACCAATTAATCTAATTGGATTACTAAAAGGAAGCTACAAATAAAAACTCCTATGCTTCTTATAATGTTTGATTTTTTTCTGAATTTTGTAACTTACAAGTATAAATCTTTGACTCATAACATACCAATTTTTGTGTTCGCTTTCCATTTAGTTTGCATTTAAGTTATTTTATTGAAAATTTTAATAGATAAACTCAATCATGTTTAATTTTTTTGTTGAAACATAAATAAAAAATGCCAATATTTAGTTGAATTAAGCTAATTGAATATGGTTACACCCCGTTAAATTATATTGATCCATGACTCAAAAACTTTTCCAATTTGGTTAAAGAACCGTTCTGAAAACATTATCAAGAACAACTGATCCTTGAAAATTTATATAATAGTTCATTACAAATTCACACTTCATATTTTTAGTTCATACACAAATATTCCAAACAATAATTCATATAATTAGTAACCATAATGATAATGATGAATGCTTAATGAAACGGAAATAAAAACATTAGAGGCAATGTTGTGAAAAAAACATTAGAAGCAATCAATAGAAATCAAATGCACTAAAAATACACTACACAGACTAGATTTATCTTCCTCGTCATTCAAATGTTATTTGAAACATAATTTCTCATAAAAGTGATAACTACTTGATCATTACACTTAATCAATATATTTATTAACAAAAAGTTCATAAATACTTAAATGCCTTACATAGATTACTATTATTCATTCTTTTATATTTTAATTTGGATAAAAAGACTAAATACAAATATTATATATATTTGATTCTTTTAATTTGAACATTAAAAAGTTTTATGAATGAAACATTCTTTAAATCTCTTTATCTTCCCTATCCCAGAGAATATCAGTTCATCAAACTTGAACATGTAATTGTACTCGATTCCTTCTGAAACAACAATAGTGGTCTCCAAAACAATTTTTGACGACTTTCTTCATAGTCTATACTGTTTATCATTCCAAAATGAAGTCCAACCCAACTTGGATTCCAGAAACATCTCCAATTCTATAATCTATGTTGACACACATGTTCTGTGTTGACACACATATTCTGTTGCTTGAGTATCATCCTCACATCATGGTAAATTCGAGTAGTGGGATTGACTTCATTATCCAATAAGATTTCTTTGTAGATAATACTGAAATGGCGATGAGCCTTGAGTATTTTCTCACATAAGATAAGATGATCTCGCTACATAAGAAGGATGAACATGCCACCAAGTTGTGTTTGACGCTGACTCTACACCACCTCTTTTAACTGTTGGTTCTTCCTAATCACATCATCTTCTTTAAACCTGTTGTCATATCTATTCACAGTTTTTGAAAATTGATCCTCTTTCAGTCATCGTTTCAAAACTTAATCAAGAAAGTGGACAAAAAAATTATGGAGGAACAGAGGATTTTCTCTTAATTTTGGCGATTATCAAGTTTAGCGGTAAAATTGGCCAAAAAAAAGAAAAACAAGTTTGAGAAATCTCACAACGAGAAATACGATGAGTTTGCGTTCTTCTTCTTCGTCTGTCTCGGCTCCTTGTTTTGTCTATGAAAACAAATCAAGAAACAGGGAGAAGAACTCCTTTTGAAGAACTCTTTTTGTCAGCAAGAGAGGCTGTCAGTGTTTGAATTCAAGCGTGTCTACTATATTAACTATTATTAAAAAGATCCCTGCTAATTGGCTCGCTAGATCATTTGGTTTTGTTTCACCTTATACATTTTTCAGGTTGGCAGTTCGAAGCCCAAATTGTCTGCCCTTTAGTTTTTTTTTTGTTAGTCTTTCGTTTTTTGACACGTGTATACTCGAGTGTTTCCAGGTGAATTTTCACTCGTCGTACAGGAACCAAATAAAACTCTCTTTTTTTTTTTTTGTAAAACAAAACCAAACCAAATAAAACTTCTTTTTTCTTTTTCTTTTGATGCTGAAAATTGTATCAGATATATCAACTTTTAATGTTTTAGACCCTGTTCGAAACTACGCTAGGCGCTAGTCGGGCGGCTATTTCGGGCCTAGCGAGTTACCAAATAATCGAGGAATAATCGGAGATTAATCGGGGATTAATTCCAAAACATTTTACTGATATATATTTGATTTGGCAAACATACCAATATGTTGACTTGTCCTGGTGGTTAGAAATGCGGAGAAAGACATCGTGACTCGGTTTCAAAGCCCATCTTGAACTTTTTTTTTGCATTTTCCGGTTTTAATTCATTAAATGAGAAAATTACATGTCTACCCTCGTCTCTTTGCTAATGTTCTCTGCAACCCTAGCCGCCATCTATATGCTTCAAACACGATTTTTCATCTTTTTATCAATTTTGTTCAAACTTTCTCGGTTTAGCAACACGTTTTTGTAATCTTAGGCACCGATTTCACTGATTCCACGTTTAAATCGAAAAAAAAACCAGTCCACCGCCTGGCCACTCCGATTTGCTCCTCCTCGCCACGGTGAGCATACGCCTAACGCTTATTCGGCCGAGAACTCGTCAACTCGGGCACATTTTCGAACAGAGGTTTTAGATAGTTTTGATTAACTGATAAAAGATTCCCTTCAGCAAACCTATCTATTGTTTGAACTCCATTATCTGTTTTAAAGCAATCACATTATATAGTATGTCACAAAAACCAACAAAAAATAAATGGATAAATATTTTAAATATTGAACCCGTCAAAAAGTATGAAATTTTTATTTCCTTTTTTTTTAATTAGTTTTTGTTAGATCTCAAACTGAAAACTCATGACTATTAAGAGAATAAAGAATTCAAATGTTTATTTTTCTAAAATAATTTTAACATGTTCTAAAAGATGTGTATCTCCTGAATCTCGGCTAAAGCTCGTATTTATAGATAGAATAACATTCCGAATATGACAAGAAGACAACTTACGGATGATGTCACATATTCAATGTCCATTCCAATCAGGTAATATCAGTTGTCTGTAAGGACATATATTCGCTGTGATACATATACAACTGGCTTCATCGTAAGTACGTTTAAAGCATGCATAGTGCATCATCTGTGTTCAGCAGGTTGTTAGATATGCTTCATATATTGTTGCCCATAGTGTGGTAGACCTTGGGCTTTGTTTTGGACGAAATGAGTCTTTCTTCGATTTGGACTGAAAATATTGATGAAGGTGTAAAACCTACTTCCTACATTAAAGTATACTTCTTCGATTTTAGAATTCAAAATTATCCCTCAACTTCAAACCCTAAGTCTTTATTAGTTAATCATAAAGATATAAATGTATATTTACCATTTAATATAACCAACATAGTTGAAGAATTAGAGTTCGAGCATCTTCTTTCACCCATCGTTAATTCTTCTCTTACTAAATGATTAATCGTCATTGTTACAACTATATTTTAGCACACGGTCCAAATATATGTATTGATTTGCACTTCCGACTGTAGCAAAAAATTTTTAAAATATTTTCAGAAATAATATTTTAATTTCAAAACAAAATTTTAAAAATTGAATTTGAAATCATATTCGAAAACTAAAAATTATTATTATTTATTATTATTATTATTATTTGTTTAAATAATTATTTGAACGAATTACCATATTTGAATAAAAATATTCATTAATTATAAATAAGAAACAATAAAGAATACAATCAACAAATCGTGACCGCCACAATGGTTAATGTATCTGTTGAAATACTGTTGAAACCCAGGTTTGAGTCTCTCCCACCTCCTTTTTAGATAGTAGGTTTTTATTAATTATTAATTATTTAAAATATAAAAAACTATGTAATCAATATGTAAAAGACAGCTCAGATTGGGTTATTTTTTACTAGCAGATAATTAGTTAATGTAGGTAAAAGCCAAATTTTGTTAAATGATGTATAAAATTTTAATATATTATATGTTGATATATGTTTTAGCACATAGTTCGAATGTATGTACTGATCGGAACTGTGATCTTCGATTGAGGTATGAATTCTCTACAATAAAAGAGTTGTGGTGGTCTTCTCCGAACCACCCGGATCCCACAAATGAATAAAATTGGATTTACACTAAATCTCATCTAAATCTTTTTATCATTTTTATGTAAAAAAGTTTGGTTTCAAACTCCAATTCCAAAAATGTGGTCAATTAAGATTAAAAAATAAGTTTATAATTTTAATTTAAAAATAATTATTGCAATTTTATGGAAAGAAATTTAGTATAAATCATTGTGTGTGAAGATTCGATATTATACTCTAATTTTCGTAGAAAAAATAAAATTGGTAAGCTTAAGTAATCTTTTTACATATCGCGCTTACTGAACATTTTTCAATGTATAACATTTGTCAATGTATCACTTTATTTTTTATTTCAAAATAGAGTAAATTTATAATGAAGTTGAGTTTATTTTAATTCTATTTTATTTTGGAATAAAAATAAAATAATAAATTAAAAATAAAATTATGTATTTATAGAGTAATTTTATTTTTTATTTTATAATAGAATAGAAAATAAAATAGAATAAGTGTATTTTTTCTTTTGAACTCTATTTTTTTTTTGGAACAACTGAACTTTAAACTCTATTTAAAAGTAAAAAATTGAGTAGAGCTGAAGATGGTTTAACGACAAAGAAAGCAAATTGAGAGAGTTCCAAATATGCGAAGGTGCGACAGAATATGCCACCGACGAAACGTGACACGTGAACGGCTGAGTATACTTCTGAGGGAATCCTATATGATCTGACCAGCAACACAAAAATGAATATTTTACTTTCTGGATAGCCGCTCTCTTCGTATCCACGTGGCTTTTGGGACATGGGACCTACTAATCTTAATGACTAAGCCCATCCACTCATTATCTGTTGTGATAATTACCTTCGTCCTATGTTTTCGTACGCTCGTCCTTTTTTCGTCATAAACAAAATTGGTGTATTTAGTTTTTTTGTAGAACTAAAAATGGTGTATTTCGTTTAATATTCTTATAATGCTTTGATCATTATCTATACTATATTAAAAGGGTTATATAATCATCAGATAGGACGTCCACGTCATACAAGAAAATCGACCAATCACGTTATAACGTTTTGACACGTCATCTCGGATGTGGGTATGTTGGGCTTCGATTTTTTTCTTATACCGAATGTTAATGTTAATGGCCCAGTAAGCTCATTTCTGTTTGCTCTTCACCTTTTCGTTTCCGTTTCACGAGCGATTCGACGTTGCCCTTACTCATTTTCTCCATCGAGACTTAAAATCTCACAAACTTTGATTCGGCGTGTCTCTTCAGCGTCGTCGATTCGGATTCGGCAGCTCCAGCGTCGTCTTTGGCGTGCCTCTTTAAATCTCACAAACTTCGATCTACACCTCTGTACGGATTCGATGCACAGACTCACCGCTCTGAAATCAGAAATGAAAATATCTTTGAAGCATCAACACCCACCATGGCGATTTTGTTACTGCTTTTCTCCTTTTTAGTTGTGAGTAATCTTCTACGTGCAAATTGCAATTGATTTATACTCCCTTCTTATGTGGTTTAAGCGTTTATTTGGATGTGCTAATACATGATCAAATCTTTATTTCTGGATAGCGATCATTCCAATAGTTGTAAGAACTATTTTTCCTTTTTATGTTTCTCTTTTTTTTTTTGAATATTGAGTCTCATATCATTTATCTATTGAGCTTTGGTTTGCATCTTTTTTTCTTTCAACATTTTTTTCTTTTTTTGGTGGCAAAGTTGCAACATTAATCGCAACTGTAGTATCAGAGAACACTGGGATAACATAATATGCTTCTGGTGTTACCAGAATCACTTTTATCCCTTATCCACTTCATTCAGTTTCAAGTGTGCAAAATCTTATGAACCTCTATTAGTAACTAATGATTTTTGGTTTAGTAGATATCCAAGACACTTGGTGGGCATGCTCGCCGAGTATATGTTGGTGGGTTTTCACCTGCGGCAAATGAACAGGTTAGTATCCACTTTCTTTTTCCCAGTGTTTGATACTAACATTGATTTACTTTCCTATGTTGCAGGTAGTGGCTACATTATTTAGTCAAGTTATGACTGCTGTTGGTGGAAACACTGCTGGTCCAGTTGATGTTGTTGTTAATGTTTATGTAAACCATGAGAAGTTTGCTTTTGTGGAGATGCGATCTTTTGAAGAGGCAACACTACAAGAAAACAGCGGTATTCTGACGGACGGTCCGACGGAAAATGAATTCCTCGGAATATACCGAGGCATTTCCGAGGCAATTCCGAGGAAATACAAAATTTTGCTTCCTCGGTATTCCGTCGGAATATTCCGACGGAATTCCGAGGAAAACACATTTCGTCGGAATATTCCGACGGAATACCGAGGAAACTAGTATTCCTCGGAAAAAACCGATGAATTCCGAGGAAATATTATAGACGTTAGAGAGCCGTTGGAGAGCCGTTGGGGGATTTTAAAAATTCCGAGGAAATTCCGACGAACTAGCCGTTTGCATCGGAATTCCGTTGGAATTTCCTCGGACCGTCGGCAGGATTTCACCTATAAATACAAGCACCCCTCTTCCTCTTCATTCACACCATATCTTCATCCTCCCTCTCACTTTCTTTACACACGAATTTGATTCATAAAAAACATGTCTTCTGCAAATTATTTTCGTTCTTGGATCGATCGACCTCATTTGGATCCGAACACGAGATTGCTTACGGAAGAATACCAACAAGGTATAACCGAATTCATGGGGTTAGTTCACCGACAACCGGAAGCAAAAACAGGTATGTTAAGATGTCCTTGCTCTAATTGTAAAAATAAAAAAGTTATTAAAGAATGGGATGTTTGGACTCATTTATATTTGAGTGGGTTTACACGAAGTTACAAAATTTGGTATCATCATGGAGAAACTGATTATGAACTTGGTAGTACTAGCGAACCTCAGCCAGCGGTTAGATTAGAAGATCCAATTAGAACGGATGTAGATTACGGTGTAGGTACTGAGCAGATGGTAAATGATCATTTTAGAGGGGAAGATTTACCCAATGCCGAAGCTAGGAGATTTTATGATATGTTGGATGCTGGAAAGCAACCATTGTACGAAGGTTGCAGAGATGGTCATTCAGCTTTATCATCTGCTACAAGATTGATGGGCATTAAGACGGATTATAATTTGGCTGAAGACTGTGTGGATGCGATTGCTGATTATGTAAAAGGTATTCTACCTGAAGATAATGTAGCTCCTGGCTCATACTACGAGGTTCAGAAACTCGTAGCTGGTCTTGGTTTATCGTATCAGGTAATAGATGTATGCAGAGACAACTGCATGATTTATTGGAGGGCGGATGAACAGCGGGTTTCATGCAAATTTTGTGGGAAGCCTCGTTATAAAGATACGAGTGGAAGAATTCCAGTACCATATAAAAGGATGTGGTATTTGCCTTTGACGGAAAGGTTGCAGAGGCTGTATCTGTCTGAACGCACAGCGCAACCAATGAGATGGCATGCGGAGCACTCAACAGATGGTGAGATCAGACATCCTTCAGATGCAAAAGCGTGGAAGCATTTCCAATCAAAGTATCCCGACTTTGCGTATGAGAGAAGAAATGTCTACCTTGGATTATGTACTGATGGTTTCAGCCCGTTTGGCAAGAGTGGAAGACAGTATTCTCTATGGCCAGTCATTCTTACACCATACAACCTACCCCCAAACTTGTGCTTGCGACGAGAGTTTTTGTTTCTCTCGATTCTCGTTCCCGGACCAGAGCATCCTAAGAGATCACTTGATGTGTTTCTTCAGCCACTAATATATGAGTTGCAACAACTATGGACTCAAGGTGCTGAAACATACGATGTTTCGTATAAAGAAAACTTTCAAATGCGGGCAGTACTAATGTGGACAATAAGTGATTTTCCAGCATATGGTATGTTATCTGGATGGACAACGCATGGAAGGCTATCATGTCCATATTGTCAAGATAACACTGATGCTTTCCAACTAAAACACGGAAGGAAAACGTGTTGGTTTGACTGTCACAGGAGATTTCTACCACCAGATCATCCATATCGTAGAAGTAGGAATTTGTTTACGAAGAACAAGAGGGTGTTTGACAGTCCACCTCCGGAAATTCGTGGGAAAGATTTGAAGACACAACTTAGAGATTTTGGTGCAGAAAGAACGCCAGACGTCGGTGGACATGAGCATTTTCCGGTAGATGGTGTTGGAAACCTACATAACTGGCACAAAAAAAGTATTTTTTGGGATCTGCCATACTGGGAGGATCATCTACTAAGGCATAATTTAGATGTCATGCATATCGAGAAGAACTTTTTTGACAACCTGATGAACACGATCCTTAATGTTCAAGGTAAAACAAAGGATAATTTGAAGTCAAGACTGGATTTAGTCGATATATGTGCTCGTTCAGAACTTCATGTTGATGAGAGTGGTAGGGCTCCTTTTCCCATATACCGACTTGATGCAGCGGGAAAGGATGCGTTCTTTGATTGGATTTCAAACGATGTGGAATTTCCAGACGGTTACGCATCTAATTTGCGTAACTGTATCGACAGAAAGGAAGGAAAGTTTACTGGCTTGAAAAGCCATGATTGCCATGTAATGATGCAGCGTCTCCTTCCGTTTGCCTTCAAGGAACTATTACCACGAAATGTTCATGAAGCAATTGCAGGGATAAGTGGTTTCTTCCGCGATTTATGCACAAGATCAGTGACTCTTGAAGGTATTGAAAATTTGAAGACTAACATAGCTGTGATTCAGTGCAACCTTGAGAAGATATTTCCTCCCTCATTTTTTGATGTTATGGAGCATCTTGTTATTCACCTGGTAAGAGAATTGGAGCTTGGTGGTCCTGTGCAGTATAGATGGATGTATCTGTATGAGCGGTATATGTTCCATTTGAAGAAGATGGTGAAAAATTTAAGTAGGGTGGAAGGGTCTATAGTCGCACAGATGATCAATGAAGAAACTTCAAACTTTGCCGAGTACTACTTTCCAGCAGAAGTTCAGACCAAAAACAGAAGACCTGCTCGGCATGATGATAGAGGCGAACGGGCAACATATCATTGGAAGGTTCCAGACATTTTCACAGACGTTGGACGACTTAGCGGAAAACCAAAAGACCGTCGACTTACTGATCAGGAGCGCAGTCATTTGCAAACATATTTACTCACCAACTGCGAAGATGTTCTTCAATATGAAAGGATTTTCATGGCAGAAAAGCGGTTAGAATATAGATACGCCACAGAGGACGAACTAGAAGAAATGAAGCAGAGAGAATTTGGTGGATGGATGTTTACCTATGTGAGTGATGGTTTGGCCAGAGGTGAAACATTTGACGATTGGATACGCGAGATGGTCGTTGGACCAAACTTTGTTGTGAAGTCATATCCGAGATTTTGTACTCGAGGATATGCATTCACAACTCAGAAGAGGAGACGTTCGAGTACGACTTACGATGCTGGTGTTTGTTCTGCATCAGGAGATGATGTATACTACGGACACATAAATGAGATTTTGGAAATCAAGTATTTGGGCATGGTTGGATTGCGCTGTACTGTTTTCTATTGTGACTGGCACGACAACACTCCAGATCGAGGTGTGAGAACAGATGCATTTGGTGTTACATCAGTAAATTCAAGACGGAAGCTGCAATATTATGATCCTTTCATTCTTGCTTCTCAGGCCGATCAGGTTTGTTATATCAAGTACCCCCGGGTAAGGAACAGAGATGATCCATGGGTTACTGTTACAAGACTCAACCCGAGAGGCCGAGTTCAGGGAAGTTCTGAGCTGGAAGACCCACTACAACCAAGCACATCCGGCAACTTAAGTGCAGCAGAAGATTTAGGTGGAGTTGGCCTTGTAGTCGATTTAACTGACTTCGGAGAAGAAGCCGCCGTTCACGAAGAGGATGAACCAGTGATTGGAGAGTTTCACCAAGATCCAGATTCAGATTCATCTGGTGATGACGACTCGGAAGAAGACTAGCCTCGACCTTTTTTTTTTTTTTTTTTTTAAAGGAAAATTTCGAGGAAATTCCGAGGACAGATAGGTTTTCCTCGGAATTTCCTCGGAATAGATCTTCTCGATTGAAAACCCCAAGTTCCTCGGAATTCCCTCGGAAAATTCCGAGGAAATTCCGAGGAACTCTTTATGTTCGTCGGAATTTCCTCGGAAAATTCCGAGGAAATTCCGAGGAGATGGGGATTTGATTATTGATTCTTTTTCCTCGGAATCTCCTCGGTATATTCCGAGGAAATGCCGACGAACATAAGGATTTCCTCGGCATCTCCTCGGTATATTCCGAGGCAATTCTGAGGAACTGGGGGTTTTAAATCGAAAACAACGTTTTACGGATTGAATAACACGTATATAACCTTCATTAAGTGTCATAACCAGATTATGATGTTTGGAACTATGAACTTTGGTGTTTTATCCAATAACAAACACTTTTACGATTGCATGAACGAAAACCACACAACATAAGAGAAACACTTATACACTTTAATAAACGGTAAAGGGAATACTTAGAATTATTTTTGAAATTGTGTTATTTCATGGTTTATGATCATCTATACAAAGAATCGTCAATGGTATGCATTATAATTGTATAAGAAATGAAATACGGCGAAAATAATCGATGTTTTAAAACCCCAAACCCTGGTTCCTCAGAATGTCCTCGGAGATTACCGAGGGTATTCCGAGGAATCAGTGTTCGTCGGAATATTTTCATTTAACCGGGTAAACCAAGCCGCCAAATATTTCGGGAAAATTGAATTAAAGATTTCCGAGGAAATTCCGACGGATGCATTAAATAATTCCGACGAAATTCCGACGGATAGTTTCCGTCGGACGCGTCATTTTATTAGGTCGAACGCGATCTTCTTCCCCATTTCTCTCCGCCTCACTTTCTCTCCCTTGCGATTTCCGCCGACTCCTCTCTTCTCCCTTGCGATTTCCGGCGATTTCTCTCTTCTCCCTCGCGATTTCCACTCCCATAATCATGTAAGAACCCTATCCCACTCTCTTAGGGTAGATTTGTATGGTTTTGAAGTAGATTTGATGATTTTGGAATGAGATTTATAGTTTTTTGTTAGGGTGAATGGTAGATTTGTGTAAAATGGAGTTTGATTATGTATTTCACTTGATTTGAATTTTTTTTTTAGTTTTTATCAATTTTGTGGTTATAAAAATCGAATTTGAAATTATATATATATATATATTGAAAACGTTTTTTGTAAATAAAATCTATTTTTGCATTTTAAATTCATTTATATATTTATTAAACATTTTTAAAATCTATAAAACTTTTTTTAAGATTAAAAATCATTTATATAATATTTAAAAACATTTTTTTTGTATTTTATATGTAAAATATAAATTTTTATATTTATTAAACATTTTTAAAATTTTTAAACTATTTTTAATTTATTAAAACTTTTTTTAAGATTAAAAATCATTTATAAATTTATTAAACATTTTTAAAATCTATAAAACTTTTTTTAAGATTAAAAATCATTTATATAATATTTAAAAACATTTTTTTGTATTTTATATGTAAAATATAAATTTTTATATTTATTAAACATTTTTAAAATTTTTAAACTATTTTTTATTTATTAAAACTTTTTTTATTAATTATTAAACTATTTATATTTTTGTGATTAAAAACTATGTTTTTAAACTATTTTTAATTTAAACTATTTTTTTTTAATTAAAATTATTAGAACTAATTTTTAAATATGTTTTTTTTTAATTTACAGGTCTAATGATGATCAGATCCGGCCTCGCCAGCGTCGTAGCCGGGGTGGTATGGGGAGCCAGTCTCGGGGTTCTTCCAGCCATGTTCAGGATTCCGTTTCGCCCCACAGCTCATACCAAACATCTCCCTCTCCATTACTCGCTCCTGCTGCTCCCTCTCCCGCTGCTGCACCCGCTCCTGGTCCCGCTGCTGCACCCGGTCCTCTGGGAGTGATGAGGGTTGCGGAGTTGGTTCGACAGCCCGGTCGTGACCATCTTCCCTATCTCACTGAGTATCCACATGGACATGGTCAAACATGGTAATTTAAACTTTTATTTTTTAAACTATTTTTTATTTAAACTATTTTTTTATTAATAATTTATTTTTTTTGTTAGGTTCAACCGATCCGGGAACGGGATCAGCGCATGGATCAACCGTATGATGTACTCGGCCCTCGACAGCGGACATCCGACTTTCACTCACTTCCCTGTCGAGAAGCAGCATCTGTGGTTTCAGCAGTTTGCGGTAAGTATTCTAATTTTTAAATTATATTTTTTATATTATTAAAACTAATTTTTGTAATTATTAAACTATTTTCTATATTTATTAGACATTTTAAATATTATTAAAACTTATTTTTGTAATTATTAAACTAATTTATATATTTATTAGACATTTTAAATATTATTAAAACTTATTTTTGTAATTATTAAATTATTTTTTTAATTATTAAACTATTTTTTATTTATTAAAACGACGATTTTTGTAATTTTTAAACTATTATATTTTTGTGCTTAAAAACTATTTTTAAACTATTTCAGCAAGAATTCAACTGGAATGCCGATGATACGCTCTCTATCTATCACCATTTTGTCCATAAAGTTATGGACAACTATGGGAAGCAGATGTACGAGTGGAAGAAGAAGTGGGAAGTAAACAAGGTAGTTTTTAATTTATTAACAATTTTTAATTTATTAAACTATTTTTAAAATTATTAAACTTTTTTTTTTAAAATTAAAAGGTCCCAAAGTCGATGAACGGCACGGTCTGGAAGGAGTTGTGTGCGCATTGGGATAAAGAAGAGACGAAAGAAACTTCTTCCACCAACTCCAACAACCGCAGGAGCGACCGTAAAGGAAAGGGTATCTACAAGCATAACTTGGGTGCTCAATCTATTGCCACTCTGGCGGATCGCATGGTAAGCTCAACCGCTTTTTCTTCAATTATTTAAGTTTCAGAATTTTATTTTTTTTGCATTTTCAAATTTCTAATGTTTGTCTAATTTATTTTTTTTCAAGGCGGAAGAAAATGAAGGCCACCCAGTTGATGATCTCGCCCTTATGAAAAGGGCGTATACCAACAAGAAGACCGGCCAGATTGATGATGGTCTTGTGAGGGACGTGGTCGACCTGGTCCAAACTCAGGTGTATGACGAAGTGTCTCAGCTTCAAACCGATGATGACGATTCGACGGCCTCGACCAACTTGTCTCGGGTTCGAATCAACGAAATCGTTGAATCGGTAAGTTTTTTTTTTTAAAAGTTCAATTTAATTATTTCTTGATTTTTATTTTATCATCAATTTAAATTATCTTAACTTCGTTATTTATATTTCAGTCGGTTCCAAAGAAAAAGGGACGTTTGGTCGGTTTGGGTCGTCGCTCCCGGTCGGCTGCTCCTTCTTCTGCACCACATGCGTATGTTGATCCAGAAGTTCTTACGGCTCAGCTGAAGGACAAGGATGATCGGATATCTGCGTTGGAGGCTCAGATGGCAGCTCAACAGGCGGGCTATGAGACCCAGAAGAGGCTGAACGAGCAGATGATGGACATGATGAAGAGGATGTACCCGAACGAGACGTTCCCGAACATTCAAGACCCGTAGTTTTTTTTTTTCCAAAAACTCTGAATGTTTTATTTAAATTTGAATATTATCTACTATGTTTTATTTTATGTTTTATTCAATTTAAATTTTAAATTTTAAAAATTTTAATTTTTTTTAAAAAAAATTAATTTTTAAAAATAATAAATTTTTAAAAAAAAAAATTTTTTTCAAAATTCCGAGGGAATGGAGGTCCTCGGATAATTCCGAGGAACTTTCATCCCTCGGTAAATTCCGACGAGCTTTAAGTTCCTCGGAATTTTCTGAGGGAAAGGGTTCCTCGGAATTTTCCGAGAAACTCCACTCCCTCGGAAAATTCCGAGGGAAGAAAGTTCCTCGGAAAATTCCGAGGAACATTTGTTCCTCGGAATTTTCCGAGGAACTTTCTTCCCTCGGAATTTTCCGATAAACATTCCGAGAAATATTTCGTCGAAACTTCCGAGGATTGGTTTATCGGAATTCCTTCGGTATTTTCCGAGGAACCTTCCGACGAACTTTGTGTCCTCGGAGTTTCCTCGGAATTTTGTTTCCTCGGAATTCCGTCGGAAAATTCCGACGGAATTCCGAGGAATTATGAATTTCCGAGGAGTTATTTCCGAGGACTTTTTTCGTCGGTATGTCCTCGGAATAACGTTATTCCGACGACATACCGACGATTTTTTCCCTCAGTATCCCGATGTTTTCTTGTAGTGCAAGTAACACAATGTCTTTGGATGGCATGATATTTGAGGTATGATTTTACTGTTTACCATTCTACCAAGTATTTTTTTTTTTTGAGTTTCAGTGTTTGTGGTCTATAGGTGAACAACTTTTTTAAACACATAAATAACAGTTACCAAGATCTCTCTGTTACAGATATTGCGTGTGTGCAGCGTCAAAATGGGAGATAACACTCTTACTGTGAGACGTGCGAATGAAGGAATAACGCAACATCAACCTGAACAAGAGAGTATATTGTTGCATGCATAACAGCAGCTTGCTTTTCAAGTAAACTAATTTTCTTAGACTTCTGTAAGGATTTTTTTTAACACATTGAACAAGAGAGTATATTGGATTGTTTGTTCTTTAACTCTGTAAATGTAGGTGCGTGGACAAATGTTGTGATTCCGCGTCCTATCCCCAGTGGTGAGCCAGTTGCAGGCCTAGGCAAGGTTTGTACTAAAACTTTTCTTTCGCTATCTCTATGTAGATGTATACATGTGCAGGTGTTCTTGAAGTATTGTGGTGATTTTGATGTGTTTTTTTCAACCCAAAATATTTCAAGTTTTTCATGTTTATCACTTTCGATCATTGATTTTGTGTCGCGTTTTTTTGTTAGGATCATCTATATAATGTACACACATGTTTGTAACTAAGTTAGCAACATCTCAAGAACAATGAAATAGCTGGTGAGGCGATTTGTTACTAGAATATATTTTGGGTTTATGAAAATGTGATTCTCACTTGATGTTTTTCCCCATGATTATAGATAAATAAGCGACATAAAGAAGCTCTCAAGTATCTTAAAGATTTCAAGTGGAATAGGGTTGAAGAACCAAAAGAGTTTGCACTTGAGCTATTCTTTGTGGCTTATTGCACTGAAGAACGACGAGATTGTCGGCTTTGAGGTTTGTTATTAGGATATGTTTTTTATGAAAATTGTATTCTCCTTTTTGATGTTTTCCCCATGATTATAGATAATAAGCAAGAAAAACGAGCTCGCAAATACCTCAAAGATATCAAATGGAATAAGGTTAAAGAACCAACAAGATTCACGGTTGATCTTTTCTTTGATCAGAACTCTTACTACCAGAACACTGTCTTCACCAAGACATATCACATGGTTGATAAATATAAGCTTATCTCGAGAAGGTCATTGGGTATGATCTTTTCCTCTTATCATGTATTTACTATTTTTGTTTGTTGAGGCGAAGTCTTATTGATCCTTGCCTATTGTATTTACTATGATATATGTAAAAGTCGATTAACTACTGATAAAACATGTCCAATGTGAGAAAAAAAGAAGAAGCTGGAGTATGGCAGATGAAAGGAAGCCAAAAGTGAAGAAAAAGAGACAAGAGATTCATCACGAATGTGTTGTATTTATACCCTATGTGAAAATGAAAGACGGTTGAAGCACGGTGTTTCTTCTTCATTCATGATCCAGGATGTTCTTTGAGGTATGTTGGTGCCTAAGTGGGATTGATTCAAGGCTTGCTTATGTGAATCCACTTACTATCCAATGGAGAGGAATAAAACTTTGCATACTCGAGTGAAACAATCCCTGGAGACTCGGGCTGGTGACGAGCCTGAGCTTCTTAAGTATATGTCGAACCTGCCGTTTTCTTGGAGAGAGCTGATACTCATACTCCTCGGGATAAGCTCTTGAGCGTTGGTGTTCTTGAATGGGACCGCTTGGAGAAGTGGCAGCATAGTCATAACCGGATGATGTTTGTGAAGAGTATATACTATATACCCTTCGGTTGTTTACCAAACTGATTCTTCATTGTTTCCGGACAGAGATGAGTCGTCTGCTGGTCCCAGCAATCCAAGGAAACATCGTAGCTCACGGTAGTCTAAGCTCATGTCAAATCCTGGTGAAGAAACTGTAAGGGAGTATCGAGAAATCAAAGGTACACGGAAAAAGAAACATAGAGACCATAGGAGTTTCAGCATACCTGATGAGCAGCTTGGTCCAATTACTGATGCACAAGAGGGATGTGAGAAGAAGGACCTGAAAGAGAAGATTGGCCTAAAACCTGGAATTTCAGAGGCTGGCGTGAACGTGGAGGTAAACTCTAAGGCTGATGGTAGTAGACGTAAGAAGAGTGAGAAGAAGTCACGTGAAAAAAACCGAAATGATCATGATGGGGAACTCGGTCAAAGCCAGCAGAGGGAAGCTAAGCTCTATGACTCAACTAAGAAGCTAGCTCGAGAACAGGCTAAGACCTCCAAGAGGAGTTCGGCTAACAAAGTCAGCGTAGTTCATGAGGTTGAAGTAGATTACTGTGCTCAACATTCTTACTCCTTGCCATGTAAAGCTGATGGCTGCTCGGCAAAGAGTAACATTGCCTTGGCTGATGCGGACCCGAACCGGAATTCAGATAAAATATCTCAGTGTGTGCCACTCTCAGCAAAAGCAAGTAATACATCGTCAAGAGGTAAGATCTCAGAAGACAGAGCATCATCTTTGTTATCTGTGAAACATTGTGTGGATTAGCCTGCCCAGAGACAAGATTCAACGTCACACAAACCTGTCTCTGTTAAGGGGAGAAGTACATCACCTTTACAGCGGCTTAGCTTCGTTATGGGCAAGGCCAGCAAAACTAACAGTGAACGAGTTGCTGGTTCCACTACCCATCTAGAGTCAATGGCTAGCTCCATAAAGACCGGTTAACAAAACTCGGCTCCTTCATCTCGCGTTGACGGCTTAGACTGCAACAAACCGAACGAAAAAGATACAACCACGACAGGAGATTCATCAAGAGATTCAGTTATCGTCTAATTTTTCACATTTGTAATAGGTTCTCATAAATTTGTTTGGAGGACAACAGCATTCTGTTGTTCTGGCCAATTTTGGCTAAACTTATTCTCTAAGATAAAATGATTCGGTTTGGAATGAAAATGAATTTCAAATTATCTGTCTATCTAAAATCATGTTAACCATTTTTCTACGTAATAATCTAGCAAGAGAATTTTGTTTTTTTTTCAGACTAATGAAAAAGATATTTATATCAAACCAAGATTGCATACTATATAAATTAAATTAGGCTGGTAAATCTGATTATGAATTTTTTTTTTGTTAGACTGGTAAACTGATTACATAGAAACCTACATAATCAAGAAAAAAAATACTTAGATGAAAATTAATGTTTGATTAATTTTTAACACATACTACAGTAAAACTTCTATAAATTAATACTCGATAAATTAATAACTCTATAAATTATTAAATTTCGCCGGTCCCAATTTGGACCGGTTCAAAATTTGACACAAATCAATAAAATAATAAAATAATATTTTAAAAGAAAATGCTATGTAAATATATGGTCCCATTAAAAATATAAATTAATAATTATATGTATATGTATTTTATATAAGTAAGCACCTATTATTATATTGTTGGTTTTATATTCACAATGAATTATCTTTATATTTTCTTAACAACTAATATATTTTTGATGAGATTTAGTAATATTATATCTAAACTCACATTTAAATTCTATGCAATATATATTATATACACCAAATAATATAATAAAATTAATATAAATGTCAAATTTCAGAAATTAACAATTAATGTCTATACACTAAAATCAAATATTTTTCTAATAAATATATCTTAAAATAAGAAATATAAATAAGAAAATTTTTATAAATTATTCTCTCTATAAATTATAAAATTTCAAACTCTCAACATTATTAATTTATAGAGGTTTTACTGTATCAATTCACAATTTTATATAATAAAACATGCAGAAAAAAATTAAATTTGTATACTAAATTACTTTTATAATCAATTCCAACATATATATATATATATATATATGTATTAAATAAAAAGTAAAAAAAAAATATTATGAAATGAAAAATCCCGGGCGTAGCCCGGGCAAACCACTAGTTTTAGTAAATTCCGAGATGTGACAAAGGTTGCACAACTACGGATATAACGAGATTGGTTAGTGGTGCCTAAATATAAATACTACTCCGTAAATGGTCATGTGGGACATTTGTAATATCAAAAAATGAAATCACGCATCAAAAGTTCAAAAAAAAAAAAAATGAAATCACAATCATGATTTTTTTCTAAAGATAACATATTTTACTTTAGTATATATAAGGTTTATAACTTCATATAGTGTTTGTTTCTAGTAAATTTTAATGTCTTAGTTAATGTTTGTTAGACCATCTTCAACCCACCTTTATTTATATCTCTATATTTTTCTTTAAAATAGAGAAAACTCTATTATAGAGGTGAAAATGCTCCAATGTATGCCTCTGTAATAGAGTTTCTCTATTTATAGGGGAAAATATAAAGGTGTACATTGGAGATGCTCTTAGCTAACTCTTGATTAATTAACCTTGACAAATCATGTGTCTCGTCTCATCCGAACATTATATAAAAACTTTACAGTATACAGTAGAACCTCTATAAATTAATAATATTGAGACTTTGCAATTTTATTAATTTATAGAAATATTAATTTACAAAGTTTCTTTCTTTGAATTTTTTATTTTAAAATATATTTATAAAAATACTTATTTTAAGATAAGAAAAATATTTCATTTAGTGTATGGACATTAATTATGATTTTCTGAAATTTAACATTTATATTAATTTTATTATATTATTTGATGTATATAATAATATTGCATAGAATTTTATGTGGTTTTAGATATAATATTACTAAATCTTATAGAAATATATTAAGTGTTACGATAATTTCATTGTGAATATAAAACAAACAATATAATAATAGGTTTTTACTTATATAAAATATGTATACATATAAATTATTAACTTTTATAATTTTAATGGAACTATATATTTACATATATTTTTTAAAAAATTATTATTTTATTATTTTATCGATTTGTGTCAAATTTTGACCGGCACAAATTAAGACCGACGAAATTTATTAATTTATTGAGATTATTAATTTATCGAATATTAATTTATAGAAGTTCTAATGTAGGTCTAATTTTGTTTCTGAATATTATTTGATGTTATAAATTGCATTTTTAAGAGTCTAAGACCAACATATACCCATTTTCTTATTCGTGAGTTGTTAGCATTTATTTATTTTCTTTTGATATTTAACTAAATAGATGTTATATTTCTTTTTTTTGGTAACTGAATATTCGTTTATCTTTGTTTGTAACTTCGAAAAACCTAGTCAAGTTATGTACATGGAACAAGGTTAAGCGAGAAGGGTTATTACATAGGTCGACATGTTGACTGGGTAAATAATCTTGTGGCCAAATGTTGATTGGGTTTCTATGAATCATGCTATATCCTATTCCCTTATATATTAAAAGAGAAGTAACTTTAGTGAGGTCTGGTGACGTGTCGTTCATAGGTGAAGTTTCAAAAAAATTGTTACAATTTGATTAGTCGATTATTTTTAATTTTTATTAATTAAAATTATATCTAAAAGTTTAAGATAAGTTTAAAAACATTTAACATCACTTGCCATATAATCTAAAGAATATTACAAATAACAATTTATCGCAACTAAATCTCTAAATTATATAAAGATTAATAATGTTATATTTATTACTTTTAATATTTATCAACTATAAAATATAATGAACGAATTTTTATATAAGATAACTATAATAGTATTATACTCTACTTGATGGATTATATTCGAATATAATTATATAATAACTATTTTAAATATTACAAAATCCAAACATGTTTATTAATATGATTTTTAAATTATTTATCGTTGTTTACAGAATAAATTTATCAGAATTTTAAAATTATTTTTATAATGTTATAAATTATTTATAAAAATATAAATCCTACTATATATTAATTGCGAAGTCACATAAGTGATTTTTATCACGTGTTGATCATAAATGAACTCTTCAAATTGTTATAATTTGATTGACCAATGGTTTTTAATTTTATTTATTATAATTATATCTAAAAGGAAAGGATAATTCAATTACTACTTTCCAAATAATCTACATAATATTAGAAATAATTATTTATGGTAACTAATTGTTGAAACTATGAAAGAGTAATAATGCGATCAATTTTTTTATATATTTATAAATTACATAAAATAATAAACAAAAGTGTTTATTTGAATTGATATGATGATTTTATATTTTTATAGAAAGAATTATATTTGTATATAAAGTATCATAATAACTATTAGGGGGTGTTAGTGGGACTTAGATTTCTATAGAGTTTGTTGATTTTAAAAGTTGAGAGATTTGTTAAATTTGGAAAGAGATGTAGAGAATTTTGTATATTGTGAAAATCTATGAAAATAAAGTAATGTAATGATTCTAAGAATTCAAAGTAAACATGTAGTATTCTCAAAATCTTAATTTGTGAGTTAAAATGATAAGAATTCAACTCCCAATAACACTTACTTTAGTAGAATTGTAGAATCATTAAAATTTAAACTTTTTGAATAACAAATGACTTTGTATAGAATTATAGAATCATCAAACCAATAACAATAGATTTTAATGAGAATATGAAAATCTATAAACCAATAACACTAGACTTAGAAATTCTAAGACTCATTATAAATCTCATCCCCACTAACACCCCCTTAATGTCCAATAATTCAATGCATGATTTATAAATCATTTATAAAATTATAAATACATTTATAAAAATCAGACGTTTTAAATTATTATAAGAGGTTCTAAGACATTTATAGAAGCTTATACATTAATTTATAAAATGTATTTTGAAAATTTATCCTCCTACTACAATATTTTGAATTTTTTTCATTTTAATGGTAAAATTCTTCAACTATGTTTACTTATTGTAAAAACCCCTAAACTAAAGATTTACTGGTAGTAATAGTAATTATGACCTATCAGAGTTTAATTCATTAAATAAAATTAGTGTACGGGTTTTTAGTTAAATACTTAGTTTGGGGGTTTTTACCCAAAACAAACTTAGTTGGGGGGGGGGTGTTTAACGTTAAAATTCTTTATTATTTCCTTATTATCTATTATTTAAATCTTTATAGTGAGATTTATTTTATCAAAAACATGTTGCAATCAACTGACGATATATCTTCTTTTCTAATATCATGCATTTTATATTTAAATATATATATATAGCAAGATTTGAGCTACCAAAATCATGTATATATTATAACCAGAATATTTTTAAAAATTTATTAGAAGATATTATATCTCATAGCTGAATTAAAATTTATTAGAGGATATTATATATCATAGATTCTCTTGAAAACTAGGTCATTTAGAAACTAGGATATTAAATATTTTACTTTATATACAAATATAATTCTTTCTATACGAATATAAAATCATTATATCAATTCAAGTAAACATTTTTGTTTATTATTTTATGTAATTTATAAATATATAAAAAAATTGATCGCATTATTACTCTTTCATAGTTTCAATAATTAGTTACCATAAATAATTATTTCTAATATTATGTAGATTATTTGTAAAGTGGTAATTGAATTATCATTTCATTTTAGATATAATTATAATAAATAAAATTAAAAATCATCGGCCAATCAAATTATAACAATTTGAAGAGTTCATTTATGATCAACACGTGATAAAAAATCACTTATGTGACTTCTCAATCAGTATATAATAGAATTTATATTTTTATAAATAATTTATAACATTATATAAATAATTTTAAAATTCTGATAAATTTATTCTGTAAACAACGATAAATAATTTAAAAATCATATTAATAGACATGTTTGGATTTTGTAATATTTTAAATAGTTATTATATAGTTATATTCATATACAATTCATCAAGTAGAGTATAAAACTATTATAATTATCTTATATAAAATTCGTTCATTATATTTTATAGTTTATAAATATTAAAAGTAATAAATAAAACATTATTAATCTTTCTATAATTTCTCGAATTAGTTGCCATAAATTATTATTTGTAATATTGTTTAGATTATATTGCAAGTGATGTTAAATGTTTTTAGACTTACCTTAAATTTTTAGATCTAATTTAAATAAATAAAAATTAAAAACAATTGACCAATCAAATTATAACAATTTTTTGAAACTTTACCTATGAGCGACACGTCATCAGAAATTACTAAATTGACTTCTCATTTAATATATAGGGGATAGCTATATTTGACTAATTAGTTCAAGTAATTGATATGTTTTTCCAAAAACAAATCTACTAAAGTGGACACATTGCATTGACTTTAATTAAATGTGGAAACATATAAAACAAAAAGAATGGAAAAAATCCACCCATGACATGACACACCAAACATTTTTTCGATTATAATATATACTAATAAACATAACAGCAGAAAAATAAAAATCTTACGGTAAGTACGGTCGGATAAATCGAAGTCTTGTAATAAATCCGACCAGATAAGCCGATATTATTATTGTCTTCGCTCCTACTCTCTCAATTAGATTCTGGGCTTCTGCGATCAGCTAAGATCCGATCCGCGTCGAATAATACGTTTCAACTCTGATCGGAGATCCGATTGAAGATAACACAGTCAGGTTCGGGGCCATGACTCGTCGATGCTCTCACTGCAATCACAACGGCCACAACTCTCGGACATGTCCCAATCGCGGGGTGAAGCTTTTCGGTGTAAGGCTCACCGAAGGTTCGATCCGGAAAAGTGCTAGTATGGGCAATCTTAGCCACTACACGGGCTCCGGATCGGGCGGGCATGGGTCGGGTTCTCCTGGTGATGTCCCTGACCATGTCGCTGGTGGCGATGGTTACGCTTCTGAGGATTTCGTTGCTGGCTCTTCTTCCTCTAGCCGCGAGAGAAAGAAAGGTATCTATCTGTCTCTGATTCAATATCCCGTTGATCCAATTCGTTTTTATTGAGGTTTTGTGTTTTGTAGGAACTCCATGGACAGAGGAAGAACACAGGATGTTCTTGTTAGGTTTACAGAAGCTTGGTAAAGGTGATTGGCGTGGCATTTCAAGAAACTATGTGAATACGAGGACACCAACGCAAGTTGCTAGCCATGCTCAGAAGTATTTCATTAGACAATCTAATGTGTCTCGTCGCAAAAGACGTTCTAGTCTCTTTGATATGATTCCTGATGAGGTTAGTCCTTCTTTCGTTACGCCAGATATGGTTTAGGTTAGAGTACTGAATCAAAATGGTTCATAAGCTATGGTTTATTTGATTAAATAAGTCGTATGTTGCTTGGGTTGCCTTCTATTGGATTCTCACGGGAACTTGATCTTGAAATGCAAAAATCCTTTTTGTTCTACTTAGTCTCCTTATGCTGCAATCTATCCTTGCAGGGAGAAGATGTACCGATGGATCAGCAAGAACCGGAAGCAGAGAACACTCCCGTGGAAACGTTAATGCGAAGTTCTGATTCTGTTCATCAGACAGTTGCTTCTAGCTCCCGTAAAGCACCATCAATCTTGGAGATCGATGAATGTGAATCTATGGACTCAACAAACTCTACCACCGGTGAACCAACCTCCATCGCTGCTGCTGCTTCTTCTTCTTCGTCCATACTAGAAGAAACCACACAACCGCAACTACAATCATTCCCGATACTATATCCAGCCTACTTCTCACCGTATTACCCGTTTCCATACCCAATATGGCCTGCTGGTTATGTTCCTGAACCAACCAAGAAAGAGGAGACTCACGAGATTCTCAGACCAACTGCAGTGCATTCAAAAGCTCCTATCAATGTCGACGAGCTTCTTGGTATGTCTAAGCTTAGCCTTGGAGAGTCCAAGAAGAAGAATGGAGAATCGGATCAGTCTCTTTCACTGAAGCTAGGTACGAGACAGTCGGCGTTTCAGCCGAATCCTAGTTCTGATAGTTCAGACATCACCAACGTGGTACATGCGGTGTAAGGATTCGCAAAAGTGACTGTTGCATGCAGATAATCTCTGTCTCTCTGGTTTGGGGTTTACAGACTAGACTGGTTATTTGGTCACAGTAAAATAAGATCTGCTTTGTTAGGTTGTTTAACTGAGTAGGGTCTTTTTGTTCAGCTAGGGTGAAAAAAAGAAAGAAAAAGAAGTGAAAAGGAGGAAAAAAAAAACAAATTATTATTTTTCTTAAATTTATCTTTGCATTTGTATGCTTTTAGTTTGCCTTTAGGATGGGTTAAAACTTAATTCTCTTTTTTTTTGTTTACTAATATTGTTGCTAGGAGCTGAAAATAGAATTGGTTAGTTTGAATAAAATAAAAAGGATTGTTGTTTATCCTCTGATCAAACTAACCGGATTGGAAATGGATTAAACCGGAAACCATCATTGGTGATACAACATTAGACTGAGTAAAATTATCAGAACAATCTTCATTTTTACAAAGTCCTAGAGCATTGTGTCAAACTTCTTTGGCGGCCCATGACACTGAACCAATTGCTTTTTCACTAGAGCTGGATCAGCCCCATAGAAAACGTAATGAGCTCTTCAAGCTACGCGGTGCTAGGAAGTAGGAACCAATTCGCAAGCAGTGTGAAGGAGACTGGATGACCCGTCCCGTGTCATAAGACGAGGTTGCATGGATGCCTAAACTGCTAATCAATGACTCTATCTGACTCGATAAGCGTGTAATAGGGTCCAAAAAGTTTACAGTGCTTTTGTTTCTCTATTCCGTGTTTGTTGCACTGTCAAAAGGATTGTCACTCACTAGGATGCTTAATAGACCCTCTAACTCGCGTAGAGGGTTTTATTCTGCCTAGTGATGAGGGGAGATGTGGCTTTGCTTGTCACAACCAATGAAACTTTGCCGCGTCACGTGTCGTCCGCCAGTAAGATCCATTTATTTTCATTCCGTCAGCTGATTCGCCCTACTCTCTGAATTTTCGAATTTCTAGTTCGTCTGCGATCCAATCGTGTGGGGGGTGCTCTCGAGAATCGTTAAACCTCGTCAGAGGTTTTGCTTTCACGACACGATGGCCGCACCGTTCTTCTCAACTCCATTCCAGCCATATGTCTACCAGGTTAGACATTCTGGGTTCGTGTAATCTATTTGTTGATCTGATAATAACATTTGAGCTTCACTGTAAGTATGAATTTTCATGTTAATTTGTTGTCGCTTCCTTCAATTTAGTTTAGGTACGTGTGAACGCATGACCCGGCCAGTTAGTATTCATGTGATTATGTCATTTGATAACAATTGTAATGCAGAGTCAACAAGATACAGTCACACCTTTCCAGATTTTGGGTGGTGAAGCTCAAGTTGTTCAGGTAAACAAATTCTTCTTTTCATTTTGAGATGCCATATATCCTCCTTTTTTAACTCTTCTAGCAATTAATTGTTGGCAGATAATGTTAAAGTCAGAGGAGAGAGTCATTGCTAAGCCAGGTACTGAAAGACCGGTTTTTATTGATTTATTGTTGTTACTAATTTGATACGGTGTTGTAGGTTCCATGTGTTACATGTCTGGGTCTGTTGAGATGGAGAATACATATACTCCTGAACAACAAGTTGGAGTCTTACAGTGGATTTTTGGTAAGAGTGTAACCAGCGTTGTTCTTCGGAATACTGGGCCAAACGATGGGTTTGTGGGTGTTGCTGCACCTTATTTCGCTAGGATTCTACCGGTTAGTTGACTATAACAGTTTTGCTTATCTCCCTTAAATGTACGGCTTAGTCTAATTATTTTTGTGATCTTTGCTTATTTTGTTACCTTGTAGATCGATTTAGCTATGTTTGGAGGTGAAATCTTATGCCAGGTAGAGCCTCTGTTCTTAAATGTGGACGCTTTACTCTCAGCTTCTTCCTCATTAAGATCAAGGCTCTATAAGAATCTTGTCTTTTTTTGTTGTTGTTGTAGCCAGATGCATTCCTTTGTTCGGTCAGTGATGTGAAGGTTGTCAACTCCGTTGACCAGAGGGCAAGAAACATTGTTGCCGCTGGTGCAGAGGTAAGACGATGCAAAACATTGCCCTGATTTTTATAGATATGTCTTTTAGAGATTTCCATTTGAGAAAGACTTGTATATAATTGTGAGGAATTACCCAATTAGTTTTTTATCCTGCATTTATATTGTATCTTTCTGATGCATTAGTATTCTTACCAATCACACGAATCCTTGTATGGATTTTACTCTCATTAAGATTGTTGTTGTAGGGATTTCTGAGACAACGCATATCTGGACAAGGTCTTGCTTTTATCCTCGCAGGTGGCTCAGGTGAGGTTTTATCTCAACCAGAATGCTTGTTCGTAGTTTTCGCCTCATCCCCTGACATTACTATCCCAAACATGTTAGTTGTACAAAAAGTTCTGGAGGTAGGAGAAGTTCTCACCATTGACGTGTCTTGCATCGCTGCTCTCACTCCCTCTATCGATGTCCAAATCAAATACAACACTCCTCTCAGACGAGCAGTATTCGGGGTATTACATTTACATTACACTCCCTTACATACGAAACTTTGTTTTAAAAGAAGAGAAGAAGATTCAGGTTTTTGTTTTGTTTTGTTTTGTTCCTTCCCTCATATATCTGACTTTCTCTGTACCATCCCAAAGGGTGATAACGTAGTAATGGCGACACTAACGGGACCTGGCATCGTCTTCATCCAAAGTTTACCGTTTCATCGGCTCTCTCAGCGTATTGCAAGGTAAAAATAAACCAACAAATCCCAAATCTCCTTATTGGTGGCTGTATGTGAGTAAGGTTATAAGTATATAAAGTGTAATCGGTTATGTGACAGGTCGGTGACGTCACCAAACATGAGAGAAAATCCAAGATTGATGATACAGATAGCATTATTTGCGTTCCTTGCATACGTTGTGATTCTATCTTCGCTACTCTTAACCGAAGAAGTTTGAAAGCAGAAAAAGGAGAGGGGAAGGGGAGAGAGAGAGAGAGTTGTGCTTTTCCGACCAAACAACAAACTAACATGTAATTGTCTCTACTTAGCTCTGGTTTTGAACTTTTGGATAGAATGATATATGATTCATATTGCAAAGATATCTCCCTGAAAAACTAAGCCCAATCGAAGGAAACAAAAGTCCTAAACAACGGACCACAAAATACACCGAGATTAAAACAAGCAAAACAACCTAGAGTCCCCGAATAATTGTACACAGGAAATATATATTTTCTCCAAGTATCAACTTCGCAGGTGCCTCAAGCTTTGAATTTGGGTGGTTTCCTAATGAGAGTTGCTTGTTCGAAGCCATAAGCAATCTCAATGAGCTTTGGCTCTGAGAATCTCAATCCTCCAAAGCTAATCCCAAACGGCACTCCTTCACTATCATATCCTGCAGGGACGGTGATTCCTGGATACCCTCCAATGGCGAGGACAGAGCTCAACGTTGAACCATATGTCACTATCGCATCTAACTTGTTCTCTTTCATTAGCTTTTCGATTCCATTCCTCGAAAATTCTTCCATTGTAAGCAACGCTGCTTTTTCTTTATCACCCATTCCATTGGTTGTTTCTGCTTCAAGGAAGACCTCTTGTCCCCATTCTTTCACCTTTTCCAGTCATTTTTTGGGGTAAAACTATTGATTTACATTCCGTTGAGACAGCCAAAAAAATGATGAATTCAGTCTTAACGCTTATGGTACCTTTTTAGCAATTTTTTTGTTGAAGGCAATAACGTCTGCTAAGGATCGGACTGGCGATTTCACAAGCGCTTTAAGATATGCGTTAAGAGAGATTTTGAACTCAGCCAAAAGTGCTGTCATTTCACCGCTATCTGTGTATGGTATCGTTAAATTTTCAATGACGATGGCTCCTTCTTGTCTACGTCCAAGAACAACAGAGCTATATGAGTTCTCGGTTGGTTTAATATATGATAAAATAAAATTCAAAACTTATAACGAATATTACCTTAGTGTTTTGATGTCATGATCAAGAAGAGAACCAAACACAACGCCTAATCTCTTACCCTTGAGGCCATTAGCTCTCAAAAATTGCTTGTAACCGCCTTTGGGTATGTACTTAGAAGCGGTCTTGGTGGCCTCGTCCAATGGATCATAACCCACAATAGCATCAAGTACATGAACAGAATCTGAAACTCTTCTGCATATTGGCCTAAAATTGCAAGAACACATATATGTAGAAACTTGGAAAAATGTTATAAAATCAAATACTCCTCTATTTCAATATATGAGAAAAAGTAGATCTCTTAATAATATATAGGGAAAATTGGAAATATGCAACAAAAAAACTAGTATATTGTCCCTATACCATAATATGAACAAGAAGTTGTCCACTTAGCATAAATTTTAATGTAAACCCAATTAAGTCCCTAATCTAAGCTTAAAACGTTTTTTGTAAAATTAATTGTTAAAAATAAAAGTTAAAAGTAAAAAAAAAAAATAACAGATGGTAAATAAACAAAAGGGGATAATCTCAAATCGTGACTTAGAACCCTAATTTTGTCATCTCCTTTGGCGATAGAGAACAAAAGACGATTTCAAGTCATCGGCGTGTCAGAGCTCGCCGTCGCCGGTGTTCCTTCAGCCCGCTAGGACTCCGGTGGTGTTCTTCTTCATCTTAATTGCAGTGTCAGAAACCACGTCCACTTCGCATCTCGTTCTCAAGTAACTCGCCGAACACCACTGAAGCTCGAACCTCACCGATAACCGAAGCTCGTTCCTCTCCGATCTGGAATATACTCTCTCAGCTCTATTTCAAGCAAACCAATCGAGACTTTTCAGGTTTGTTTGTGAATTTTTTTCTGCATGTCTTTGTATCTTTTACTTGAGTCTTTTTTTAATCATAGTTTGAGTGTCATAGGTTTCGAATTTAGTTTATGTGAATGATTTAGGCTTCTATCTTATCAAAGTTGCATACTTTTTTGATTGTTTGTTTGTTGCAACCGATCTCTTGTACCTGTTGTTGTTTCTCGTGACATTGAGGGAGAATGGATTCGCATTTAATTGGGTATTGACATCTATAAAGCATGTAAAGTATGTGGTTTGCATTTTGTATGTCTTTGGTGATTTTGTTTGATTTGTTTTCACTAGTATGTATGTCTTTGGACGATTGTTTTATGATGAAAAGTGGCATGAACCGTGACTGTTGTGATTGTATTTCTTTCCTTGTGTTGTGATTTATAAGAGTTTATAAGAACTGGTGACTTCATTTTCATGTCTTTCTTTTTAAAATATGTGTTTCATTATCATAATTTGTGCTTGATATGTATCGATTTTAGTTGAGATAGTTAGTGTTAATGATTTAGGTGTCTATGTTATGAAAGTTTAATTCTTTTGATATTTTTGAACGCTAAGTAAAGTTTCAAACTTTTTCTTGTTTGTCAACGCTTAAGTATTATGAACTTGTATCATGATGACTTTGTTTTATGAGTACTGACTGTGGTGATTGTATTTGTTTCATTGTTCACAGGTATGGCGATGGATCAGTTGCCAAAAACCCTATTCAAAGAGGGAACGGAAACACAAGTTGAGAAGGTGAACAACACTTGTCGAACTTCTATACTTAAGAAGGTGGAGAAGTATGTTGAAGCAGAGTACAAGGAAGTGTTGGGTGATCCGCTATTTTCTCAGGTTATGGATATTTATGTGCACAAGCTTCAGTATTCAGGGAGAGTGATCCACAGCTTCGTTTGTAAGCAGTTTCTGACCGCAAAGCGCCATGAGTTGTGGTTCCATTTTGCTAGGAGGGCTCTCAGATTTTCAATGCAAGAATTCCATGCGATCACTGGTCTGAAATATAAAGACGACGAGCCTGACTTGGATATTGATAAATGGAGAGGTGATAAAGGGTTTTGGAGTAAGTTGCTGCGGAAAAAAGGAAAAATTAGCCTACAGCAAATCAGGAAGGTGCATCTGAAGTCTTGTAATACATGGTCTCATGTTGATAGGCTGAGGATGGTGTATTTGTGTGTGATTGCTGGTCTGGTTATGGCGAAGGATGAGAAGGTGTGCATCCCACACAAGTACATCAAGCTCGTGATGGATTTCGATAAGATGAGAAAATATTCGTGGGGTCTTCACTCTTTTGATGCGCTTGTGACTTCCATTACTGAAGCTAGGGATAAAGTGAAGACGCAGAACAGCTATGTCATAGATGGATTCTCTTATGCACTTCAGATTTGGTTGATGGAGGCTATTCCAGACATCGGGTCTCTTTTGGGTACGAAGCTCAAAGAAGGCGTCACTAGCATGAGATGCAGAAATTGGAAAGGATCTGCTAAGGTTTCCTATGAAGATATTATTAGTATTGAGTCCGATTTTGCATCCACTGTAAGTTTTGCTTCTTTTAATCAATGTGATTGAATTTCATGATTCTTAATCTTTGTGCTAAACTTTTGAACTTTGTTTTTTTTGTAGGGAGTTGTGTTTCCATACATCTCTTCAACTGGAAATGGCAACATCATTGTTGATGCTGGGTTTGAGCGAGACGATGAGATGAATGACGAAAGGGTCGATCTGATCATTGACATGTACAGAAAGAAGTATGACTGGAGTAAGCATGTTTGGCGTTATCAGGAAACTGAACAACCATATGCGGAAAGTTCTGAGGATGATGGTTCAAAGGAAGAAGAGGCTGGAGAAAGAAGTGACTGTGAAATGGAAGAAGAAATAGAAACCGCCCATGTGTCTCCTGCAAAGAAGAACCAGTATCGGGATATTGGAGCCGAGTCAAGGAAGAAGAGGTTACTTTGCCAAAGATCAACCGACAAATACAGAGATCTTGAAGAGAGTATGAAGTCCTATATCCAGGGTATGTTCAAGTCTTCTTTTATTGCCTTAGGGCTTGAGGTCCGCGACTTAATTGAAGACCGGTTTACCAAATTAGAGCAGACGATCCTTTCATCTCAGACTCCAGTTGGTGTTCCGGCTTATACTCAGCCTCATGGTCCTGCTCCGACTTATATTCAGACTCATGGTCATGCTCCGGCTTATACTCATACTCCTGCTGCTGCTACGACATCTACTCATACTCATGCTGCTGCTACGACATCTACTCAAGCTCCTACTCCTACTCCGGCGTCTACTCACGCTAGTGGTCCTGCTACTACTTCCCGCACTCGAGCTTCTCGCGACAAAGCTTCGGTTCCTTCTCACACTGGTGGTCCTGCAACTGCTGCTAAGACAAGATCTCAGACAAAGGTAAACAAGAAGTAGATCTTTTCTCATGAATTTGAATTCTCTTCTTGCGGTCGGTTTGTATTCGGTTACTGTTCTTGCGGTTTGTAATATTATTGTATGGATGATGTTTTGTTAAATGTTTGTAGTATTGATGTAAGAATGATGGTTTGTTTGCGGTTTGTAATATTTTGAAGTAAGAATGATGTTCTGAAATTGCATGTATTTGATGTTCTCATATATATGTTTTAAAAATATTAATGTCATGTTTTTCTGTTTATAACCAGGATCCAGAGTTGTCTGATTTGTTTGGCAGCTTATTTGACACTTTAGATGTCAATTTAGGGACCCAAGAGGACTTAGAAAAGACAATGGGCAACCTTACACAAGAGTCCCATGTTAACGGGTTTGATCCATCTCAAGATTTCTTCAACCGACCATTCTTGAATGATATAGATGATCCAGAAGTTCGTTGCAAAGACAGCGACTACGAATTGGTTTTTGTTCCAGAAGACAAATTCTCCAAACTAACCGAATGGATCCTCAAGCCCAAGTAAGTAATATTTGTATTGTTTTACTATTTTTTCTCAATTTTCCTCACAAACATCGTCACACTACTGCTTTCTATTTACAGAGTACTTCAGATTGGGCCATCTAAATTTGATGCAGAGTTGGCTTCGCGTATAATGGGGCCTAATGAATGGTTTGAAGAACTATGTGAGTTTATCTTAGACTTAATTTACATATTTAATAATAGTTTTTGGTTCTCATTCCTTAAAAACATGCATTGTCTTTTTCAGGACATGGACGCAATGATGTATTTGTTTCGGGAAAAAACCTCATTGCGTCGGTGGAAGCCAAACCGAGTAACATTTCTGAATTGTATGTTCAGTAATCAGATCATCACCGCCTACGGCAAGTTTGATGGGAACAGGAGAGGGTACAAAGTCGACAACAACCTTCTCGAATATGGAAGAGGTGAGCTTCCATATCATGGAAGCACAGGTTCGGTTTGGGGTGTTGATGTCGATCGTCTCTACATCCCTATTTGTGTCAACCAAATCCATTGGATCTCTATGTGCGTCAATCTTGTGAACCGGACTGTTGAGGTTTTTGATTGTGGAGGTAAGAAGAACAACAAGGCCGTGGAAGCATTCGCCGTCCTCATTCCACGAATCGTCAAGGCTGTCCAGTCATCAGATAAGAAGAAAGATTTTAATGTCAAACAGTATGCTGTTTCTTATGTCCCGATGCGCGCCCTAAACACGAGTGGCAATGACTGTGGTGCTTATTCGTTGAAGTTCATAGAGTGCCATCTACTTGGTTTAGATTTCTCTTTGGTGAATGACGAGAACATCCAAGAAGCCCGACACAAGATAGCGTTTGATCTTTGGGAAGCAGCAAATGATGAGTCCTTGCAGTATCGAATGTCCACATTTAAGCCTCCAAAGCGTGCTCCGGAGAAAACGGTTGAACTCTTTTGAGTTCATGCTTGTTGTCTTTGATAGTTTGTGGTTTATCATTTCAGTTCATGCACTACTTTGATTGTTTTGAAACTGATCTACTATTTCAGTTCACGATTATTGTTTATGTTTCGAAACTAATATATTAAGTGATTTAGGGTATAGGGTTTCAACCCTATCTAATTTATTTGAGTTCATGGTTAATTGTTGTTGTTAGTTGTTATGATAGTTTTCATTTTAAATAAAAACGGGTTGAAACCCCTAAATTCATTACGGTTCAAACCCCTAAACCCCTAAACTATCACAATTGTTACATATTATATTATCAAGAAATTGTTAAAATCGATTTATAGAGTGTAGTATTTAACAAGAGTAAATAAGAATTGTGGGTTTAACAATTTCTTGACAATATAATATGTAACATGACGATTTTAATTGATTCCTAATATATGATTTACGGGTTAGTATTTTCAAATTTTGTCTTCATATACTTCTCAGAAGTCGATTTTTGTGTATTAGAGTGTAGTATTTGAGCAGCTAATATAAGTGTTTTAGAGTATAACCCAATTACGGTTTATACCCACTAGGCCCACCCGAAAATGTTTAAAATCCGACCCTAAACCCGGGTCCACACACCCCCAAACACGTGAGTTTCTTTTCATTTGTCGAAACTTAAGAACGTAAAGTATAGAGAAAAGGGGATTAGGGTTCTTTATCTGCGAATCTAGCAACAAAATCGCAATGACCAGTTCGTCAACATCTTCTACTCGTTTTCCTCGAATCTCTACTCATAGTGTGCCTACAAGATGTTGGTGTGGCGAGGGCATAACCGCGTTTGGTTCATCGACGGCGGAGAATAGGTATCGACGATTCTACCGATGCGAAATCGCGAGAGATGTAAGTCCCTGTTTTGATTTCGTGTTGCAGATTAAACCATACTATATCACTTAGATTTACAGTTCATAATACAATACTGATTGAATTTTGTTTCTTTTGCGCTAGAGAAAAACTGAGAATCATCTATTTAAATGCATTGATGAAGCTTTGATTGAGGAGATTCGGATGGTGGATGTGAAACATGAGAAGGTTGCTCAAGTGATTACGAAGTTTGAAGAAAGGGTTATGGAAAAGGTGCAGTCCGAGATGGTTAGAGTTGAACGTCAGATGTCCGAAAAGCTTAAAGAGAAGGTAGACTTGGAGATTGCTAGAGTTGCACACGAGATGAAACACAAGCTAAAGATTGCAACGGTGGCTATGGTAGTTGTAGGAGCAATCGTAGGAATATGGACTTCTCTTCGTGTCTGAGCAAGTTCTAGTTGTCGGTTGCTTGTTGTCTGAGTTTGATTTTCTTCAGAATCTATTAAGTTTGCAGTTTTGTTTTTCATTATTTTGACTAATATACTCTATGGATTCTTGTTTACAATCGTTGGCTTTATAAGCAGCTTCAGTTCAGAGTCTATTTCATGTTTTTTAAAGAGTAAAAGTTGCAGAGAAACATATTGATCAGCTTCAGTTTACAACTTATTGTCAAATATATAACATTGCAGAAAACGAAGGAATGATTGCATAGAATGAAGTAAACCATATCCAAGAACAAGAAAATCCAGAAGCAAGAAAACCAAACAAATCAAGTAACCAACACCAAAATGAAAAACAAGAAAATCGAAAACAAAGACATGTCTAAATAGCTCTGTCACACGTAGCCCTGTTATGATTCTCTTCGCCACATCGACTGCACCTGCGCCTCTTTTTTTCTTGAGCTCCTTGCGACGAACGGAGCTTGTCTTCAACAGTCTCATACCTGCGCTTTCTTCTCCTTCCTGCTCCTCTTCTTGATTCAGGAGCTAGCACACTGGCATTCCGAACAGTATCTGGAACCACCCAACTATCCTCAGGAACACCTATTGGATTGATAGTTTCTTCATAAGCTGTTCTCCAATTGGAAGTCGTGTACATGAAATCTGTTAGTGAGGATGGGGCGCGGCCAACTGTTAAACCAGCCTTGATTGCGTGTCTACATGGGATTTTCAGTAGGTCATATTTCCCACAAGAGCAGGTTCTTCTGTCCAAATCAACTAGGCAGTCGATTGTATCTCCACGAACCAAAAAATGATGCTCGTTAACTGGCTGGACAAGAAACGTTTTACCCTTGTTAATCCGTCTATCTATCTTTTTTTCGATGGCAATAGTTAATGGCATTGTGTGCTTCCTGCTTCGTGTGCGTCGTTCGAAAAACCAACGGGTAAGCATTTCTCTGATGCTATCCAACAAAGGAATGACTGGATACTCTCTTGGTGAGCGCAAAGCAGAGTTTATTGACTCAGCCGGGTTTGTCGTCCTGATGTCATACCTGTATCCTTGAAACTGACAGCGAGCCCACTTTGTAACATCTGCATCTGTTAAATATTCTCCAATAGCTGGACTAATATTGCACACAGCTTCGAATCGCTTCTGAAAATCAACAACTCTATAAGCTTTAGAAGCTTTTGCAATCAATCCAACCACTCCTTTTCCTCTGTAATGTGTGACCACATTATTTAACAAATGGTGAATACAAATTCCATGTTGAGAAAGAGGATACACATTCTCAAGCCCCTTACAAAGTGAGTTATTTCTGTCCGACACAAACGCAAGAGCACGCTCGTCCGGAACAACAACCTTTAGTTGTCTGAAAAACCAATTCCATGAACGATCATTTTCCGAGTCGACAACAGCAAATGCAATAGGATACAAGTTGGAGTTTCCATCTAAAGCTGTCGCAACAAGTAATACTCCTTTGTATTTGCTCTTCAAAAATGTCCCATCAACAACAAGAACTTTTCGCATGGATGTATGAAATCCTCGTACTGATTGCCCAAACGAAAGAAAGAGAAATCTGAATTTACCATCGACATCGGTTTCGTAAAAAGTGTGTGTTCCTGGATTAGCTTCTTTCAGCATGTGCAAGTATTTCGGAATTTTTCCAAAACTCTGCTCGGGAATGCCTCTAACCAGATTCATCGCATACTCACGAGCGTCCCACGCTAATGATTTCGATATCTCGCATCCATGTTCCATTCTCATAATCTGTATGATATCATTAGCTTTCGAATCTTCTTTGACACCATCATACCTATGCATTATTAGACTCCCAATAGTTTTTGCAGAAGCTGTCCGACCACCATTATCCATATTTGACGCAGCACATGTATGATCCGCCACATATTTTTTGATGATAAAATATGTAGATCCTGATAACCCCTCAGCACGAACACTCCACCTACACTTGTTGTCCACGCATCGGATGTACCAAAGTTTTCTATCAGAATTCACAACTTTATAATCGAAGTTATTCTTCATTGCTGACATTTCCAATGCTGCTTTTAACTTAGATTTGTTTTGAAACGTTTCACCCGTCTTCACAACATGCTTCAAAGAGAACCGAACACTTTTTCCCCTATCCTCTTCTTTTCCACTTAAGTCAGCATCTTCATTTTCTTTCAAGGCGTTCAAGTTACATTCGTCTTCACCATCCTTGCTCGATTGAGAAGAACTACCAATGTCATCTCCAGGTGAAACGGAGGGAGGCTCACGTCGGTCTCTGCCAGACGCGTTAGATTGCTCCTTATCAAGCTCAATGTTGTCGTTGTTTGCATTGAGAGGTGAAATAGACACACACAACCTTGAAGAAGCTTTTCCACGTACATATTTAAGAAAATTCTTGACTTGCCGATCATTCCCAATGATAACTGGAGGACAGTCTATCGTACTGATTAACTCCATAGGTAAGTAGCTTAACTCAAGCTCGACGTCGTTTTGGTCAATGCCAAAATCCTCAAAAGTCGTAGTCCTTAGATCTTCAAAGGAAGTTGTCAATTCCACAGCAAGTACTCTTCCTCCTTTTTCCTTATCAAAAGCAAATCCCCATCCTTTACAGGGATCAAATTTCCACACCCCACAAGAGGCATAGATATGCATGTTCTTCAACAAGGGATTCAAATTTTTGGGGTGGTTTCAAAATTAATCAAGAAGTTGTGAAGAAGAAGAAGAGAAATCACGGTTATTTTTTAGAAAACATAACTTTAGGAAACACGTAAAATTTAGAAAATTAAAGATTTACAGAATATTTCTCAACAGATTTTGGAGAGATTTAAGGAATATTTTCGAAAATAATTCGAATTTGGCAGAACATGCATTCTGCTGCCCGTAGCTTTGATATATGATGGTAGATACGGCGGCAGAATGTATAATCCTACAGAGATAGGTTATAGTATCTTAGTAGATAACGAAATATTACCGTGGTAGAGGATTAGTAACTGGCAGATTCTATGATTCCGGGACAGTAGTTATATATGAGACACTAGTTCATGAAATCTTTCGGGGTTCAGATCGTAAGCAAAACCGTAACCTTTTCTTTCTACGGTAGTAGACATATTACGAAACCGTAGACTTTACTATCTTCATGCGTCAGATACCTATGTAGTTAACCGAAACTACGATCTACATATCCGTAGTTAGTAGATTTTGTTTTCTGCGATCCGAAGATCAAAATATGAAATTGTGTTACACTAATATTTAGTCAGCCAAATTATTTTTCATATGATTGTTTCATGTTTATGTACATTTTGAATAATTTTTCATATTTTCTGACTCTTAAAATAATTGATATGATTTTTTGAAGTTGGCCAGGGGCATCTATGTCCAAATCCGACCAAAAAAGGATTTATGCTATAGGGACAATGTAGTTGATTTTCTGTGGTGTTTTGACAATTTTTTCTAATATATATGCATTGACGTTAAACATCATCTAATATGAAACAGACGGAGTAGTTAGAAATAAGGTAGGTGCTCATAATCTCACTCACCCAACACTGTCCTGTCTCAAGGAGATAGGGACCACCCCGGCTCGGCTTGTGAGCCCGACACTTGGTTTAATCCCGACCACCGAGTTCTGACTGGATGGAGCAAGAATGGAACCATCAGTTTCAGTCCCTAGTGATACGGCCACAAGATTTGCTGCTACAGAAATAGCTGATCCACTACTTGACCCCGATGGATCTGCTGATAAAACATATGGATTCTGCAACATTTCAAGATTTGCTGAATTAGTTTTTGTCATCACCAGTCTATAGCATGGCCGGATTTGGGCACATGCCAGTGAAACATTAGTCTTAGCCTCTAAAATTTTCGAAGGTTTCTTACATAGATATAAATAAGCCTCAAAATTTTTAATTTTTTTTACTTGATTTCTTATATATAATTCAAATCCGGCCTCTATAGAGCAATGAATGTGATGGAAAAAAGAAACTGACCTTTCCTTGGAGGCCACGTGCGCTCCAACCATTTGGGATGGAAAAAGATCGGAAGTGAGCCCATTCGCTTAAACTGGCTTTGCCCAATATCACAGCACCAGATCTTCGGAGCCTCTTGACAACACCCGCATCACGAGGGACGACCGAACCAAGCAAAGCAAAGGAACCAGCCGTTGTGTTAAGCTTGTCTGTCGTGGATATGTTGTCTTTGAGCAGAACCGGAATACCGTGCAACATGGGAAGCTTAGTGACGCCTTTGAGCTGGCGTTCTTTGTCTGCCATCTCTGCATCGACTAACGCATCTGGGTTCGTCTCGATGACGGCGTGGAGCGTCGGGTTGAGTTTGGAGATTGCTTTGAGATAGAACTCGACGAGCTGTTTTGATGTCAGTCTCTTCTCCTTGAAAGCAACTCTGATGTCATCAACAGTGGCTTCTTGAATCGAGAATGTTGAGGTGGGCTTATTGAGAGAGTGGGGCTGAGCTTGAGTGATAAGAAGATGAAGAAGAAGAAAAGATGATGAGAAGATGAAACGCAGAGCAACCATGGCTAAAGAGAGAAAGAGAGAGATAAAGGGTCAACGCTAGTCGCCAATGGCTTCTTTCTTACAGATCCATGTTTGATTAGTGGCAAATAAATAAACCTTTTTTCTTTTGACCTTCCTTCTCTTTTCTTTTCTTTTTCGAGAGGACAGAACACGTGAAACAGAAGACGAAAATCAATTAGTTTAAAGGGAAAATTCCTTAAAAATACGCAGACTGAATTTCTTTTGCTACTTTAATACACGAACTTTTTAGGCTCCTCATTTAATACACAGACTAAATTGCGTTACCCATAAAATACATCAACTTCTAAATTTCAGAGGTTTCACACTTCGATTCTAACAGCGTTAACTCTGTTTAACAGAGAATCAAGAGGACGTTAATTTTTTAATTAAGCACGTGATTAAACCGTTAAAACATCGGGTTCCTTCATCAAAAGCCCCAAATTGAAAGAAGAACAAACCCTAATTTCATTTACCCCACAATCGAATTGCTCTAGACTCTCTTCTTCTCTAAACATTGTTCTTCTTCTCTAAACATTGTTTTTCTTCTCCTCTGCGAGTCTGTCCCCTTCCTCCAACAATAATGCAGTTGAATCTTCAGATGTGGCTGGTTGAGAAGCTGTGCTAAGCAACTGTTTCAGATTTCTGATTTCTTCTCTCTGACGATCCATCACGCCTTTCGCCTCCAGTAAACTCTGTTTCTGCCATTCATTTTGCGCCTGCTTATCAATCCAATCGACGAACCCATGAGAACCGCAGCACCAAAACCTTCTACCTGGATTGTCATCTGTCCATGCCTTCGCCGGAGTCGATCTCTTATTACAGTAGCATAACGGACCGTCGACCTTCTTCTTATAGGATGACCTTGCACTAGAACTCGAGCCTTCACTCTTAGCCATCGATTTGAGGGATTTCTGGGAAATAAAGAGTTGAATGAAATTAGGGTTTGTTCTTTTTTTGATTTGGGGCTTTTGATGAAGGAACCCGAGGATTAACGGTTCAATCACGTGTCTAATTAAAAAATTAACGTCGTCTTGATTCTCTAGTAAACAGAGTTAACGCTGTTAGAATCGAGGTGTGAAACTTCTGAAATTCAAAAGTTGATGTATTTTTTGGGTAACGCAACTTAGTCTGTATTTTAAATGGGGAGCCTAAAAAGTTCGTGTATTAAAGTAGCAAAAGAAATTCAGTCTGGGTATTTTTAAGGAATTTTCCCTAGTTTAAATGAATGTCTTTTGGTAAAGTAAAACTTTTTAAAGAGATAATAATCATTAAGTGATTCTCCCGTCTGGAACTAAATTAGTTGTTCAAGTTTGATAATATTGCATAGAACTCATAGCTTCGTACTTTTTTTTTCTTTTTTTAGAAAAAAATATAGCTATGCTGAGCTGTTATTCCCATCAGGGAATTTTAGATGTAAGTGATTAGTCTAGCGAACTCAGTTAGATTTTGATGGCTTCTTTCGCATTTTCCCTGTTGTAATCTCGTTTTTTAGACAAATCTCATGTACAGTTTTGTCTCTTGAACACTTTTACAAGAATTCTGATATAGAAATTTGCTTATCAAATTGTTTGCACATTCTTTTATGTAGGGGTGGGCATTTTACCCGATATCCGAAGTGGCATCCGAACCCAATCCGAAAAACCTGAATCGAAATCTGAACCGAAGTAGCAAAATACCCGAACGGGTATTGAATAAAAAGAGATTGGATACCCGAACCCGAACGGATAATATCCGAACCCGAATGGATATCCGAAAATAACCGAACATATGTATAATTAATCTTATATTTCTAGTTTATATCTCTCATTTTTTATAAAATATTTATATTGATACTACACATACTTTAAGTTCATATGATATACATACAATTACGGAAAAAATGATTTGCTACTCACTTAAAATGCATGTCAAGTTTTTTATTTCAAAAATTAACAAGAAGTTACATCTAAAATAAAATAAAAAAGTAACTAAATTAATGTTTTTTTGTTTTAAAATATTATGTCCAAATCTATTAATCATTCAATCTATTAAAAATAAAAAAAATAGTTAACTGAAAGTTATATTTTTAAATACAACAAACTTGAGAAATGAAAATTTTAATTTTTTTTTCAAAATCTAAATATCCGAACCCAATCCGAAATAACCGAATCCGAACTAAAAATACCCGAACCCGATCCGAAGTACAGAAATATCCGAACGGGTTCTAGACCTCTATACCGAAATACCCGAAAATCCGAAATACCCGATCCTAACCCGAACGAGTACCCAAACGCCCGCCCCTACTTTTCTGATTACGTGTTGTTGTTTTTTTATCTGACAAAGGATTATCCGACCTCGTAAAAGTACGGTTACCAATTTTGATTATGTCGAGTTTTAGCTCCCATAATATTCTGTAACTAGCTCACTTTTTATGGTTTCTCGGTCTATAACACCTTCGATCACAAGCCTTACAGAAGGACTTCTCACTGAACTTAAACACTCTTGGTCATAAAAGTTTAAAAAGCCTTTTACACTTAACCAAAAAGTATCTCGGTAACAAAATTAAACTGGAACTTTCACACCAAATTCGAAACATATTTGGTCACACACCTTAAAATAAGTCGTCACATCAAAAACACTTTCCTCTCGAAACTATTAATTTACGTTTATTTATTCAAAAAAACATATTCTTCGTTCTATATCTCTTATGGTAATAAATGAAGTTATAAAATTGATATTTCAGTGATAGATTTTCTATTCGAGCTACGCGTAAGACTATATTTACAATTTGTTACATTTTATAAAATTTTAATATTATAAAACATAATTGATTTATATACATTTTCACATATAATGTATTCAAAATATGATTTATTATTTTTCTATTTAAGTATTTTATAAAATTATATCCTTCAAAATATATACTATTTAAAATTTCTTTGTTGTATATGTAAATGTATAAGTTGAGTTTATTTTATAAACATATTTATATTGTCTATCAATTATATTTTTTTTTAAATATGGATTGTTCGATGCATATTAACTGTTACTACTCTCTTATTAATATATACTTTTATTATACTTTTCATCTATATTTCTATTTAAGTATCTTAAAACTTTGATCTATCTGTTCAATTTTTATTTTTTGTAATATTTTAACAAAATATTTTACAGTTAATTATGTGCTTATTATATATTTGTTGTGTGCATATATGTACTTGACATATTGTTCTTTAATTCTTTTAAATGTACATCGAATAGTGTATATTATGATAATTTTTAATCTTAATAAATAATTTGTTAAATTTGAATACTATTTAACATTTTTTGTTATATAAGATAGGAGGAAATAAATATATAGAATTTAAATAATGTGAAGTAATATTTTATCAACTGAGATTAAAATATATAAAATTGAAAATATTATATTTTTCTTCTACTTGATATGATAACAGTATAAATTAATAATGTCAGCCTTATGGTATTTTATTAATTCATAGTTAATTTTTCCTAACTCTTAGAAATTTATCAAAATTTCAATTTTGGTTTATTACATATAAATGTATTAACTCCGATTATAAATGTATATTGAATCTTTTCATATATTTCTTATATGTTGTTGCTCATACTAGACTTACTAATTTTAAATATTAATAGAAATTTCAACTAAATTATTGGCTACTCTCTTTAGAGTTTTATGTTTTCATATATATTATTAGCATTATTCTTCGAATATTTTTCTTTGATAGAATTCATGTGAAATCATATTTATTTTATATGTTATCTTGATTGCTTCATTAAAATTTCATAAGAATGAAACTTATAAATTTTATCGGCAAATTGAATTATAAAATTATAAGAGTTGCCATATACTTTGCTTAATTTATTATTAACTTATATTTTATTTTTTTGGTCGATTACAATATTTAGGTTTATTTCGTAATGGCCTATTGGATTATTTTCTGTGAAAATTTAAGTTACAATCTTCTAAAACAAATTTAGTTAAAACATAATATAGTAATGTTAGTAAAATTTTAATTATTGATTAGCAAAGAAATACTTTAATCTCTTTAAATGATAAAAGACAATTTAAAACAAATAAACAGTCTAATTAACAAAGTGTCTTAGACAAATGAATGAACTCTTATCATCATTTATTTAATAAAACATTTGCAAATTTGTTGTAAACCAAAGAATGAATTGGCTCACTAGAGAAAATGAATCAAAATACCTGTTATTTTAAATATTTTATAATTTATGACACATATTATAAAATTGGATGATTTTTTATAGTCGATGTCTGTATAAATAAAACATCATATTCTAAAGTTCAGTTTACCTTTTTTATTTATATTGGGTTAACTATTTTGATATTAGTTATCTATTTAGCTCCTATATCAAATCAATTATTTTTAATAAAACTTCTTTTGCTTTGTAATTTATTTGGTTTTGGTTTTCATAAATTTTGATATTTAAAAATATCAAATTATGATTATGATTTGGTATTTTTTTTATAAACTATATGTGAACTCTATATAATTTATATCCTTAAATTTAAAAATAATCTGTATTTTAAATTTATATTATCGTTATTATTATAAATCATTGGATTCTTTAAGATTTTTGTTTTTGTTTTCTAGTTAAATTCATGTTAATCGCCTAAGGATTTATTTTATATATCAAATTGTTCCATTTAATAATTTTTTTATGTATTTACTAAATTATTATTTATTTCTTTTTAATTTGAAAGAAATGATTTTAGAAATCTTGAAAAAAACTAAAATAAGAAATAAAATAATGATTTGGCCTTATTTATTGGTTCTTTAAAATAACATGTGGCCATTCTCAATGATTTGAAGCCAAAAACTTTTAAATTTATGTATTATATGGTTAAATTATTTAAAATTCTTGAATTATTAAAATTAACTAATATTTTATTTATTTTATACTAAATTTATAAAATATTATAAATATTAAGTTAATTTATTTATAATATTTTTATTTTGTTAGTTTATCTTATTTGATATTGATTTTTATTTTATTTTGAAATAAATAACATTTTGGAAATGTTGACATTTTTGAAGATAGTAAGTTAAAATGATGATTTATCATAATATATTTAGTAGTTCTAAATCATATGTGGACATTCTTAATGGTTTATAGCCTTAACTTTGATATACTATATACTAACATTATATTCACGCTGCACACAAATCTTTATTAATAATTTAGTTTAGTATTTATAGTATTTTAAAACTAAAACTCTAGTTGATTTATATAAAAATTTATTTGAATTATGATTTACTTATTTTAAAATTTATGTTTATTTAGAAAATTGTACCCATTACAATAATTATTTCTTATGTTCTTATATTGTTTGATGCATGTAAACTGTCAATACTCTTGTAGATATTGGTTATCATACATTATGATAAAATGATTAAGCTGTTTTCATAATATTAATTTTTTTACTGAGTAATAGTATAATACTTAAATTTTAAATTTATTCATAAGAAATATTTAATGAACTTTAATAAATATTAAATAGTTTTGTTAGATAATATAAAATAATAAATATAATGAATTTTAAACACTGTTAGGTAACATTTAATTTATTGAGAATAATATAAAAATGTAGAGTATCATATTTATCTTCTATTTGATCTAATTAATTATTTTTATAGTGTTGAAGTTTGTATGATTGTATAATGCATTATATCTAAAAAAAAATTAGTTTTTCAATTATCACCTTAGATAGTATATTATCATATATATAAATGCATATTCATGAATTTTCTACCATTCATTTTGATATCTTTCAAACTAATTTATTGTTGGTATTCTATATAAATTTTATTAGAAATTTTAACTAACTTATAGACATACATCTTTAGACTCCTTATTTTTATCTATATTATAAATTATATCTTTCTTTAGATATCTTTATCTTATATACCTCATTGAGATAATTTTAAATTTTATATGTTATATATGTGAATCGGATTAAAGATTTAGGAGAATTCATCATGTAATTTTCTTAAATAATCATAAATTTAATTTTTGGAGATTACACTCATATTAGATTTTTTTATTATAACATATTTGATTAGTTTTCATGAATTTTGTTACTGTATCTGTATAAAACTGAAATTAACCAATATTTTAGTTTGTTTAGAAATTCGTGTAACATATTATAAATTTGAATTAGTTTTATAGTCTATACCAATAATTTAAAAATAAAACAAATTCTATTTGATGGGAGTCAATCTCAGTGGAACTCCCAGCAAAGTTGATCCATCTATAGAGCCCAAAGGTAAATTTATAATGCATTACAAATTTACAACGACAACAAGAATTTAAAGCTAGTCGATAGAAGTCGTCGAGTTATTCACGGTGATGGTTTGTTGTTACACTAGGGCCAGCCCTAGCTTTTCTCCGACCAAACAGAAAACTAGCCATGTAACTGTCTCTACTCGGGTCTGGTTTTGAAATTTTGGATAGAATGGTAAATGGTTCATATAGCTCACCATTTTTTTGGTTTATGAGTGGCTTCAGGCACAATATATATGTTTCATTTTCTTGTTTGGCGAAGGTTCTTTTACATGAACTAAAACGTGAGCTAAAGTATTCGTCATGAAATACATATTAACAAACATTCATTCCATTTACTCATATCTTAATTGCTCTTTTGGTTATGGCTCAATGAACACGAGTTGCTCCACCAACATTCTTGGATTCTTTGAGGTGCTTGTAGTTTCTCTAATGAATCTGCTCTACATCGAGCCATCAAAAATTCAGATTTTGTGCCTGACACTGAACCTTCTCTCTGAACCCCAGACATTGACGCCATGTAAGTGTTTTGAGTCTTGTCGTGATGGTGGTGCTGTCTTCAGCATGTCAACCAAAACTCCAACCGCCATGTCCTGTGACTGTCTCCCAAAACTCCAACATGCATCTACAATGGCACCAGCTAAGAAAGCTCGACACATAAATAAACTAACTTCTCGATTAAAAAATTATCTTAGAATACGTTGAACTCTCCTAATTCCTATACCACATTCAATTAGGCGGACTAGTTTGAAGCCCACGCTTGGCCCAGAATCATTTAGCGTTTTAGTATTTGAAGGTTAACCTTAAAATTATATATAACCTCTACTTCCCTGGCCGAAAGAAGGAAAAAAAGGAGAGTATTTGAAGGTTAAACCCTAACTACTCGAAACAATGGAGATGTCAGATCTTCCGAAGGAGTTGGTGGAGGAGATTCTCTCAAAGATTCCAGTTACATGTATGAGATCAGTTCGATTAACTTGCAAAAAGTGGAACGCTTTATCCAAAACTCGGAGTTTTGTAGAGAAACACATTGGTGAAGAAACATCTAGAAAATCTAGTGTAATCATGACGATGAATCAAAAAGTGTATTTGCTCGGAGTCAGTTTCAGTGGAACTCACAACAAGTTTGATACATCTATAAAGCACAAAGGTACACTTATAATCCGTAACAACAACATGGATTCAGAGCCACTCGTTTTAAAAGTTTTTCACGGTGATGGTTTGTTACTATTCGTCATGGTGAAAAGGGTCGTCGTTTGGAACCCATATTTGGGTCAGGTGAAGTGGATCCAAGCAAGAGATTCTTATTATCAAGACGATTTTGCTATGGGATACGCAAAGAAGGACAAATCTCATAGCCACAAAATCTTGAGGATCTCTAACGTTAATAGTATCCCCTACGAAATCTATGATTTTAAATCTGATTCATGGAAGGTTCTTGGTATCACTCCACTAGAGGAGGATGTCTTTCTTTGTTATGAAGCCTTATCACTCAAGGGAAACAGCTACTGGGTTGCTAGAGAAAAAATAGAAACAAGGAACAAGAAGTTCTTTATATGTTTTGATTTTACAGAAGAGAGATTAGGATCGCGTCTCAGTTTCCCGTTTGACTCTTATTTTGAAGATATTGTGATTCTATCTAATTTTGGTGAAGAACAGATTGCTGTTTTGTTTAAGAAATGGGGTAAATTTGAGATGAAGATATGGGTTACAAGTAAGATTAATCCAACAACGGTATCTTGGAGCAAGTTTTTAGAAGTGGATATGAGACCATTCATTACTGGTTGTAATCATGTTTTCACTCAGAGTCGAGGCTTCTTCATTGATGAGGAGAAGAAAGTTGTTGTTGTTTTTGGTAGACACGAATTTGATGATACTCGGAAGATAGCTTACATTATTGGAGAAGATGGATACTTTAGAAAAGTTGATCTCGGAGAAGATACGAACATTTTCAGTCACCAACATGTACGTTCTTATGTTCCAAGTTCCGTGCATATCAACCATCCTTTTTGCTAACTTGTTGAGTAGTTTACTTAAACTATAATATTGTTACTTAAACTATAATATTGTTTTCTCGGATGTTTATTTATTAGTTATCAAAAATATGGTTTTAAGCAGTTCCTCTAGCTTTGATCTCTACTTTGTTAATAATGCAAAACATTTTGGAACTAAAAATGAAGGTGTATATAAAATTCGATCCAACTCAAAATATATATGGACAAAGAAAATTCAGAGAGACAATGCCTAATTAAAGCAAAACTCAACACCATTGCCAACAAAACCTATCCACGAAGTTAATGGATTCTCAATTCCGAATTTCATTGGATTTCAATTCTACTGTACTAGGGTTTAATTAATTTTCTTTTTCCAAAGGGGGTTAACTAGAAATAGTTATTAACTCAAAGGGGTTAGTTTTGAAAATAAAAGTTAAACGTACGTACATATATATGCTTATTGCATGAAGACATTAATGGTGTTTACCATGAAGATGGAGCTAGAAGAAGCACCGCCACAAACAAAATCCCTTGTCTCAAGGCCGGAATGCTCTTACGAATCCAAATTTTTTTTTTCCAAATCTCCTTATTGGTTGTTGCGTCAGAATAAAGTTACATAAAGTGTGACTAGGTGTCTTCCTGCACCATAAAAAAAATTAAAATACTTTTTAATAGATAAATATAAATAATATTTTAAAATAAAATTTTATTAATATTGTAAATTTTATTTTTCGTATCAATATTTTAATATAAATTTGATTTAATTAAACATAAAATTTTATTTAAGAATATGCATGTATATATTTGAAATTATAATCTTAGATAGATTTTTCTATCTATTTATTTTAATTAAATATCTATTTATTCTAATTAAATATATTAAATAAATTTGTAAAAGTTGCATAATTACCAAAAATTAAAATTAAATAATATTTATAAAATTTGTAGATATATAAAAAAATAATGATTTTACGATTAAATTTTTATAATTTTCTAAAAAAATTGTATACATTTTTGAAAATTTTAGTAAATTTTTTTTATAATTTAAAAATATATGATTAAATTATATTTCGAAATTTATAATGCCATATTTGGATATATTTATTTTAATGATGATTTATTATTTCCATATTTTTCAAAAAAAATCCAAAATAAAAATTTACATTAAATGTAATATATGAATTATTACTATATTTTAAAAAGTTTACCAAAAATATAAATTAACATTAAATGCAATTGTCCATGTCAGATTAAGCCATAAGACATGTCATCAATTTCAGTAGTCATGTCATATTTGTTTTATGAAATTGATTGTAAAAAGGTCATATGGTAAAATTACTTCGCAAATATAGTCTAGGGGATCGGTTCTGTAACAGGTCGGTGACGTCATCAAACATGAGAGAAAATCCAAGATTGATGATACAGAAGCATAACTCTCTCTTCTCTTTCTGCTTTCAAACTTAGGTGAAGAGTAATGGACAATTACACTTATAGAATCACAACGTATGCAAGGAACGCAAATAATGCTATCTTTTTTTTTTTGTCATAGAAAGTTCAGTTTGTCGGACAAAACAACAAACTAACCATGTAATTGTCCATTTAGCTCGAGGGTTAGGCTTTAGGATAGAATGAAAAGATAATTCATACAGCCGCATATCTGATTCATTTCTATTTCATCATCTAGATCTAGCCTTTAAAAAGCTGTTGATCGTCTTACCGGAGTTAGCATGAACTTAAGTGGGTAAGCTCTGTTTTACAAAAGAAAAACAAATGTGTTTAGTACTTGCCATAATTTTGCTGAGTGAGCAAACATATTTGAGTTAACCAACAAAATCGCGGCACACTGTTCAATTCCCTGCCGACTAGCTTTAGGCTTAAGACCATGAATTTATGTGTGAATTCTAAAATTTCTTCTTTCTAAAAAAAGAAAAAACTTCTAAAATTTCTACAATGTAAGTTGAATTTTGTTTCTAATAACTTAGTCATGAAAATCTATTGAGTATTAAACAACAATAAATTTTAATTGAACAACACAAGATTATAAAATGAGAAAATGACTAGGATAGCACTAAAACATTTTTGTCACAAATATAGCCTCTAAGAATAAAAATGATCAAAATAGCATTTAATGTTTTATCAAAAGAGATAAATATACACTTATACCCCAATGGTAAATTAATTTAGACATTAAGGTTTAGAGTTAAGGGGTGGGGTTTAAGATTTAGAGTTTAGGGTTTAGAGTTTAGGGTTTAGAGTTTAGAGTTTAGGTTTTAGGGTTTAGAGTTGAAAAGTGGGGTTTTGGGATAAGATTTCAAATTTTGAAAAATAAAAAAAAATTAAATTTTTCAAAAGATAAAATGCTATTTTGGTCATTTTAGTTTTTGAGGGCTATTTTTGTGTCATAAACTTAGAAATATACAATTTTGGAGATTTGCCCTTATAAAATCTATGATGCATGTTTTACAATATATAAAAATCATTAACTAAATAACAATAGACTATGGTTAACTTTCAAAATGATTTATTAAATACTTATTAAATCATTGAAGGGTTTCAGGCTTTCAGTTGTTATATAACCTCTACTTCCTCGCCGAGAGAAATCAGAGAGAGAGAAAAGAGTAGGTTAACCCTAACAAAATATCCTTGTTTGAAATTTGAAACAGTGGAGATGTCAGATCTCCGAGTGAGATGGTGGAGGAGATTCTCTCAAAGCTTCTGGTTACATGTATGAGATCAGTTCGATTAACTTGCAAAAAGTGGAACTCTTTATCTAAAACTCGTAGTTTTGTAGAGAAATACATTGCTGAAGAAACATCAAGAGAGTTTAGTGTGGTCATGGTGATGAATAAAGATGTTTGTATGATGGGTGTCAATCTCACTGGAACTCACGGCAACAAGTTTGATCTATCTATAGAGCGCAAAGGTAAGCTTATAATGCGTTACAACAACTTGTATATAGAGTCCGTCGTTAAACCTAGAGTTTTTCACAGTGATGGTTTGTTACTATTCGTATAAAAATATATATTTTTGTCATAGTTAAATCTTGATTTTAGATATAAGTTGGATTAGTTGAGTCACTCATGTTGTGAGTATATTGAGTTACATATATTCTTTCAAATTTAAAATAAAGTATAATTATTTTTATTATAACTAAGTCCAATCAAATCAATTTTATTTATCGTTTAAATGTGCATGTATTTTCATAATATTTATCAAATTATATGTTGATGTTTTTTTTTAAACAATTAGAAAATAAAGTGATGATCAGTAGGAAGTTACGTGCATAAGTAGTTGATACATTTTTGGAAACTCATGAACACATATCAATATTTACAATAATTAAAATATTTTATAAATTCTAAATAACTTTATGCCTTTGGTATTTTGATTATGGTTCTATTAAGTTCCACAAACATAAATGTATATAATTGAAAAGCAAATTTAATATTAAGAAAACAAATAACTTTAATAATAATTAAATATAATATATCTACCTCATTAAGCTATTTTGCAACTATTTGATCAAACAATGTTTATTTTAAAATTCTATTTTTATTTTTTTTAAATATCTATTAAAATAAGAAGTAAAAAATTGTGATTTTGTTTGAAAATAATATTATATAAGTAAAGTATAATTTATCAATATTTTTTTGCTGTAATTGAAAGATATTATAGTCAATTAAATATATAAAATAAATAAAACATTTCAATAATATTAATTGTAAACTATTTTTAGTCAATTAAACATATATCAGTTTATGTTACTTAATTATTTTATGTAATCATCTAAGAAAAATTTGTGAACTTTCCTTTTTTTATGAAATCATATTATATTACATATATTTTTTCAATTCATTTTTTTAAATTTATAAAAAAATTCCTTTTTATTATATATATATATATATATGTTTGTTTGAAAATTATAAAAATGAAACTTAATTAAAAATATATATAATAGTATTTAAAATGTTATATTTTTAATTCATTAAGGGTATCAGTGTAATCAACCATTATGAGACTTAACGTGAGAACAACACATAGGAAACTGACTTCTCAAATAATATTGTAGAGATTGTTTTATGTCTTAATCTTTTATAATAGAAAATATTATTTTCAAGATAGCAACACATATATATAAGAATCATCTTTTTTTTTATTTTGATAATTTATCATATTAGTTTATAATCAATTTGGTAATATAAAAATAATATTTTCTTTTTGATAATTTTTCATATTAATTTATAATAAATTTGGTAATATAAAAATATAATCTAATATTATTAATAGAAAAAAAAAATTTATATAATAAGTCAAATACCTAAAATCATGTTTATTATTGTGATTAACTTTTAAAAGCACTTATATATTACAAATATTTTATACAAATATTTTTGATTAATTCATATTTAATTATATTTTTTATATATCTTAATGTTTTATAATAAAAAAAAATTTTCCAGATAACAACAATATATCTATACAAGCAATTAGATAATATAAAATACAATCTAATATTATTAATATAATATTTGTTTTAATTATACAATAAGTCAAATACCTAAAATCATGGAGAATATGACACATAAGCAAATCCAGTTCTAAAATAATAGTATAGATTATTTTTCCAGATGTTTATTTATTTATTATAAAAAATTAGTTTTTAAGCAGTTCTTCTATCTCTACTTTGTTTTAGTTGTCCAAAAAAAAAATATCTACTTTGTTCATGCAAAACATTTGGAATAAATATGATCCAACTGTAAATTTATTTGGATAAAAATAATGTTGAGAGCGCACCTATACTATTAAAACATGATCATTTCTATATTTTTTCTTTTAATAAAAAAACTTAATTTTACCTAAAATGTCCATATTTCTCCAAATGAGTTTTGATTCACATTAAACATATTTAGTCTTTTGATTTTGGGCATTAACTACAAATGCAGTTCTGATTCTTTAGCTAAGTCTGCGAAATCATTTCATATGGAGTTTTATTACATTGGTTGTTCTATTCCGGTCTGGTTATCCAGACTACCTTAAGTTGAATAATAGAATAGCTGTTCGATGTAAGAAAAAACTAGAAATGCAGTTCAAACAAGTCATGGTTCTTGGGTCATACTAATCAAGACACAAATTATTAACCCATTTTTTGTTAGGATCCAATTTTCTGGGTTTACAGTTCTGGTTCCGTTGTGGATTTATTTTTCGGTTCAGTATCGCACTTTGGATTTTTAGATCAATTTAAATATTTCAGACAAAAATATTCGGATGATTCAGTTTTATCAGGAAATTCAAATAAATTTAAATACTTGGATACAAAGTAATAGGGTAGTCCAGTTTTTTGCAGCCATATTCACATAGCTATCCCTCGTCTTCTTGGTGAAAGCCTTGATCTCAGCATCTCGTCTTGCTAGAAGTTGCGGCCACATCACATAAGATTAAAAAAAAAACTCAAGCAGATCTTCTGCCTCCTGTGCGAAAAGGCAGAATACTAAGGTTATCTAAGCCTTCTCCTAATCATTTTAAGTGTTCTTCAGCAAAAGACAAAAGTGAAGAACAATAATTGATGCTGAAAGAAATTATATTCTATAGAGAGGAACAATTATTGATGCTCAACGCTAGCATTTCTAACAGTTTGTAGAATAGAGCCTAAACATAAAACAAAAGAGATTGTCCAACCGGTTTTAAGCGGCTCAAAGATCCAACCTTATTGGAAAGACTGAAGAAGAGTATCGCAACAAAGATATAAATAAGAAATGCTTATCTTTTTTTTTTTTTTGGTCAAAAAGAAATGCTTATCTATACACATGAGAAACTCATTCAAAATATCTCATTTAAGTTATTGGCGTGGATTATTTTATTTTAAAAAAGTGACTTTAGCCTAGTGGTTCTAAGAGAAATTATCAGTGCTAGAGGTGTTGGGTTCAATTACCCTTAACTGCATTGTGGAAGCACCGTAGCCTATTGGTTAAGGTTTAAAGGCTTCTACACCCAGGTCTGGGGTTCGAATCCCAGACTATGCAATTTATTGCAGATTACAGGAAATCCAGGTTTCAAGTACCGGAGAAAGCGGTTTATTAAACAATTATGCAGACTACAGAGGAAAAGGCTTGCAAGGGATCTTCAACATGGTGCAAGTAAATCTGACCAGGCGTGGATCTTCATAGGACGGCTCAGGTGATGCAGTTAGTCATAGGTCTTCATAAGGCAGGTAGTATTGCCGGTTGTCGAATCGTCTATGTAATCTTTCCAATATCATAACTGTAAGATCGTAATAAATCAGCGTTAAAAAAAAAGTTATTGGCGTGGATTTTATTATTTCTTTAGTTTACATTCCTTTTAGTTTCTTATACAAATAGTAGTTTATAAACTATTATGTTCAATTTAAATTCTTCGCAAACAAACATCAAAGGGGAAACCATAAATATTACCCTTAAGTTTCTCCAAAAAGAGTTGCTAATTCAATCATATTTACACTATGTTTGGGTGATTAAAGTTGTGTCGTGGGTAGTGTGGATTCAATCAAAGAAAGGAATGACACTAAATTTGTTTGGTATTAGTACTTATTAACCTTCTAGTAAGAAGTATATGGGGATAATGTGTACTTTTTTTGTGCAAATTGATAAACTGTATATGATTGTCAAAGTTTATACCGTGTAAACAAACATGATATGTGGTCCATGGCATATTGGGTATCTTCAAAATTTTCTCCCATCATGTGAAATTTATTGAGAACACTTATGATTTCTTATACAAGTGGAACCCATTGAAAATGTTCTATGTACATGAAGAAGAGACTGTTTGTATTAAGAGAGCGTTACCAAAAAGGACACATTGTGTTTTCTCTTTACAATTAAAGACACATTATGCATTTAGGACACTTTCCTGTACGGATCGATATGTTAGAGACGAAAATGTCCCTTTCTTATTTTAGTAAAGCAACGGTAAAAGTAATTTAGTTAGAAGAGTTTGTTAGAATTTGCATTAAATGCATAATTTATTTCCGTATGAGGTTGGTGTACTGGTTTACTTATAACTAAAGTAGGGGTTATTGGTTGTTGTATTTTAATGGATTTGAAAATCCGAACTAAATTATTGGTTCTGTGATTTTCAAATCTGTATTAAAATCAGGTGTTATTGGTTTAATGATTCAAAAATTCTATATCAAATCAAGTGTTATTCAATCGTACGGATTTACTAATATATTTGATTTTATAATGGATTTGAATGGATTTGTTTGGATATTTTAGTTAAAAATACAAAGACTCAAATCCAAGAGAAAACCTCCGGATTTGCATATTTTACTTGGATTTATAAATACTATATAGATTTCTAAATCAATCAAAATATATAAACCAATAACACCAAAGTTTCTTTGTGTAGTCTCCCCATCGAATATTCATTCTTTTCATTTTCTAATAACAACAAATTTATTAACTTTTAACTAAAAGTTCTAAATCTGACTTTTTGAATCGAAACCGTAACAATTGATTCTACTACAACACATGATCAAAGCAAACATCGTGTGAGACGATTAGCAAATCTGGAGTTTTTCTAGGAATAGAGATTGGCGCGGTAAAACGGTCGCTGAATTCCGAGCTCACCCACAGCGGATCCCGAGCTCGCCCACGATGAATCCGGAGCTCATCCACAGCGACTCATGAGCTCATCCACGATTGATTTCATTACAACCTCTGGTCTCATTATCACACCCATCGATCCTCTCTTGATTTTTTTTTTGAAACTCTCAGTATTAGGGTTTAAGTATTTGAGAAAGTATAATTGAGTTAGGAAAAAAAGATGAATTTGTGAGGTTTGATAATGAGTTACGAGAGAAGAGGAATGAGAAGTGAAGTTTGGTCTAGTTAAAGGGTGTTAATGTCTTTAGACGCATGAAATGTGTGTGGCAAGTCTAATGTGTCTCCAAGTATACAATTGGAAACTCATAAAATGTTTCTAAGAGTAAATTTTTCCATCATGTGAAATTTATTAAGAACACTTATGATTTCTTATACAAGTGGAACCCCATTGAAAATAGTCTATGTACACGAAGAAGAGACTGTTTGTGTTAATACTAAAGTGGATTTTTTTTTCAACACTCATCCTCCACAAACATCTTTAGGCAAAAAAAAGTCTCATTGTAATGGATTATCGATCTTCCAGACTAAGAAACTAGATTTTCCAAGAAAAAAAAAACTTATTCTCTGTCTCCACTGTACTGAATAGTTGATCTTCCAGATTAGGATTTCAAGCAAAAATCGAAACGGAGAACCTCAGGTTTTCTCTCCACTGTAATCAGTTATAGGGAACTAGATCTCAAGCAAAACTGAAAACCTAGAATCTCGCATTGTAATGAACTATCAATCTTCCATATTAGAAACTTTCAAGCAAAACTCCCTGCTCCATATTCCGATTAGGAAACTAGATTTCCCCCAAAACTTGAAACAATCTCGATCTTCTTGATTATGAAACTAGATTAATTTTGCATACGATTCAAAATCAATCAAACCCCTGAGTTCGCGACCTAAATTTTCTCTATAATTAATGGTTGATTAAACTTTTATTTTCGTCTTCTCTAACAAAACAAAGTACATAGTTTTACCAAAAAAAAAACAAAGTACATAGTTAATCAGAGAGAGTGAGAGGGAGACTAAGAATTGATCGAACAAAGTGATTTCTTACAATCATCGTTGTCCCAGTAGAGAGCCTTGTTTCCTAGCAGATTGAGCTCCCGAGAATCTGAAAGTAAGCGGGAAGAGAAGCCTCTCAAAACAGCTTTTGATATTATAAATGATGTCGTTTTTCTATGTTTGGTCTATTTTTTATTTCTTTAAATTTATTCCTATTCTCCACCTTTTTGAACTCTCACTTGTTTAACAAGCAATTCAACTTACAATTTTTGTTTATATTTATTATACTTACATGATTGCCAATTTATTTTTTGTTTTTTTTTTCAATTTACTCAATCCCCCATATACACATTTGTTTTGAAATTAACCAAGAGATGTTCAGATGTGTCTTAATCATATGAATCAAAAGGTTTTAATCATGTCTTTAGCTTTTAATTCTTAAGCAAAATTCTGAGATGTTATTTTACCCTTTTAGGAACATGAATGTTTTTTTTAAAACACAAGAACATGAATGTACTAACTATATCTAATAACATAAAGAAGAGACTCTCTCTTTCTACAGCGAGCCACGTCACTAAATGGATTCGTCAGGAGTCGACACGTGTCCAAAGCCAAATTACACTGCGTTTCATTAAAAAACCAAACACTGTGTTTCATTAAACTTTGTCTTACGTTGGTTTTTTAATTGGATCTGGGCCTTACATTATTTCAATTTGTATTAGGGTTTTCGTATAGATTTTGTCTCCGTCACTCGATGAAACTTATATCCTGAATATGGCTAAAGCAGCGATCATCCTTTTCGATCTGAAGACCGGACGATGCTCCTCCACCATTCAAGTCCGGTTGCTCCGCTTCTTGGAGTCCATGAACCTCCGATGGGGTAGCGAACTCATGGGAGTCGATATGTTTCTGCTTGATTCCCAGGTTTGTTCTGAACCTTTGCCTGAGTTCATAAGTACTTTGGTTTTTTAATTTAAATGTCTCAACCGTCTTTAATCCTTCTACCAACAATTCATGTTTAGATCTTCAGAACTGATTAGTGATTGTTTTTAATATTTTCTTCAGAACCGTCCGTCGTGTTGAATCTTTATTACAGGATTTTCTTATCATTTTTTGTTTAGTCGACCATGATGCCGGCGACGGTGAATGTGAACCGGCTTGCAATTCACATGCCTAATCTGAAGGTGGGTTCACTATATTCCCTAGCCGGTTTTGATGTGACCCGATGTAATCAGAATTACCGACTGTCGGACTCCTCTATGATGGTTCGTTTCAGCGATTCAACATGTTTTGATGAGATAACCGAACCGGCTATTCCGATCTTTCCGGTTCACGAGCTGCTTGGTCTTGCCAACACAAACACTCAGCTTCCAGGTACTGCTCTTACCTGTAAATTTGTCTATTTTGTTTAGTTATCTAATAATTATCATTCCACAGACATTATCGGTGAGATAACTGCTGCGAAGAGCACTGTCACCGACCCTCCACATGACAAGAACCATTTGATGGCAACCATTAAAATGGATAAGTAGCTAATTCTTCCATATTGATCCATTTAGATTTTAATACTGGTTTTCTATTTGAAAAAATATTACATTTTTTTATCACTTTTCTTATGTACGTGTTATCAGTGATGTTTCGGTCACTATGAGTATGTTCGACTCACAGCCTGTCAAGCTCCACAATCAACTTGAATCAATGGGAGGTGATCCAAGGGTTCTGGTTGCAACCAGTATCAACCCCAAAATTGTGGGAGGTAATTACTTGAGCTTAACATCACATAGTCTCCTTTTAAGTATTCTCAGTACATTAAAAGCATTTTTATTTTTCAGGTCATCTGTTTCTGAATGCCACTTCAGGCACACGCATATATTTTGACAAGGAAACCATCGCAGGGGAGACTTCTACAGGCTGGTTGCCCAAGACACTGGGCTTAAGGGCTACGACAAGGTGGAATCCCTGAGCATAGCTGATCTCAATGAATTTGTCAATTCTGCTTCCTCTCAGGTGTTCCAACCATATATTTTATTTGAGTATAGAATGAATTAAAGTTAAAAGTTTGATGCTGCTGATTTACGAATGTAGGAGATTGATTTCATCTGCACCGAGAAGGTCACTGGTATCAAGCTGGACAAGGGATGGTGCTACGTTTCTTGCTCCAACTGTACCAAGAAGCTCCAACGCACTGTCTCGGCTTTCACATGTCTGGATTGTAATAATACTAATGCTGTTGGTGTTCTGAAGACTGATGTATGTTCAATTTGTTCACACCGTATTTACTTTCATTGGCGTTTGTGTCCACACACATAGTCAACTTTGAGTTTTGATACGTGTTAACTGACTGCTAGGTATCGGGTGGAGATGTCCATTGCAGATGAAAATGTTGAAGGCCTCTTTGTTTGTTTTGATGGGGTTATGACAAAACTGCATAATATGAGAGCCTATGAAGCTTGCCATCTTTTGGTATGTTTTTACTCTGCCTGTCATGCATCTTCGTCTTGAAATTTTACTCATGAGATTGCATTCAACGGTTGCTTCCTCATGCTGGTGATGGTGTGAACCCGTGGGACACTCCGGCACCTCCATCTGTTGCAGACATGGAGGGTAAAACCTACAAGTTCCAGGTCAAGGTCAGTGCATACAACTTCACTGAAAACCATCAAATTTTTACGATCTCCTGCATCCTTAGTGAAGGTGACCGTATGCCGCTCCCTCAGTTTGTTGCCAATGTAAGTTCCATGTACTAAATTACGGTCAGTTAGCTTCACGGTATATATTAATTGGTTATTTTGATCTGAATTGGGAGGTGATGATGACAATGGAGACGACAACAGTGGTGCCATCTCGGTTCGTGTTAAGGTGGAGACTGGTGGTATCAGTCAGGTGCAAGGATCCTCGGGAATTAAGAAGAAGGCACGTACGGCATGGGTGGAGAGGATTGGAAACTTGAAGTTGTGCAGTATTTTCCGCTTTCAGTAATGCTTACGCATGTGTTTTTTTTATCCATGTTTTATTGACCACTTAATCTTTGAATCTTGGTTATTTTATATTTGGTTACAGACGAGCTTATCACGTTTTCCAGTTGTTCTGTATTTAAGATTTTTATTCATATTTGGATCACTGAAATACTGCTTGAAATGGAATATTATTCTATTAATATTACTTGAGTATTCATTTTTGATGTGTAAACCCTTCGCTACAATAAAAAGACAAAGACCAACAGTTCAGACAATTAAATTCGATATGTTTACGTTTCATATCATTTTACTTAACATATAATATATCATAACAAAAGATCATGACTGGGAATATTGGTCCCTCGGATACAGCTCTCTCCTCTTGACACCATGCATCCTTTCACGTTATGTCGCCGTCAATATCCGCTGCGTCTTTGCTATGCGATGACAATCAATAAAAGTTAAAGACAGAGTTTGAATCAAGGTGCTTTATATCTTCCTAGGACAGTCTTCGCTCACAGCCAGTTGTATGTGGCGCTATCACGAGTAACAACACCGGAGGGGCTTAGGATATTAGACGATACCTCTGATTTAGACGGTGTGGATGCAGTAACCAATATTGTCTAGAAAGAGATCTTCAAGGGCCTTCGAGACGCAAAGACTAGCATTAAGTAGGTTTAGATGGTGTGATATCTCAGTTTTGTTTTTATTTCTAATACTGACTTTATCACTTTCATTGCAGGGAAAGCAGCCAATGTGTTCCTGAAGAATTTTTAGCTTCGACAAGGATATCGTAATAGAGTGCACTCCGCATCAAATTTTCAAAATACTCAGACTCCCTCTTTTCTATCGTTTTTCCTTCTAATACTCTGATGAAATCAATACTCAGTTTTACAAAGGTTTGTAAAGCTTGATGGCTTCATTTTGGAGTCTGTGACCCACATATATTATGTTTCAATGGTCCAATATATCCAGAACATCTTAATTTATTACCATATGCTTACTAAAAAACTCATAAACAAATAGAATCCCCCAAGAATAAACACTACTAACGTGCATCTAAGCACTTATAAAAAGAATAATTTACCAACGTGCATCTAAGCACTCACTTATATAATAATATATACAAGTCCGACCTCAAGTGAAGCATTCATTCACACGATATTAGATAACAATTACTCAAATTCTGTTGTTGGTCTAATTGAAATACAAAATAACTAAAGCCTTAACTGTTGGCCTTAAATTTGGTAAAATATATTTACTATAAATAAATGGCCCTATAGGCCAAGATTATCTTACTCAATATTATTTCCATATCAACAAACGAAGGTATCAAGATTAACCGGATTATTAGCAATCACCCCAACAACATCAACTACGCCTCAAACCATATACTCAAAAATAATTTTGTTCCCATATTCGAATACTATAATTACGGCTAAAATTCAAGCTGTCAATTATTAGCAAGAATATTGAAATCTTCAATTAACCGCAGTAAAAACATATATCTCCGTTTGAATAATAAAACACAGCACCACAGACACAAAACAATATAAAAGCATCCACAGTCAAGCATACGAAGTAACTACGTCCTTACAATATCTCAAAAGAGAAAAAAAAAACATGGCGTCCACAAATCATGCTTCTGTCATATTGGCTGAAGAAGCCAGAGAGACCACTCAAGCATTCCAAGCTTTAGCTGTGACCCATTCAACTGATGCCTCATCCGGTACCGAATAACCAACGGCAATCCAAACACTCGACCCCAACTTAACATAAAGAAAATTTACACAAAATTATATATTTTACAAAAACCGGTCCGTCAAGCATTCCAAAGCTTCTTAGTTTCCACTTATTATCTGAATTCATTCATGAAATCTATTGTTGTTAATCAAGTTTGTAATAAAGTGGCTGTTCTCAAATGTCCCAGATAAAAAGAAGGTCATATCAGTAAGAAGAAGAAAAAGACAAATAACAAATGTTTTACAAATTACATATGTAGCTTCGTTTAAATGTAATGAAAGTCAATTTATCATCATTATAAGTCCAAACCTTTTATCAACCATGGTCGAGAAACAAGTACAAGTGACCATGATGGCAGTAACAACAAGCTTGACTTGCAAGTAATTGAATTTTGTTTTGTTGCACCGAACCCAGACTTGCAAAAGAAAATAAAAAGGGCGAATATGATGGATTTAGTGAAAATTTGTATAAATACATAACTCCATTACAGGTTAACTAAAAATAAAATAAGGAGTGAGTCTGACATAACCTTTTCATTTTTTAGTCATAAAACTTGAGCTTTGGAAAATTAATATTGAAAATGATTAAACCACAACCAAAGATTAATACATCAGAAAATTGTAAAAAAAAACTAACAAGATATAACAAATATAATTACAAAATTACTGAAATACATAAAATAATCCATAATGCATAATTACAAGGGTACACATCTATAACTATGATGAATGGTATATAATCCATAATGCATAATTACAATTGTATATAATCAAGGATGATGAATGGTATGTTCATGTTTCTTCCAAGATTAGTGATGATGAATTATTTAGCTGATTCAGTTTTGCCATATAAAGTGGAAAATATACATATTTCTTATTATTAACAAGATAACTTCTTCTTTTTTTAAGATAACTTTTTTCTCTACATGCAATCTTGTAGAGACGCAGGCATGCATGGACATCAAACATACACAACAAACACAAAATCAAAGCAAACATCAAGAAATCACAAATCCGGTTAATCAAACTCGGATCTCACGGGTTTCAACCTCTTGGTAAGAACCAATGAACACATCACCGTAGATTAGTCCAGCAAGTCCACCACCAACGAGTGGACCCACCCAATAGATCCAGATTTGTGACAAGTCTCCACTGACAACAGCTGGTCCGAACGACCTTGCTGGGTTCATTGAGCCACCGCTGAATGGACCAGCAGCGAGGATATTGGCACCAACGATGAAATCAATAGCGATCGGAGCGATGGTTCCGAGCGATCCCTTCTTTGGATCAGCAGCGGTGGCGTAAACGGTATAGACCAAAGCAAATGTCACAACGATCTCCATCACGATACCTTCGAGTGCTCCCAAACCGGCTCCGACTCCGTGGGTTGGTACGCTCTGTAGCAAACCGTGAAAACAAAAACTCATTGACATTTGTAAACCAGCTACCAGTGTAATAATATTTTCATAAGAAATTAATACTCTACGCACGAGTTATCAGTAATGACTATAGTCTATAGCTTAACAAACCAAATTTAACCAATATATTACATAACGAATTAGTTTCAACTTGTTTGGTATCGTGTTTTTCTTACTGAGCTAACAAACTTCGTATGAGCCTAGCTAAATAATTTGATAGTCACGCTTTGAACTATACAAATCAGCTGTGAAATTAATTAGTTACTAGATTCTGAACTGCGAGGATGTTTTTTTTCGATTTTATATACATAGATATTTCTTTTAGATCATTATAGGTATACATTTTTAACGTTAATTATATACTTATATAATTATTTCAAATACAATAGTTTTTTTAATTTACATGTTATAAATAATCAGAATGTATTTGTCACTTCTTATTATATATTTATCTTATTGTATTTGCATTTAGTTATTAAAAAAATTACATGAAAAAACATATTTGAAAATTGTTTTGTATTTAATTTATGCTTAATTCTGACACGCCTTTCAAAGTTAGATTTCTTTTTACCAATATTTTTTACGCTTATTCATTTTAGATAATATATTATTGTATACAAAAGTCAAAGATATGTTAATGTTTAGACATGCATTATATAATTTGCTAATGCTAAACCGTTCTGTCATCGTATTATACTTTTAACATAAATATTTTATATTTACCATGTTTACTTCAATATAATAATAGTATTTAACATGATGATTATTATTATAAAGTAAATAAAAATAGGATAAATTTTTAAATTTTTCATTATACATATATATATATATATTAATGCATAATAATAGTTCATTGCTACTTATGAAATTAGTGAAAATGTTTACATGAACGTTTTGAAAATTAAGATATTATTAAAATACTTTTCAACAGATTTATTAGAATTTTAAAATATAATACATAAATTATATTTAAAATGAAAAGATATCATGATTAAAGTAGTGACAAAGATTTTATAGTATTAGTTTTAATGAAATACATGTTAATTATACATTTATTATATAGTTTGCTAATGTTAACCCGTTTTACCGACATATATTCTTTTTTTTTGAGTCATATATTGATATTGTTTAGCTTAGGTTTTTGTTAGTTTGATTATATCCTTTAAATATTGAAAATAGTGTATAATTAGGATATGCGGGAATCTATTTACGAATATGTTAACAAAATTTTGAATACTCTGGCACAAATTATTAAGATTTTTACTCAAGTAATACGGTTAAAATTTTCAAATATTTTGCTTTAATTTAGGAAAGACAATCTGAAATTATTATTTTGTATATTGTGTACCCATCACTCACTATTTTGCAAGGTGGTTATACAATCTGTATTTATTTTGTATATTTTGAAATATTGTTAGAAAATAATTAATTTATTTGTCAAAAAAGATAAATTTATATATTTCAAATTGTTTAGTCATATCTTGGACGATTTTTATGAGAATACTATAATGGTTATAAACATGATTTGTAACCCACTGTGATTTATAAAATACATCAAACTTTAATGTAAGATATAAGAAAATATATTAACAAACATGTATGTCAAAGTAATTATAAAATACATATTTCATATTCACATTAATGAGTTGTATGCATTGGGGACAAAAGATTGGACAATGGCTTGTGCTTTAAGCCTTTAACATTAACGAAAGATTAAATAAAATAACTACTTTAAACATATCACTAGATTTTGACCCGCGCTTTCAAAGCGCGGGATTGTCCATTTAAAAAAATTACATATATGCACTTTATAAATTATTTTAAAATGTGTTTTTTTATATGTGTTGTTGGTCAAACTAAAATAATGCTATTACATCAAAATTAATAAGTCTTCTATGATTAATTTTATAATTAATTACAAATTTTTTATTTTATGCATTTTTAAAATTAGAGAATATTTATTAAATTCTGATTTTAAATATATAGTTTCTTGAATTAATGAAATAATTATTGAATTAACGAAATAATATAGATAAAATTAATTTTTAATTAAGTTCAGTTTGTTATTATTCTAACCATTTAAACGAATTGGGCCTTGAAATTTTTTAATTAAGTTCAATTTCTAATTTCAATTTGTTATAAGTTCAATTAAGTTCATTTTAAACGAATTGGGCCTTTTAAATCTAACCATTGACTATTCGGCCACTTATCAAAAGTAACCGTTTATTAATTTCCAAGTTAAAAAAAAAATAGAAAAGGAAAGGGAAAAAAAAAGGAGAGATCTAGAAACGGTCGTCTCTTCTTGGCCGACGAACAATCAGATTGAAATTGATGGTGCTATTCAAAGTTATACAACATATATTTGAGAAAGACAACTTCAGAAATAAGAAATCGAAAGGTATTTATTAGTAATCAGTTTGTTTTGATTTCTCTTACGAAGAGTTGAAGTTTTTTTTTTTTTTGTCACAGATCCTTATGTAAAAGGTTTAGTTTTCACAGATGAAGAGTTTCTTAGATCTGAAATTATGTCACAGAAGAAGATCAACCGTATCAAATGTTGGGGACTTTAACACATCTGAAGAATCGAACAAAGGTAACCATTATCAAAGCTTTTCATATAATATTTGATAAACTCTCTGATTTCACAGAAGCTTTTGATTAAATTTTAGAAAGTCATTTAGGATAATATATGGTTACCATCGCCATGTTTTCTTGTTGTTTTTTGCAGTTAAATCAGACATATAATCTGAGTTCAGATGTAATGGTGGTGCTGCTCCGTGGTGATACAATTAGCTGAAGAAATCCCCTATATATTAAAAGAGAAGCATTACAATATATTTTTGTAGCCACATGTCATCACCACAATCATTCTTAGAATTCTTAGAAAAATATGTTGGTCCATATAAATATATAATAAGATTTTTATTAAACTAACCATAAACTAATCATAAATGTTCTTCATTGTTTCCTTAAATAAAAATCACGGAATTACCTAATGTGGCTAAAATATATATGACAGTTAATGATTTTGAATAATAAAGATTTCATAAAAATTACTCTATTCTCTATCATTTTAAAAACAATAACTAAATTAAAATAAATTAAACAACCATGTTAACTATATAATAAAAATTTAGATTTTTTCGTATATGCTATATTTTGAATTTTTAAAAACGAATATAAATGACTAAAGTTGTTAAAAATCTCACATTGAAATTTTTGTGATCCATGGTTTAAAATTTATGTTATAACAAGATACAAATGATTATGAAATTACATAAGTAGGAAGTCTCATTTAATAAATGCTATATATATGTATATTAATATTTTTTAAAAATAAATTTTATATTACATATAAAATACATAAGTATTTTAATTTCGAATTTGCTTTGAATTTTTTTGATAAATATTTTGAACAATTATTGACAACTTAATATTTAGATTTTAAAATTTGCATTGAATGTTTTTAAAATTATAAATTACTAAAACTATTAAACATCCCATAATTTTTTTATTGTTATCACTTATTTAAAATTTTTGTTATAAAGAAATACAAACGATCAAAAAACAATATGAGTATAAAATATTTTTTAGCAGATGTCAATATTAAAAATATACTTTATATCTATGTTAATATCATGTAAACTTAATTTTATAACATATAAATTAGAAAAAGTGTTTGTCTCGATTAATAAAATTTATTTAAGTATTTGTACCAATTTAATTACATACGTGATAGTTACTAATTTTTTTATTATTCAATATATATTTATTATTTCATCATATGTAAAAAATATAATACTTAAAAATAATTTATATATAATATTCATCCCGCCCAAGGGGCGGGTCTTAACCTAGTAAGTTTATTAAAAGTGTAGCATTACACTTGCGTCTTACAAAGAAAGGTTAGTAATGCTAAGAAGATAAAAAAAGCCTGATAATTCTTATAACCCCCTTATCTAAAATTTCTTAATGGTATGTGATTGCTTTGTATTAGACAATAAGTAACTCAATATTAAGTGATTTGCTTTAGTTGCAGTTTCTAGGTGGTTGAATGAGTAAGGAATATTGATAGTGTGATTCGGCTTGCAGATAGGAAGGGATTGAACATGAACCAATACTACCACCCAAAAAGATAAGTATCTTTTTATACTTTACCAGAATTTAAATATATAGTAACTTACTGTTATATTATGTTCTTTTGACAGGAAAATATGCGTATTACATGGTACATCCAAATGGAAATTAAGAAGCAAATTGATGACAGCGACTATTAAGATAACTTTCTTCAGTGCATTTAATCAGTAAGTTAATATTCCTCATTTATAATGTTCTATAATTTAGGATTGGATGTGATTATCGGTAGTTAGGATGGAAGCCGGAGTTTGATTGATTTGTTTGTTATTATTTGAAATAGTGGAAAATATATTTATTACCGTATTCCTTAAGAACTTTTACTAAAGTTCAAATTCTCTTGTAGATGTTGTCTTATACAACACATATAGCTTGAAACATTCTTTGTTTGTTCCTGGGGCTTTCTAGAGGCTCATCAAAATCATCGTTCCTCATCACAAAGCAAAAATATTTTAATCTCTGCATGTATCGAACTTTTCCAAAAGTTCGAATAATATTATAAGAGAGACTTATTTATATAAAATGGTAGCTAAACATAGAACCATAAACTGTATATAAATCCACGTTCCAACAAAGTTATAAAAGACAAAACAAATAGTCTGAAATCATAGATTGTCAAAAATCTCTCTAAAGACCACATTTTTTGTTTGACGTTGAGGTTTGCCTTCGCTGTCAACAATCAATATCTTCAAGCCTTTCTTAGAAGTGACTCTGGAAACAGCCACATATAGTTGTCCATGAGAGAAAACAGGCCTTGGTAGATAAATACCAACTTCAGACAAAGTTTGGCCTTGACTTTTGTTGATGGTAATAGCAAATGCCACACCAATAGGCAGTTGTCTCCTCCTCATCTTGAATGGCATCTTTTTATCTGAAGGAGTTATTGAAAGCCTAGGAATTAACACAGTTCGGCCAACCTTTTCCCCTGTAATAACTTTGGCCTTTATCATGAAGTCATACATTTCTGTAATCTGAAGACGCGTTCCATTCATCAATCCCCCAGTAGGATCTATGTTTCTTAGCAACATCACTGGACAACCAACTTTCAGTCGCAGAATATGATTTGGCAATCCTGATGCTTTAATTCTGTTTAAGAAATCTGGAGTGAGAGCTTGGTCATTAACAGAAAACTTATCAGAAGCGTCGATAGAATCAGAGCTTAAGTATATTCTTTCCTCTCCTGCATTAAAACAGTAAAGTGTTACTCTAGTGACCAAAAACCAAACATCTAACAAAATAATTCATGTAAAGTTCAAGGAATCGTAAGTAACCATCAAGCTTATCCAGCATATGTTGATTAATAATGTTCACATCCTCGTTAGTAGGACACAGTATAGCTCTCTCTTGAAAAAACTTTGGGTCCTTCTGGTGTAAAGAAGTAGCATCTCCATATACTGCTGCGCTTATAGCTTCCACTGGATCATCAGCATCAAGAATTAAGAACTCTTCTGGAATGTCGATAAGAGCTTCCCCATCATTTCCATCACCAATCTTTCCATCTCCAATGTCTAATATCCATTGTGAAAACTCTTGCAATTCTTTTGCCTCTTCAGTAGATAGATTATTTGACAGTAGCCGCATATTCTTGGTTAATTGCAAAACTTTTACATGCTTCCAAAGATAAGATGAATTAAGAGCAGCCATAACGATCTCAGCCCTTCCAGCTCCATGAATGACAGGCAATACTTGTCTAAAGTCTCCACCAAATACGACAACTTTGCCACCAAAAGGTCTCTTATCATTGTCTCCAACAATGTCTAACATACTCCTATCCAATGATTCAAAACAGTGTTTACTCATCATTGGAGCTTCATCCCAAATTATAAGGGACGCTGCTTTTACCAGCTCTGCTTTATCAGTTCCTTTTGTAAGTGAGCAAGTGGAGAATTCATCTGGATTTATAGGAATTCCAAATCGAGAATGTGCAGTCCTTCCTCCCTGTAGCAATAGGGAAGCTATACCACTTGAGGCAACATTCAGACATACTTCGCCCCTGACACGTACTGCTGCAGAAAGCAATCTCCATAAGAAAGTTTTGCCTGTACCACCAAATCCATAGACAAAAAAGACGCCTCCTTTTTTCGTAATAACAGCATCAGTAATTTCATCAAAAATCTTCTTTTGCTCATCCGTAAGTTTTGGAGTGTCACGCTGAAGATCAGCTTCTAATTCCTGCCGGTCGTAACTGAGCTCGTCCATGACCAAATATTCTTCCAGGGCTTCAAATCGTTAATGCATGTCACGTTCTCCTTAGAAGCTTTCGCTTTTGGATTTGCATGTTAGAAGCCATAGGTGTCTTTGACAGTAGACTTTTTGACGATAGTGGATTCAATAGGAAGATAGTCTTGGATATTTATAATATGTAGAGGTTAAAGGGAGAGATGCTTAGGTTATTACGAAACCTTAGGGCCAACTCCAAATCGTATCCCACCAGATTTGCTAACTATAAATTGATATAATTTATTGTTGATATTGTTACCATTTTGAAAGCTTCATAATATTCGGTGGGTGTGCTCACGTTAAGTTTATTAATTGAATCCTTTGCACCGTGATATCAGGTATAACTTGCATAATCTTCTAGCAAATATTTTCTTTAGTAGAAATAAATTGTATCGATTAATGACCAAGTAGTTAAAAATCAGAATATTCTTTCTAATCTATTGAATCGATTTCAATAATTAAATGAGTTAAGCTATATAATCGGGGGAAAGATTTGGTTTGCAAGGGATATTGGAATTAGTCGCTGTTTAAAAGTTTAATTCAACTAAAAATACATTTTTTATTCTTTATAGATCCACTAATTGATAAATTGTATATATACTGTATTAACTATTGTTCAAAATTGATATTTAAATTGATGGTTTCATTATGGTGGTAGTACAATGTAAATACTATATTTTTAAAATTCATGAAAAAAAATTCAAATTTTATGGTATTTGGATATAGGGTTTGTTCTGAGTTTTATTAGATTGGTTTATGTTACATCCGAAATGGGCTTTATTAGATTGGGCTTAAAGTTGTTGTGATTCGGTCGAGTCTGTTTTGGTTTTAATGTTGCTGTAATTGGATTTTAAAATAGTTGCTTCTGATTGGTCAATAAATATGGACGATTTTCGTTAAAAAAAAAAGAAAAAAAAAGGCAGTGGCATTTGGTTGTAAATATACTGAAAAAGCAGGGGCAGAGTCCTAGGAGGGATTCTGCTTTAATAGTATAGATATGAAAATTGGTCCTAACTGTTTGTATGAAATACGGTAAGTATAACCACCTTGCAAAACAATTGTTATGCAATTGTTTACATATAATGAGCCACGTGATGTATACATACAATTAAAGGCTCAATTTTCTAAAGTAAAACTGTTATACAATTATTTAGCTAATTTTCTAGTAGACAATCTATTTTAAAATATCACACATGAATGAAGTCATGACTTCTCTTTTAATATAATAGATTTATTTTTTTATACTAAATAAAAATTTGTCCATTTTCTGCATGAAAAAAAACTGACCTGAAAACATGATTTTACTATTCAAACCGAAGGAAACCAAAAACAAGCAATAAATCCTTAATTGTACCTAATTAAACTAGACCAGAAATTTCTAACCAAACCGACAACGAAATATGTTCTGTGACTTCTGTCTCAAAAACGTCCTAGCAAGTAGTAACCTAAAAATTGATCAAAACCGAAGCGAACCGGGAAACAAAATTAACCAGTTCTACGCTGGTAGTACGTAACGTACCTCGCCGTTGGTAACATAGACAAGGAGAAGGCAAGCAACGATGGAGCCAAGACACTGAGCGATCCAGTATAAGAAACCCGTGATCAGTGTTATGTTTCCGCCAACGGCAAGACCGAGAGTCACGGCAGGGTTAAGGTGGCCACCAGAGATGTTAGCCGCAATGGAAACCCCAACAAATAAGGCAAACGCGTGAGCCACCGCAATAGCCACAAGACCAGCTGGGTCCAAGGCGCGCGGCATCGGAAGTCAGTTTGCCAAAGGCAATAGCTTAGCCAACGCCAGCGAATACAAAGATAAGAGTTGCGATAAACTCAGACAAGTAAGCCTTTAGAGATGCAACACTGAACGAGTCACTCACACTTCCAACTTCGATCTTCACCATGTTTTTTTTACTCGAAGACTGTGGTTAATTTAGCTCTTTTTTTCTGGTCCTTGGGCTTTGTGTGGACTCTAGTTTATATAGGGAAGAGCAAGTGACTATGGGTCCCATATTACGTGGCTGAGCATTATTGCATGCCGTCCAAACCGCCTCTTATTTGATTAATTGAAGGTAGCAGCAAATGTTAAACTTGATTAATTAGTGACAACTATGGTGGTATTTAATAAAGTGTTAGGATAAGAATCTTCTGCTGACATTTTGATATTCTGCTTATAAATAAATGTTGTGTCACACCAATAATGATAAATTGATAATCATGGTCTTATTCTATTTGCCATTTGTTTTTTTTTAATTTTATATTGGATTAGATAAGTTGGAAGATGCTAATGTATAGGGACTATAATTTATAAGTCAATTAACCAATACCTTTGTTGTGTTTATTGGAACTGGTCAGTTTGTATTATAAATATAAAACCGAAATTTGAGTTTTAACAAGTGATTATGACTTTTATTATATTGTACTCACAAAACTAACACTTGACAGAATAATGCATGCATTTAACTTTACATGATTAGATCATGAAGGTTAATTTTGTTAGCCTCAATAAATATATACTGAATTGTAAAAAAGGTCCTCCACGATGATGGCGAGATTATTTTTCTTTGTGTTTATAGTTTAATTAACTTGAATATTCAATAATTAGATGAAGTTGAATTTTGAAAGGTGATTAATCAGTTCCACAACATATGATGTTGCAAAGAGTTTTTAATGTTTCATGAAATGCATGATGTTTTGATATTTTATAGTAATTTTAGTTTTATTAAAAACTATCTGATCAGTGATATTTTATAATTTTTTTAAATGATTTGTTGAATTAGTTTTAATTCATATTTTTAATGATATTTTAGGAAAATACATACTTTCTCTGTGTCATAATAAGTGTAATTCTAACATTTTTTCTTGTTACACAAAAAGTGTCATTTTACAATTCGAATGCAAACTATACGTACTTTTAGCTAAAAATTAATTGATAACTGCATTGATTTTATAAATAATTTTATTTCTCTCAAATACTATTTGTTAGAGGGGTATAATTAATAACAACTTACATATATTTTCGTGACTTTCTTAATCTGTGTGAAAAATGTCAAAGTGACACTTATTCAGAGACGGAAGAGTATATTTTATTTTTATACATTCAATCAAAATATTATATAATTTCAAACAAAGGGAGTAGCATTCTGTGAAAAACATTATTGGATGGATAACATTAGCCAAAACTTCATTATCTTCGCGAAAAATACATATTTCAGTTCTAACAATTTCTATTAAACCGAACAAGTGATCCGTGCTAAATATGACTTCCACTCGGTCATAGTTCAACACTAAATTGATTAATAGTGACATGTCATGTTTAGCCAGCCGAATCTTAGTTACTAATTTTTTTTTTTAATTACAGTTAAGTAGATTTAAGCGTTTTCTAGAAAATTTGTGTAGTTTTCTGAATTGTAAGCAAGTTCGGATCGTAATCCTCTAGAATATATTTGTGAAGTGATTTTGCCACATGTCCTTTCTACAATCAATTTAACAAAACAAATATGATATGGCTACTGAAATTGATGACATGTCTTTCAGAAAAATATGACATGAATAATTTCATTTAATGTTGATTTATATTTTTGACAAACTTATTAGAATATGGTAATAATTCATATATTACATTCAATATTGATATTTCTTTTTGGTAAACTTTTTTTAAATATGGTAATATCTCATACATCATATATAAAATAAATATATTTATATATAACATTTCAAATTTCGAAATATTATTATTTTTGTATAATTATATAATTTGTATTGCTAAATTTTTCAAAAATTTCTCCAATTTTTTTAAAAATTTAAATATTTAATCGTAAGATCATTAGTTTCTTATATATCTACAAATTTTATAAATATTGTTTAGGTTAAATTTTGATAATAATATAATTTTATATCATTTTTATTAGTTTTGTACAAATTTATTTAATATATATCAAATCTATATTAAATATTAGGGAAATTAGGGACCATGTACATAACAGAAAAAATATTGAGTCTATACCCATAACAAGTTGATGGCTATAGTATTCTCTATATATTATGTATTAATGACAAAACTATCCTGCGCGTGTGTTTTATTAGATAAATGATTTTTTTTTAACTCGTTTTTGTAAGAATTACAAATGAAACTGAACCGTATGCACATCATATATACTCATCTTAAGAATGAAATAATGAGAAAACATCGCTAAGAAAAAGTAGAAATGACGACAGCTCCAAGAATGGTGGTAAACGGAGCTCGAGCTCGGCGGTGGTTTTGTTCGTGTAACTAGAATGCAGCAATGATCGATACAGAAGGTTGATTATCAAACTGTTCGTCTAACTTTAATTGCCAGAGAAATGAAATTTTTTGAAGAAGATAAACAGTTACTATTACAATATACTATTCTATTTTAGTAGGAATCATAGAATACAACATAATTTCTTTTTCAAAGTGTTTTTGTTAGGTTTTTTATATTAGAGAAACATTCAAGTGATTAATGATCTGGTGATTCAATTCTTATGTATTCTTACATCCATCACATTTGAAAAATTATCAGTTCAAATTAGAATGCAATATTTTGTTATGTTCTATTCTATATAATAAATATAGAATAGAAAGGTAGTTTTACAACTACTTTCCCAGTTCCTCCCTCCCTCCCTCCTTCTCTCTCCCTCCCTTCCTCCCACTCCCTCCCTCCCTCCTTCTTTTTACACGCTACTTGATTATACTATTATACTATGTCGTAATTATGTATAGTATCGTCACATAATATATGAAACTATCATGTGCGTGTGTTGGCCTTATTGTGTTCCATAGATTGCGTGTTTTTGTTTTGCTTGACTTGACTAGTGCAGCAGATGATAGGAAATTACACTATTGTTTAGTATAGGTTGTTTATTTATCTTGCATGTCCACCACTTTTGTTTTTTTTTCTATACATTACTTTGCTTATAGTACTATACTATGTCATAATCATGTATAGTACAACTACTAAATAGATCAAACTCAACCTCGCAACTATTTAACTTTTCTGTGTGACGATACTATATGGTATGTAGTATAATATGACAAATTTAGTTTTGGAGTGTCAACATCACGCGCACGCGCTTAAAAGGAGATTTTAGTCATATTTGTGTGCAAATTTTCTCATCTCCCAAGAAAAACTGTAGCATGGCTATATTCTTAATTTTTCCTCTGTTATGAATATAGAGCAAATTGTCCCTAAATATTATTAAGAAAATAGTAAAATCTATAATATTTAATAAAATTTATTTTTAAATATAAGTTAGATTAAAAAAATTCCTTAGTAATTATCGTACGAAACTCTGTAGAAAATTGTTAGGTCGAAGTAGACTTTTTCCCCCTTTAAGTAAATGGGCTTGGGGTTAAGCCCATTAATGTTAATAAATCTCTCAAACCCTAAACCCTGTAAATCTCTCTCTAGGAGGAAGAAGACGATCGAAACTCACTTTCCCGGCTTTCATTTACAAAATGGCTTCTGCTTGCAACAGATTCATCAACAGATCCTCCGTCTCCTCTCTCAGATCCGCCATCAGATCTTCTCTCCACAAATCTCCAATCGGCCCCGGATCTTCGTCCGCCGGGTTTCGAATCCCGTCTAAACCCGCCGCTTCTCCCCGATTCTCCTTCTCCAGGTCTGCTCATTATCAAAATCAATTAGACACGCTCCGTTTTACAAATTCAATGAATCTGCTTCCATTTCGTTAGGTGTCCATCGGAGCTTGGTTGTGCTCAGTCGCTTTTGCCGCTTCACAGCACGGTGGCGGCTGCTAGGCTGACGTCGTGCCTTAGCGTGACTTCAAGAAACAGCCGAGCTCTCTCTCAGGGTACTCTCTGCTGCACCTCTCCCGACCTTTGATACTCTTTTCCTGCTTATTTTGCTTGTGAGTTGCTTCCCTTTATCTACATTTGATCCTTCCTTTCTTTGTGTCCTTATAATCTGTAATACTCGCTGTAGAAATTGTTTGCTTATGTGACCTTAAAGCTTGATACTTTGCACATTTTTCATTGCTACACAGCAGTTTTACCTTAGTAGTTAGACTTAGAAACGGATCATATCTTCCTAAGATCCTTACATGTGAGAATACTAGATTGCAAATGATCGATCATACTTAATAGATAAATTTTTTTGATCTGTTATGTGAAGTGTTGCAAGGCTCTGTTAGTGATTACTTTATGTTTATTCCCTTTCTGCGTCAACTCTTGGCTTTATGACTTTTCTTGCTTGGCGAAATTGTTGCAAAATCTAGTGTTGATAGATTTACTGTTTGACTCTTCACAAGTAGGAAGATTGACTCTTAAGTCTTAACAACTAGTTGTAAGATTGAGTGCCATTGTGTCTGTCTAATTATGAGTACTTAATTCATGCAGGCACATAATTTTCACCGTTACCATGTGGGATCCTTGCATCTTTATCAAGTACGAACCTTTTCTTAGTTCTAGTAATCCAGATAAAATGTTAGAAGACAAGTTTTAGCCTTTAGGAATGCAAACCTTTGAAGAGGGTAACTTTTTAAACGTGTCAGATTGGCTTTGTGTTTCTTGCTTTTCTCTGTATATGAAATGCAATTTTAGGAAAATTAATTCATGATGTGTGTGTGTATAAGAGTGGCAACACTACTGTAGTAATTTGTATAAGTTCTCTTTGTCCCAGATGGAATCGATGGCACGTGAGACTATTTGCACTTGTTTTTAAAGGTGGGTCTTGTCGTCAATGCTTTGGTGATAATTACATTTAGGAAGCTGTTTTAGATGAGATTGCTTGGCTACTGTTCTGTTTTATCTGATTCACGTTGTAAAGACTTACCATAGAATCGTTAAGTGGAAAGCATCTGCCTTTTTCTCTCTTCGTTATAAAAAAGACCAAGTCTTCTGTTTCTGCCCTAATCGTTATTTCTCTTTCTGTTTTACTTGTGTAGAGATGGGTCTTTCAGTCCCAAGGTGACTTGATACATTCATGAAGAGCATTACATTACTATCAAGGGAGGCAAGCTTCTTCTCTAAAAGTTAGAGACACAATAAGTTGATATTTTTGTGTGGCTAAACTCTTGTTTTAAAATTCATGAATAAAATTATGTAATACTATTTCTCCTCAGTTTCTAGCCATGTTTGATTCCATAACTAGTTTAACATTGTGTTTACGTAACCAAAAGCTCAAAACTCAAAAAATACTAGAGTTGTATTGCAACATTTTGCTCTTGAATCCAGCTAGAGCCAACTTCTTTCTCCACCCCCTTCTCTCTCATAATCTTCCTAATTTGACTAACCTCTCTCCATATCTCATGGTAAGCATACAGATTCGACATCACTATATATACGTACTCATCTTCATCAACGTCCCCTAACACAACCATCTTAGCGGCCACAGCTTTTGCCGCTTTCAGATCCTTTCCAGCACTGCAAGCACCAAGCAACGCCCTCCAAGCTACACCATCAAACCCAAAACCGAATTCTTGAACCACCTTCTTCGCCTGCCAAATATCTCCTCTCTGCGCCATAGCTCTGATAAGGGAACAACAATGCTCTACACGTGGTTTGATCCCATACTCGTTAACCATCATCTCAAAGTAGCCAAGCGTGAGCTCCATTGGAACTTCACAATGAGAACACACAGCTAAGAGATTCAAGAATGTGATTCCATCAGGTTTTAAGAATCTTTCTTGTTTCAACTGGTGGAAGAGGTTGATAGCCTCGGTTGAATCGCCATTACGAGCGTAACCATAGATCATAGCATTCCAAGCAATCAGGTTCTTTCTAGGCATCGTCCAAAACATCAGCTCAGCTTGCTTCAACATTCCGCATTTAGAATACATATCTATCAGAGCACTCGCGACAACAACTCTAGAGTCTAGACCAAGCTTGAGACCACAAGAATGGATGAGACTTCCCCATGGAACCACAGCGAGAACAGCAATGACTGCCAGAACTATTGACAAGCTGTACTCGTCGAATCTGACCCCGGACGAGTGCATTTTGGTGAAAAACTGAGTAGCTTCTCTTGATTGCTCACTGTTGACATACCCTGTCAATATTGTGTTCCATGAAGATGAATTAGGGTTTGGCATACACGACAGAATCTGAAAAGCACTGTTGAAATCTCCACACTTGACAAAAGCGTCTATGAGCTCGTTGTATGTTACAGTGTCTGGATTTGGCATCTGATGGAAAAACCAAAGTCCCAGCTCGAGCTTACGGTTCCTTGAGCAGGAAGCAACGATAGCATTCCAAGAAACAGTGTCTTTTTCTTCCATGTGTTGAAACACTAACACTGCATCATCCATGTAACCACACTTGCCATACATGTCGATCAGACAATTACCCACCACAACATTGCCTTTCTCCATGCCGAGTTTCACAATCTTCGAGTGGATACAGGCTCCAAGCCACGAGATTTTCAGCCGAGCACAAGCAGCTAAAGCGGCTGTAAAAGAGAACTCGTTAGGGAAAACATTAGATCTCTCAAGGTCGAGAAACAAACAGAGTCCTTCCTGCAACCTTCCGGATTGAACGTAACCAGAAACCAACGAGTTCCAAGAGATGACATCTGGTTCAGGCATTTCGTCGAACAGTTTGTGAGCATTTTCCAGCGAGTCACTCGTCTTGTAAAATCTCATCAGGGAGTTGGAAAGACGCGTTTCTGAGACAAACCCATGTTTCACGATGTACCCGTGAAGCTGCCGGCACAAAGAAACGTAGCCATGGTTTCCGGAGACGCGGAGCAAGTGAACCAGCGCAGAAGAAGCATCATCTGGCTTGTCGCCGTGGTTGAGCAACTCGACAGCAGCGTGTAACGCGCCAGTACCACCGGACTGAGCCAGAGCAGAGACTACGGTGGTCCATGAGTTCGAAGAAGCAGTGGAACCAACATGGCTACTTGTGGAGTAGACACGAGATGTAATAAAAACTGTAACTTTATGCGACAAAAATCTAAGCATTTGATTTTACCTTCTTAAACACATGGGGCCCATGTTGCATCAATATATAACCAAACTCCAAATCTTATAGGGAAGATTGAAGGTTGTGATAAAAAGGGGCTAAAAATAGACATAAAAGTTAATTGGAGAGTAGCAAATATAGACGGAATAACAATGGAGGGTCTGCTTTCTTACAGAAGCAATGTCTTGAGGAATATAATGAGAAAGTAAATGAGAGAGAGAGAAAGATAGGAAGAAAATGTTGATTTCAGAGATATTTTTCTGAAAATGAAGGTGAATGAGAGTGTCTAATTAGTTTAATCTTTATCTTATTATCTATTGCAATATAATCTGAACACATTGTGCTTATAATGGATTTCTTGTGATGCAGTTTTTTTCCGTAAAACTTTATCAATCGATTTCTATGATGAAGAAGGAGATGATAGAAGAAGTGGTGATTATAGGAGGATTAGTAATGGTACAATTTGTATACGCAGGCAACTCTTTGCTCATGAGTTATTTGATGTCACTCGGTCTCGGTCCTTTGACCATTGTCATCTTCTCTACCTTTGCCACTTTCCTAATCCTCTCCCCTTTTGCCGTTCTCTTCGAAAGGTCTCCTGATAACTTCTTGACATGCCCAAAAACACAATTTCTGTTTTTGTTTCAGATAGTAAATGTTTTTGTCTTGTTGTTCTGAAGGAAGCAATGGCCGGATGAGCTCAGCCCGAGGCTGATTGGTAAACTAGTTTTGATCTCCTTTGCAGGGTAAGTACCATTCTCCATGCCTACTTTTTGTTAACAAGTAGAAAACTTTGTTGAAATTTTTTTGTAACATATTTTCTATGTAATAAAAATAAACAGGGTTACTCTGTTCCAGACTCTGTTTCTGGAAGGAATCAGGTTGACATCACCAGCAATGGCCACAGCGATGCCTAATCTCGCTCCTGGTCTCATATTTTTCATCGCTTGGATGGTTAGGTGAAAACACTAAACCCCATTTTCAACACGGTCAACGAAGTTCTGACATTCTCTGTTTTGTACTTTTTTTGATAGGTTAGAGAAGATGAATATGAAATGTGTGTACAGCAAACTGAAGATCTTAGGGACGTTATTGTGCGTATTCGGTGCTTTAACAATGAGCTTAATGCACAGCGCTTCGATCATACAAGATGAAAAAGATAATGCTTCAATATTCGTGTTTGATCGTGATAGAGTCGTGGGATGCATGTACCTTCTCGGAGCTGTCTTCATCTTATCCTCCAACGTCGTTCTTCAGGTAAGCAAACCGGCTACGTTATAACCGGTTTGGTTTAGTTTCTAATGGTTCGGTTATTTCAGGCATCGACATTGGCAGAGTTTCCTGCACCAATATCGTTAAGTGCGATAACGTTATTGATAGGAGTGGTGATAACAACAATGTTACAGTTATTACAAAACCCGAACACTAAAGTAGTTACAAGATCATTAATTAGCATCAGTAACCTCGTTGGTTTTTCTCTTCTGGTAAGTTAAAAAAAACATCTTTTTCATTTGCATAGTTGACTGGTTTTGTATTTTATTAACTTTTTTTTGAAATTGGCAGGGAGGGATGGTGAGTGGAGCATGTGTTAGTTTCAATGGATGGGCGATGAAGAAGCGTGGACCGGTTATGGTATCAATGTTTAGTCCTATCGCTACCGTTATTTCGGTTGGCTTCTCCGTTGTTACATTAGGAGAACCCGTTAGAATTGGAAGGTAGCTTTGATACAACCTCTTAGTGTAGATAATAATTCATTCTTTTATTTGATTTGATTAAATATTAACACAAGAGAATGCAGTGTGGGAGGGATGGCGTTGATGTTTATAGGACTGTACCTTGTGTTGTGGGCTAAAGGCAAAGAAGGATTCTCACAGATTGATAGTTTTGAGAGTGAGTATGACCCTAAGAAGCCTCTATTGTCTTGAATCTTGATCATCTTTTCATTATTATTTACATTTTCCCCCTATCATTTCAGTTTTTATACAAAAGATCAGATATTGTATATATTTCTAGTCAACATTTTACGCTGAACATAGGAGTATATATATTTTCCCGTTTTATATTTGGTTTCGCAGGGCATTGATAGAAGATGGTGGATGAAGTGACAAATCATTATCGAATAACAAAACAAGTTTGTGTTTTTATATTGTGTTAGTATTATTTCATAAGTCATACCGAGTCCACAAAATATCATAAATATCATTTTGAATAAACCAAATCTAAGATATAATTAGAGGTTTAGTTAGACATTTCACCGGTTAACACAAGATAACACAAAGAAGACCTAACTGTTTCATCAGAGGACGAAAATACAAAAAACAAAAAGATTTGAATTCTTTTTTCTTTTCTTTGTTGCGTTTTGGGGGAGGTGTTCAAATGATAAAAACGCTATGAAAAGGAAAGTTGGTAAATATATAACAAGTTCAAAACTGACCAATTTTCCATGTATTTTATATTCATTATTTTAGTTTTTGTATGTGAAGAGAGGATTTACAAAACGTTATGTTGCACTACTTGAATCAGACTGTTTTGTTACTCTGTCCTTTTTAGATTGTTTGTCTGTATAGAAGAAGCGTTATGTCTTTGCTACAATACTTTCTCTTTTATTCTTCGTTTCCAAATTGATTGTACTCCAACATTTTATGCTAATATATCAGCCACATTTTTTTTTTGGTAAAATATCAGCCACATGTTTTCCTTATAAATATAAATTGTTCACACATTTTGACAAGAATCTCGGACATGTATTACAAATAAATCACAATAATGAAATTAATAAAAGAATGTAACTAAGCTAAGGAGAAGGAAAACGGGTAGTGTAGTGACAAACATATGAAGTTGGCTTAAGCATCTCGAGGAGCGATCCAATGTCTCCCATTGACAAAGCTCTTTGCTATAAAAGGATGAGCGGACTCATAGTCCAAAGCTCTAGCCCATGATACACCTGTCGTCGCTGCGGCTCCTGGCCCATAGCAATTGTACACTCCGAAAAACGCCGTCCTGATTTTCGAGATTTCTGGATTAACTCAAAATCACGTTTAATTTTTATTTACATATAAGTAATCAAATATTACGTACTTGCTTTTATTGGATTTATGATCCCAATCGTCCCAGCCACCATGAGCAACAAGAGCGTCGAAGTAGGTGTACGCATAAACGATCCGTGAATATTGGCCCATGGCGCGGCCCACGTATAAAGGACCCGTCCCCGTAACCCGACAACCGACGAACGTGAAACCCGTTTTCTCCTCCGGGCATGTCCTACCGTGCGCCGCTATCGACCCGAACCTCGAGGCTATCGAATGCAACTCACAATCCTACACCAACAGTAACACATGGTTACATGTAATATTAAAGTTGAGTTGCTATATAATAATTACGTAATTTGTAGTTAAAAATATATGGTAAAAACCATAAATTTATGTCGTGAGTTTAGAGTAAAATAAGAATTACCATTTTATTTCTAATAATTTTTAATGCACGCCATAACAAATATATTCAGTTTTTGTGTGCTTACTTTATACATGGACCGGCCGTTACCGAAAATAAAGTCGATAGAGCCTTCAATGTAACACTCCTTGAAGTAATGACGTCCAGCATCGTCGCATAAAGTGTCTTGAGCACCGTAGAATCCGCAGCCAGAAAAGTAAGCTTTATCGCCAGAGATCCTAAAAGCCACCGCCTGCCACCCTTGCATTCCCGGCATTGGCGCCGGCGCAGTATTCTTCACAGTATTTGAAAAAAATGAACGAAAAATTAAAGATACATTTTTTTAACAAGGGAAAAGTACTACGACTCATATCTTCAAAGTTGTATGTTTTTGCATTAGAAGTAGTACCGTGAAGCTGATGTTTCTAGCTGAGAAATGATTAGCGTAGACTGTGACGGAAGCAGTTTGATAAGTACGTAATTGTTGACCATCAGGACCACGGTCGGAGGCACGATCGTGCCACTCTATAACCGTCACGTCTCGACCCGCTCCTTTAAACGTTATGTACGGTTTTGTAGCTGGAACCACCACTTTCTCTCTGTAAAAATGTACATACGAAAAAGTTAATTAAATTTCAACCCTTATAGCTAATTTGCATGTGTGCATGAAGCAAAACAGAAAAGAAACAAATTAATCAAGAATTAGCTGAAAAAGAGGGATTATAAATACCGGTAATATCCAGGAGCAATCTTGATAACAATACTCATGTTATTGTTCTTTGGTATGGAGTCCACAGCACCTTGTACGGAGCGAAACTGAGCGTGTCCGTTAAGTGAGACGGTGATGACTTTGTGACCTGAGGGACCCACCCATTTCCGGTGGGGATGGTGTTGTTCTTCGGTGGAGTTTGAACAAGCTGCAACAAATGAAAAACGAAAGCATAAGCAGTGGAATATAAAGAATAAAAGAGAAACTGAAAGGAGATAACTAAGGGAACAAGTAAAAGATCTGAGTTGCGGCGCCATATTAGAGTGTGGTGAGAACGAAAATGGTCGGACTAAGCAAATTGCGATAAGGACGATCTATGGGCTTTATACATGTACTAATTATAAAGTGGTCCTTATATGTTTTTGAGTCTCAACGGTCATATCTATGTGGTGGAATGAAGCCACCATTGGCAAAGAACACAAGAGTCTATAAGTTTTTTTTTGTCTTCACATGTATTAGCTTTTACTGTTTAAATCAAGAAATTGAGTCCTTATTTTATTTTATTTTAAAAGTAGCCTGCCTATATTTTCGTGTTACCTCGCTATTTTGTATTTGGAATCAAGTGTTTGGCTAAATATTTGAGGTTTTGAATTTAGGGTTTGTCTCATTTTAGATTCGACCAATGGTATATCTATGTGTATTGTAATATGATAACAGGAGCCCATGATTTGTAATATTAACAGTAATTAATTGTTTATTTCATAGTCTGTGGCTGCCATATATAGTAATTATGTTTGAATGCCCATAATCAAGATAATATTGTTTGGAGCAGGCTTGATTAGCTAGCCACAATTTAACATGAGGAACCCACTCTCTCTCTCTCTCTCTCTCTCGCTCATACGTGAATTTATGATAGTGCGGATACACTGCTGCTTATAAGAGTCACGTGAAGCCATTTTGGTCCCACATCCCTTTTGAAAAGTACTACTCATCCATCATCAATCGACTACAACTCTACAACCTATCACTCCTATAAATTTTCTGAACGTTGGGGACTGTTCCAAACCTTCTTTGTAATATCCGATATTGGGACCATGCATGTATAAATTAGGGAATGTATGAACTGTAGCTATTTTGTTGTAGAATTTAAACTATAGTGTTTTTTTTTTGCGGTAGATCATTTTGCTGTAAATTTGAAAAGGACTTTTTTGCTGAGAATATAAAACTCTCTACATCCACATTTTATATTTAGTGATATTTCTTGCTGTAGATTTTTTAGAGATTATAAGAGCATTAGCAATGGGAAGCTCTTTCCTAAAACTCTCAAAGAAAATACTAAGAGAAAAAAATAAAGTAAAGAGGAAATAAAAAGTTTAGAACATGCTCTCATTTAAGAACATGTTTTCATGTTTTAAGAATACGTCTCTCCTCATTATTTCATTTTGATTAGTTCATAAAAACAAAAATAAATAAAATAGTTATTATACATATATAATAATATTTTTGAGAGTTTTGGATAAAAACTACCAGTGCTGATGCTCTAAGTATGATTCTAAACTAAATTTTAGTTGTCCAAAGCATCTATATGTACAGCTAATCAACTTCTTAGTCTCTTTGATTCCTGATTCGGTTCATAGTTAATTGTAATTTTAGATAAAACTTATTTTTGGATAACCATAAGCTTTACGAAACAACCAAATGATGTTTAAACGGCATTCGGAACAAATACTGTTAGATTGAATGGTATATGTTTCAGTTATATCACCTATCGTTTCAGGACCGGAAGATGTGAATATCTGTTTTACTATGTTATATATACATAAGCGGGGCTTACCCAAATCAATTTTCATTATACATGTTTAAATGTAGTAATTATAAAACTTTCAAAACTGTATAAATTATTTAATAATAAATAATTAAATAACCAAAAGTTATTATATTGCTAGCTAACTGATATTAAAAACCATACATTGTACATCTAATTAGTCTAAACGTTCATCAAATTCAGAAAAAAATAATGTTCCAAACAAACAACATGAATTACTGATTTTCCTTTTAAAAGTTGGATATCTGCTCTGCAGTTTACCCATAGCTCTACATCTTGTGAAGGTGCCGCAAACTCTTTTTTTTTTTTTGCTTAAAATTTGATGAGCTGCCGCAAACTTTGAAAGGATATTTGTTTTGGAATCTTTCATGGTGGCTTAATGGGACCCAAGCTTATTCTCACCTTCTGTCTATGCTGTACGAAATTATTTGTCTTTATAAAGACTAGAGTCTTTGTCCGCGCTACGCGCGGAAAAGTGTGTTGATAGTTAATTTTCTGATTATAAGTTTCATTTTTTTTGTTTTGAATGGAAGCATTGTATTTTCCAAAATGATGGAAAAATTGGTGAATATCAAATTTATGCAATTGTTTAAAAACAAAAAGAGTAGCTTAATGGGAACATTGTATTTTCCAAAATGATGAAAAAATGGTGAATATCAAGTTTATGCAATTGTTTAAAAACAAAAAAGAGTAGTTTAACTAATCATAAGTAATATAAAAAGGAGATCAAGTCTTTTGAAGAACGTAAGGTTTGATGTGGACCATAAAAAGAAATAGCCTAAAATTGGTAAAAATTAAATTAGTTAACTTAAATTATATTATATACCAAACCATAGTTATTTATATAAAAAAGATACATACTTGTATAACTGGGTAGAGACTCTGTGTAAGTCCTTATTTGATTGTACCATCGTTTGGTGGATATGTTGGGCATTGTAAATCTGTGAATAGAATAATTTATCAGAAAAGCTTTAAAAAATTGTGGAAGTGAAAAGTTCTAATTTTAATTAAAAATACCTTTATTATGTTTAGGTCTGCTGCAAGCCGGTCATGGGCACAAGCAGTAGAAGCTGTGGCTTCCGACTGTCGATTAATATGTAATTTGTTTGAGATTATTTTTATATTTTTTTAATAAATAATTTTCATCATTTTTGTTTTATTTCAAGGTTTAAAGATATACAATGGATTTATATTTTTTACATTTGTTACTTTTTGTTTTTATTATTATGTGTATTCTTTTGTTTGAGATTATTTTTATAAATTTTTATTAAATGATTTTCATCTTTTTCTAGGTTTAGAGAGTTATACAATAGCTATACAATTCTCAAAACAGAAAATGAGTAGCATTACTAACATTCCAAATGCAAAATTACTCTGACGTGATTTTTTCATCCAAGTCTTTAATTTTCATTGACTGCATATTATATTATTTTCTATTTTTTGGTAATTCTTATTTAAAATTTTGAGTAATATTGATGGATTTATTAAAGTAAAATCTTATTATTGGTGTTTAGGCTATAACTAATTTTCTACATTGTTTTTAATTAGTTATTGAACTATATTAGATATGGTTAAGTAATGTTTTTTCCTAGTCATTATTATTTTAGGACTAATATTTGTTACCAACATAATTTTCTTTCCACTTTTTAATGGCAAATAATTTTATGAAAGTATTTGTTTCTCATCATATATAGTCTGCCGCACAAATATGGACCTACAATAAAATATATTTATTAAATTTCATTTTCGAATGCATATTTTTCTATTGTATATTTAAATACAGTAGAAAATCTATAAATTAATAATCAATAAATTAATAAACACTATAATATTTTTTGTTTTCAAATTGAATCGATTTAAAATACGACATAAACTGATAAAATAATAAATAATAAAAGTTTTGAATTTTTTTTGTAAATATATAGTTCATTAAAATCATAAATTAATTATTTATATACATAATATTTATATAAGTATAATAAAACATTATATTATATGTTTTATATTCACAATGTAATTCATCTTTACTTTTCTTAACACTTCAATATATTTTGATAATATTTAATAAAATTTAATGTAAACTACATTTAAATTCTATAAAGGAGAAATTTTACTTATACCACTTTTAAAACATATTTTATATACATCAAAGAAATTTAATTAATGCATATATGGTAAAATCAATATTTTTTAATTTATACAAAACACATCTTGTAAAACAAAAAATCTAAAATGAAATTTATACAAAATTAGTAACTCTATAAAATAATAAAATACCATAATCTCAACATCCTTAATTTGTAGAATTTTTACTGTATAAGCTTATCTCTATCTTCAATTATACCTTTCTATTTTCGAGGTTTATTCCTTACATGATGTGTGTTTTACCTTTTATATGTTTTCAATCGTTTTTTATATGGTTAATAATACTCAACTTTTTGTTATTGTTGTATTTTTTTCTATTTATGTGTTTTCTTTTCTCTGGTCTTTACTTATGTTTTGTTAGATACATGTTTAGCTTATGTTGTGTCAGTTTATCCTTTTAGTTTTGTAACTTCGTAGTTTCTTGTTGTGATATAATTTTGATATGTCTTTTTCTTTTAAAAAGTTTATCTCTTCCTAATGCAGTACGTTTCACATCTTCTTTAAAGTTCAAGTAATAGAAAAAATAATAATAAAAAAAATATCAGTGTGACTGAGTTGGATCTTGCAAGAAACAATTATAAAAGAAAAATACATGAATATCAGTGAACATTCCAATTAAAGCTGAGCCAGTGAAATTTTTAAATTGCAACAACCTATAGTCACAGTTAAAAATAAATCATACAAAAAGAACTCATTCATATGAACAATTCTTTCACCAACAACAAAGATTGACATCAAACCCACTGATAAAGAAACAAAAGGTAAGATAAGGAGGACAAACTTTTCATTAATCAAGAGCATGACCACCGTCTGCGTCTGCGGAGAACAACCGGACATCAAATCTGTCAGTAGGAGAGGAGATGAGAGGTCAATATTGTTGCAGGTTAATTGAATGGAAGAGATTTGATCACATCATCCTCATTATTTATAGTGTAGATATCTCTGAAGTTTTTTTTAGGTAGAAAAAGAGGAAATTAAATGTAACGTAAAGGAAGGAGTTGGTATAGAAATTAATGGAAAAGCTTAATTACAATCGTTTCATGTTCGGACTTTCGTGTTGCGGCCAGTCCTTATGTTCTTGGTCTTTAACAAACGGTGGAACTCAGGGTTTAGGCCCATTTTTTACTCTATGATTTAAAAAATAAACAACAAAAGCCCAAAACATATTAATTCGTAATGACATGGACCAAACCTGCAATCTGATTGGCTGGAATTTCCCATCCTACGTGGACAGGCTAAAAACACTTAGTATTCAGCTTTTAGTAAATTTATACAAAATTAGTAACTCTATAAAATAATAAAATACCATAATCTCAACATCCTTAATTTGTAGAATTTTTACTGTATAAGCTTATCTCTATCTTCAATTATACCTTTCTATTTTCGAGGTTTATTCCTTACATGATGTGTGTTTTACCTTTTATATGTTTTCAATCGTTTTTTATATGGTTAATAATACTCAACTTTTTGTTATTGTTGTATTTTTTTCTATTTATGTGTTTTCTTTTCTCTGGTCTTTACTTATGTTTTGTTAGATACATGTTTAGCTTATGTTGTGTCAGTTTATCCTTTTAGTTTTGTAACTTCGTAGTTTCTTGTTGTGATATAATTTTGATATGTCTTTTTCTTTTAAAAAGTTTATCTCTTCCTAATGCAGTACGTTTCACATCTTCTTTAAAGTTCAAGTAATAGAAAAAATAATAATAAAAAAATATCAGTGTGACTGAGTTGGATCTTGCAAGAAACAATTATAAAAGAAAAATACATGAATATCAGTGAACATTCCAATTAAAGCTGAGCCAGTGAAATTTTTAAATTGCAACAACCTATAGTCACAGTTAAAAATAAATCATACAAAAAGAACTCATTCATATGAACAATTCTTTCACCAACAACAAAGATTGACATCAAACCCACTGATAAAGAAACAAAAGGTAAGATAAGGAGGACAAACTTTTCATTAATCAAGAGCATGACCACCGTCTGCGTCTGCGGAGAACAACCGGACATCAAATCTGTCAGTAGGAGAGGAGATGAGAGGTCAATATTGTTGCAGGTTAATTGAATGGAAGAGATTTGATCACATCCTCCTCATTATTTATAGTGTAGATATCTCTGAAGTTTTTTTTAGGTAGAAAAAGAGGAAATTAAATGTAACGTAAAGGAAGGAGTTGGTATAGAAATTAATGGAAAAGCTTAATTACAATCGTTTCATGTTCGGACTTTCGTGTTGCGGCCAGTCCTTATGTTCTTGGTCTTTAACAAACGGTGGAACTCAGGGTTTAGGCCCATTTTTTACTCTATGATTTAAAAAATAAACAACAAAAGCCCAAAACATATTAATTCGTAATGACATGGACCAAACCTGCAATCTGATTGGCTGGAATTTCCCATCCTACGTGGACAGGCTAAAAACACTTAGTATTCAGCTTTTAGTATAGGATAGATAATATCATAAATCTAATAATTCAATTTCTTGACTGTTTGTTTACTTTGCCATATAAAAAAAAGGCTAAAGAGGATATATATACTTTGTAGTTCACAAATGCTCATCATGAGGAAATTATTGTTTAAATAATATTTTTATTAAAAATGAAAATGAAAGGAGGCCCATCTTCTTCATCTTTTCACTGTTTATAGTAAGCCCAATGTCTAACAAAAACAAACTAAACGACTTTCCCACGTAACGACACAAGAGAGAAACGGAAAACAGCCAAAAGGCCAAACTTTTCCCCCGGCAAGAGAAACCAACCAATTACTCAGTATAGCTTTTGTTTCTGTTTTCCTTTTCTTCTGAAAAGAAATTAATTAAGAATTCGGTTCTCGGCACTTTTGTTTCCTTCATCTGTACTTCACCGCAGCTATATATTTGATAAAGTCATAACTTTTCAGAAACTTTGAACTCTCTGAAAACGCAGCCAGTGATCGTGGTTACAGATGCAAGAAACAGAGGCGAGTGTCAAAGATATACTCATATACACATCTCTGATTGTGCTGAAAACTCGATGCACTTTGATTATTTTGACGAATAACACAACTCAAACAATAAACAATAGTCGATGCACTTGCTGGCGGAGCCAGACAAATGGTTCACTAGGACAATATAAAATTTGAACTTAAAATCATAAGAGACAATATAAGGGATTTTAACACTTTAAATCATAAAAGTTTCGAAAAATCAATGAAAATAAATTTGATTTCAATAATTCATATGGGGCAGCTGCCCTCTTCCCCCTATACCTCCGCCACTGTCCTTGTTCAATAACCCGCAAAGCACAAAGATAAATAATACACTTCTCATGGGTAATACCGAACATCTTCCGGATTTTCAATATTTGATATAAAGTAGGCCAATATACACGGAGAGAATAGGGATGGTCTTGTTGGAGCAAGATTTATCACATAAATATTGTTGGGTATGGACCTGACCCTCCCAAAAGGCCACATGATAGTTGCCATGACCCATAACCGTGTGGAAGAGACCCGGTTCGCTGGCTCGCGAGCGACCGATTGGCTCGACTCAAAACTATTTATAGTCGATCAAACGAGCGACTGAAAGCAGTCGACTCGACGACTTGAAGTAGCGGTCCGATAACTCGGGCCAACCGACGAAAGGCCCATCAAGTGAAGGCAAATTAGGTTATCGATCGATCGCCTATATAAGGAAAGCAAGAAGCAACAGGAAGGGGATCCGCAAATCACTACACGCTTACTTTCGGCTAGAAATTGGGGTTTTACATCTTTCTTTTGCCGACCTGTAACTCCCGGCGAACCAGCTTTCGCCGGCTTACTTTCCACCGTTTCTTTCCTCTTTTATAACTCGACCGAATAATTCTCTGATATAATAAACGCTTTTGTCTCGACCCACCGACGAGTTCTCGTCTCTTCTTTTTACTAGTTTATCGACAGTTCTCGGTTCGGTTCAAACAAATATGGTCGCACATGAGCAATCAAAACAGGTTAAAATAATAATGTTTGCATATTTTAGGCTTTTCTTGCTGATGAAATGTTATAGTGTTTGTGGCTGATTTGTTGCTCTTGGAAAGGGAATGTAAAACTTCTCAAAATCATCAAGATCATAGAAGATAGACACCAACTATTACCCTGGGGTAGGTATGGATTTTCAGATTTCATTAGCAGCTTCATGAACAATGCTTGTGACCCTGATTTTGGGTTTGGGCTATAGAATTTGCATCGCCTCTTCTTGATGCTCGAACATTAGTCAGGTAACGATATGCCACTTGATTCCTTCTATTTTATTTCATTTTTTTCTTTTGGTTTAGACACAATGGTGATGGTACCATAGATAAGTTATGTATGTTCCAAGTGCTAGGACCTAACTACCTTGGAGAGCTACTTGAAGCAATAGATCCAAGGTGTAGCCAACTTTTTGATTTGTTTCAATGCTAAAACCTGTGAAATGATATGTTTCTGATATGAGGTTTTAGCTTTGGAGTCTCAGCATTGTTTGTGTTTGATTTCACAAAACAGCAACTTACCAACATTTCTTGGAGGAAATTGCATCTGTTCAGATAGTGAAGGGTGGCTTTTCAGTGATGGACCCTGGAATGATCCAAACATTGATGTTTATGCCAGTACCATTGATTTTTCATCAAGTAAACACAGTTCATTTCCACTCAAAAGGGACTAATTTAGATACTGGAGACTTGCACAATGGGAGATGCTGGTTCTGAGGGACATACTATGGACAAAGTCTCGGAGAATTGCTACTTACAGTTATAAATCATTTCAGTAGATATTTATTTGGGGTTTCATGAATCTTAGAATCCTTTTCCTGATTAGTGTGGTTGGTCTCTGCAGAAAGTTGAAATGTTGGAGGTGTCACTCCGTGAAACAACAAGGGTAAATAGGAGAGACCTGTGAAAGTTAATGCCTCACATCTTTTGAGCTTCATCTACAGTTTCACTTGTATTAGTATATGCCTAAGGTTTAATAGTCTCTCTTTCTTCATTCAGACCTTGAATGGACATGCGGAGATCATTGAGACCTCTAAACCGAATCAAACCGATACAACCTATAGCCAAATGCTAAACGGTTTAGAGCGCAAGACAATCCGTACTACGATGATAAATGCAAATCATGTGTGGAGCCAATCTGTCTCACATGCAACTGCACGTGTGACCTCTGCAACCGCAACTTCATCTCTCTCATATTGATTTTTTTTTTATGAATCTAAGTCTACAGCTGGATTTGATCATCTTCCCTATGACAAATGCTTCATTGGAAGAATAACAATACTCATGCATCTTACTATTTTTATATTCATTTAGTGTATAAAAGAAGATTTTTATATAGTAAAGTTTCAATCCTTGTTTATGTTATTCATCCATAAGTGACAATAACAGAAGAGTAACCATCATCATCATCAGTTCATCATATGATCATTACACAAGTTTAACAACAAGAAAGTGGAAAAACTTTATAGATAGGAGTGTGAGTTTACATAAAGCTTCTGCAGTTGAAAATTTACAGATCTCTTGCTACACCTAAACACTTCCACACCACAAGACACAGCTCAATTTTTCAACATTCATGGACAAAGAAACACAATCAAACAGATGAGAAAACTAATCTTCCTTTTTTAAAGCTTTCTACAATATCAGTTGCTATCATCACCTAGAACAACACCCACCTCCACCTGTCTTGGACTCTCCCTCTGATGGAATCACAACTTTCTTGCCATTGCTAAGAGAGGCAGGATCTTGCTTGTTCAGCTCCTGTGAGCTCATCACTTTCCTGCTCAGTATGTTGTATATCTCCTTCACAACAGTCTCAAACGCAGCCGCCACGTTTGATGAGTCCAGAGCCGATGTCTCCATAAAGAAGAGTCCCTGCGCTTCCGCCAACGCCTTCCCTTCTGATGTTGGAACTTCTCTTATGTCCTTAAGATCCGACTTGTTCCCCACCAGGATCGTCACAACGTTCATATCAGAGTGCGCTGCATCAACAGTGCTCATCATTTAGTAAAAGATAATAAAGAAAATGGAGTTTTCTTGTGTGTGTGAATGTGATGTGTCTTACTGTGGAGCTCGTTGAGCCATCTACCAATGCTTTGAAAAGTCTGCACTCTGCTGATGTCGTAAACAAGAAGAGCTCCAACTGCACCTCTGTAATACGCAGAAGTGACTGCCCTGAAGCGTTCTTGACCTGCCGTGTCCCATATCTGAGCTTTGATCTCCTTTCCGTTGATAACAATCTTCTGCGTCTGAAACTCCACTCCAATGGTCGACTTTGAGTTGGGATAGAACTCATCCCTAGCAAATCTTGCGAGCAAATTTGATTTTCCCACTGCAGAATCACCTATTAGAACAATCTTGAAGAGGTAGTCTTCACTCTTGTTGTCCTCAGAATAGAAAGCCATCTCCTTCCTTGTTATTGCTACAATACCTCCCTTCTACAGAAGCATAACTTTACCACTAGCTTTTAGCCCGTCTAAAAAGTCAAGAATAAGTAGAGTTGGCAATAGGTAACTTCACAAACAGGAAAAGATTTGAGATCTAAGAGTTAACAGTAGCAGATGCAAAATAGAATATTTTTAAAAGCACCTGTCTAGTGAGGTAGCTTCCTAGAAGGTTCTGTGGAGCTGCAAAGTTGACTAAATTTTAAGCTCTTCCACCGCCTAAGAAAACCTATCACAAGCAAATGATTTAGTACATAAAGTTTCAGTATTCTGAATCAAAAAGTAAAGCAGGAAGCAGTTACCTCATCTGAGAAAGATGGATCTGACCCTTTATTACAATCTCCTACAGTAGAAATTACTATACAAGATAAGTAGCGTGTGTACGCCTATAAAACAACAAGTAAAGCCAACTTTAGTATAGTGAGATCACCCTGAGAATATATATAAGTTAAAAGTCGGTGGATAGTAACTATTCACCAGGCATGAAAAAGCCTCCAATAAGAAAGCAAGATAAAATATTCTCTCTATCAAAAAAGAAGAGACAAGAGCGGGCCCTAAGCAGCCAACACTACTCATCAGTTGATCACACAAAGTGCAGTTAACACACTGATGGAAATCAAAGCAGTCTTGTCCTAAGGTTCACACTTAAAGAATGGACTAGTGAAAGATTGTTGCAGGTAATGAATCTTCAGATACGGAATGATAACGTGAAGGTATGCCACATTTTTTCAGAAAAAAAATATATATTAACAAAGAGAATTATAGACAACAATACACAAGAAAAAAATGAAACTAAACCCAAGTAAGAACCAATGTCAAGAGAGACTTTTTGAGAGTTTGTTTTCAGAAAAACAGAGCATGTAATAGAATTCCAAAGTTACAGGAGAGAATCACAAGACATTCCGGTCAAAATGTAAGACCAACATACACACACACACACACAAGAGAGAAGACGCTGATCGTGGCAAATTCAGAACTTTTGCAGACCCATTTAACGTAATGGAACAAAAGAACAAGATATGCAGAGATAATCACAAGTGTGGGGGTTCTCCTCTTTGTGAAATTGAGGAAGAAGACAAAAATTACCTTTGTGGAAACAACAACGGTTTTAAGAAATTGGGTGGATGAAGAGATGGGATCCAGAGAGGAGAGACGAAGTGAGATCCCCAGAGACAGAGTGGAGTCGATCCGGGGAAGAAAACGCAGGGATTCAACGCTTCTGCTATGAAATCAAAAAAAGACTTGTTGCAATAAGGCAGTCAGAGACGGGCTTTAACTCGAAATGCCCCTCCCTCTCCATTAGAAATGCTGATTTCACCCTGTAATAAAAAATAATATATTTTTTATTTTTTTTTAAATATAAAATCGGGTAAATCGTGGTTAAAGACGCTAGGGACCTTAATAAAACAAACTTATTACCAACCCGACCTGCTCTACCCGACCCAACCAAACTGAACCGGATCCTATTCTCTAAACGAAGCGTTTCGTCTCTCTCTCTCTCCACCTAAATCTAAATCCCGTCTCGTCCTTATCCGGCTTCTCTCTTGCGATTGCGCAAAACCCTAGCCTCCAGCCTCCGTGCTTTGTGGCTTTCTCCGTCGTCCTCCTCCGTCTAAATCGAGAATCAATCAATCTCTCCGTGGACGTCCTCTCTCCCTCTTATTTCTCGGGTCTCAACTCTCTAGAGTCGAGAACTGCTTCGTTTCTTCTTCTTTCTCCGACGAAATCTAGTCTCCATCTTCGTTCCTTTTCGTAAGTGAGTAGTTTCCTTTGAGTATTACATTGTTGAGATGTAATAATTGATGTTTGCTATGCGGTTTGCATTTGAAGTAATTGACAGTGACTTGTTGTGTTTTTAACAGCGTTTCTAACTTCTTGTACAGGAAATGAAGGGCCGAAAAAGAAAGAATCCATCTACTACGTGCGTTGGAGTCTCCAGTATAACTAGAGCTAGAAAGGCGGTCTCAGCTGGGAATGAGCCGGCAAGAGAAACGACTGTAGTTTCTCTCTCTGTTGATTCAGAAAGTGATGACATGTCTGCTGTATCATCTAAGGTAGTTTTTGCACTCGTTTTAATCATTGTCAGTGTGAAAGTATACTAGTTTTAGTAGTAACAAATGACTAATACATATATATTATGATTGCAGGCAAGGCAACCACCACAGCCCCTTGAATTATACTTCAAGAGCACAGAGTTCACGAAGACTTGCAAGATTCAAACCAAGTGCCTTGTGAAGAATACAGTGGACGTGATTAAGAAGCTTAAGGAGGAGGTTAAATGGTTCACAACCCATCCTCAATTTCGTCACTTCTTCCACATGCCTGATGAACAATACCTGAAGCTCCAAGGAATGTGGATGTTACTCTTGCGCACCATTTCGACTGAAGAAGAAGATGTTGCATGGTTTGGTGTGAATGGTGTTCCCATCCGCTATTCTATGAGGGAGCATGCCCTCATCTCGGGCTTAGACAGCCATGAATATCCGAGGAAATATTTGAAGCTCGGGAGTACGAAGTTTGTGGATTATTACTTCGGTGGACTAAAGAAGATCACCATAACAGATGTGGAGCACAAGCTGTTGTCTATGAAGACGCCATGCAATGATAGATTGAAGATGGCTGTCTTGTTCTTCCTTGGTCGGGTTATCAGAGGACAGGCAAAGGATTGCGGACCAGTAGACCCGTTCATCTTAAGGATCGTGGAAGATTTGGATGTTTGCAGAACATTTCCATGGGGTCGTTTGACATTTGAAGATGCAATAAAGAACATCAAGCATATGATGGAGCTTCTGAAGGGTGAAGTGCACTCGACATGCGGCTTTCCTGGATTCATAATTCCATTAGAGGTAAAGCATACAATTTAGTCAAATATGAGTTGTTTTATAACCGTAAATCTGATAGCGCTACAATATTTGTGTAGATTTTGGCTTTTGAATGTATTCCTAAGCTGGGGAAAACATTTCGACTATCTGCAGACACACCTTCTGAAGATTGTCCTAGGATGTGCAAGAGCCGGTTTACAAAGAGTAGCATGAAGGGCTATCCTTTGGAAGATATATATGCTGCACTTGGACACACAAAGGTATATGTATATATACTTTGTAGTAGAAACTAGAAGAATATAATAAAATTTAAACTGATTTTCCTTTTCCGTTTTTTTTTCAGGTAATTAACAGTGTGTTGGTGCCAACTGTGGGTGAGGAAATCATGCTGGCTCGTATAATTGATGAGGAGCGAGCGTATCATTGTGAGGGAAGCACAAGTGATACTTGGAACCATTGGCTAAATGTGAAGCAGGAGAAGATATTTTGGAAAGAGCTATACGACTTAGATGTTGCTGCACGAGTGTTTAAGAAGAAGAAGGACAAAGAAAAGGTGACGTTTTTAGAAGATTCGTCTTCTAAATCTGGGTTGGAGAGCTTGAAAGCTCTGGAAGAAAAGATTTTGGGGGCCATGAGTGAAGGGTTTTCTGGTCTTAAATCAGTGGTGGAGGCAAAGCTGGGTGATATGGATGTGAGGATGAGTAAATTTGAAAAGAACCAGCGACAACTTAAAAGAAGGGCTAAGAAAATAGAAGAAAAGCGGACTTCTATTGAGAGCAACAAAAATGAGGAGAGGAACTATGGTGAAGATATGGATTTTGGATGGGATGATAGAGATTATGGTAGAGCTGAAGGGAAGGAAAACAGTGAGAAGGCTAAGGAAGACAAGGAAAACAGTGAGTCTGGCAAGGAAAAGGATGTGGTCTCGGGTGGGGAAAACAGTAAGGATGGTGAGAAAGACAAGGGAAACGTGGAGGATGAAGAAGAGAAGGAGAACGAGGCTGATAAAACAGAGCTGGGAACTAGAGAAAAAGATGAGGTCTCTGAAGAAGATTACGATACTGAGGAAGAGCTGAGAAGAGGAGAGTAGAGGCGGATGCGTTATGGAGGAGTATTCTTTCTGAAGAGACTGAGTATCTAGAGAAAGATGCTGAGAAAGTTTCCAAGGGAACTCCTACACCACCACGTGGTAGACCGAAGAGATTGGCCGCGAGAAAAATAGTACTTACACCACCAGAGGAGTTTTTAAGAGGACCAACGGTAACTGCGCCATCACCTATCGAGACTGAAAAAGAGGCTGAGACAGTTGTCGAGGAAGAGGGTGAGGAGATGGCAGTTGAAGCCGAAGAAAGTGACGAGGAGAGTCTCACAGAAAAAAATGCAGAAGAAATTGTGGAGGAATAAGAAGCTGTGGAGGAGAGTCCCACCGAAAAAAATGCAGAAAAAATGGTGGAGGAAGAAGAAGGTGTGGAGGAGAGTCCCACCGAGAAAATAGCTGAAGAAATGGTGGAGGAAGAAGAAGGTGTGGAGGAGAGTCCCACCGAGAAAATTGCTGAAGAAATGGTGGAGGAAGAAGAAGCTGTGGAGGAGAGTCCTACCGAAAAAAATGCTGAAGAAATGGTGGAAGAAGAAGCTGAGGAAGCAGAGGAAGCAGAGGAAGCAGAGGAAGCAGAGGAAGCAGAGGAAGCTATGGAAGCAGAGGAAGCTGAGGAAGCAGAGGAAGCTGAGGAAGAGGTGGATAAAGTGGTTGAGAAAGAGGCTGAGACAGTTGTCGAGGAAGAGGGTGATAAATACACTGATGAAGAAAAGCAAATGTGGGCCTTGGTCGTTTACAAGGCTAGTGAGGAGATGGCGGATGGGACCACTGAGGTGAGGAGAGATGGAACCAATGAGGTGAGGACAAGGTTCAAGCTTAGGTGCAAACAGAAGATAATGATGTATGGCAAACCAAGGGGGAAGAAAAAACCTCAGCGGCCCCAGAGTCAAGAATCAGCACCTGTGATTGCACGTACGCCAAGGGAGAAGAGAAAACCTCAGCGGCTGCAGAGTCCCTACACGCAGGAGAAGACAGAAGACATTGACGGGCCTAAGAAGAAGCGTAAAACAAAGGTTAAGTAGGCGTCTGAAAATTATTTATGTATTTGAAGTCTTTAAAACTTGGTAGGATGCTTTTGGATGTAATATGCTTTTGGGTGTTTAAACTTGGTTGTGGTATGCTTTTGGATATTTAAACTTGGTTGTATAATGTGTTTTGGATGTTAAAAAACAGGTTTTCAAATTAGGTTATGTCCAAAAATGAGTCAGATGGATAACTGGTCTTACTACTAGGTTTACTAAGGCCAAAAACGTGTTATAAATGTACTCATGTAAAACGTGCAACCGGTATATACATAAATATATTCATAGTACATGTTAATAAATGTATCCATATAAAACGTGCAATCGGTATATACATAAATATAATATTCAAATTACACTTAGTAATTCTTGGTATTCTTCAAGGAGTTAGTAATACTACCTTACACATAGTAATTCTTTGGCAATTTTTAGGTTTTTCTAGTTAAACCCGTAGAATATGAAATATTTTTTAGTAAAACCAATGATTTTACACTATGATTATCATCAAAGAAAACATTTGCAGCAGAAATTTTCCAGAAATATGTATTTTGTTAGATTTTCCTAACGATAGTCTAATCATTCACACACTAACAATATAAGTTAAGGAAAATTTTTAGAAAACTGAATAGGTTTTTCTTAAACTATTGAAAATAATAATCAAAATAGTTTTAATATATATATTTATCAAATATATAGTCTACGAATTGATAATATTCATGAAAAATATAAGGGTTCTATATACTAAACATAAATACTCGTACGAATATATATGTAGTCCAAATCACACATAGTAATTCCAGAAAATCTAGTATTTCAAATAACACATAGTAAATCCAGAAAACCTAGTAATCATATAAAACATAGTAATCTCAGTAAACTCAGTAATCCAAACAAAACGTAGTAAATCCAGTAATCCTAGAAATCAAACACCTGGACTTGCACCAATTCCACATTCAAAATACGCTCCCATACCTCTTCCTCTCGCTCTGCCTGTGCCGCTGGAACTGCCAGCGCCGCTGGTACTGCCTGTGCCGTTAGCGGTGCATGTGCCGCTGGCTCTACCTGTGCCGCTGGCTCTCCCTTTGCCTATTTTTCCTCTTCCACGAGATTCTCCTGCCGATGGAAATCGAGTTTGCTGCGGTTTTCCTTTTTTTACTTCATAATCTGGAGGAAGCACTTTCATTGCTTTAACTTCTTCAGGTATAATCCAATCAGACATATGAGGAACAGGATATATTGTCCTGTGATAAGCCAAAGCCCATTGCTCCACTAAATAGTACTTAAAACAATACTCAGATAGATGAAGTTCCTTTCCCGCTTTATCAGTCATGAATGTGGCAGCAGCCACTGCATGGACACATGGGTATTTGTCTTTATCAAATTGCTCACAGCTACAAGTCATCATAGCCATATCAACGGTATAATGCTTCCCGTCACTTCCTGAGACACTGTACTCAAGATGGAAGCTGTTTAACTCGACAACGGAAAGAAACCCTGCATCAACACATCTTTTAGACATTTCCGCTTCCACAATAGGAACAAGCTTTAGTGCGGGTGGTATTTCAGCTGCCTCCTTCCTATGTATGTTGAACCATTCAGCCATTTTTCCGATGATGAAATCACACATTGGTAGTATGTTTAACTTTCTCGCGTCACTAATAACACCATTAAAAGATTCCACTGAATTGGTGGTGTCAACATTGTACCTATCTCCTTCAAAGTAACATTTCGCCCATTTCCTCTCTTCAACACTTTTGTCAAGATACTCCGCTGCACTAGGATACCTCATGCGAAAAGCATTATAAAGGTTCAAGAACTCAGCCTCTGTATAAGCGTGTGCGCAGTCCATAAACTTAAACGTGCAAGTTTCTCTGTTGTTACGGACATGTACTTTAACATTCTGAGCCAAATGCCATATACAATAACCATGAGCGGCCTGAGGGAACACTAGACTTACTGCCTTGATCAAGCTTTTGTTTCTATCTGAAAGAAACACCAATCCAGGGACATCAGATATCACTGATTTCAACTGTTCCATAAACCACACCCAACTATGCTCTTTCTCACCATCTGCAATACCAAACGCAATTGGATAGTGGTGATGATCGGGATCTCGAGCAGTCACAACAAATAGAACTCCACCATAAACATTCTTCAGGTGTGTTGCATCGACAATGAGGACTTTCCTCATAGCGGTAAACCCTTCTATGCTAGCTCCCGAAGCAAAAAACAGATATTTAAACTTTTGGGCCTCATCCACAACCACTCGAGCTACTGTGCCAGGATTCGACTGCTTCAGCATGTGCATATAAGAATTTAATAAAGTATAACTCTCTTCTGGACTTCCTCACACTTTATTAGCAGCTAATCTTTTTCCTCTCCATGACGTTGTGTATGATACTTTCACAGCCACCCTGTGATGAACCAGCTGGATCAAGGCGTTGGGAGCTGGTGTGTCTAAACTACCGGGATAATCTTGAGCCAAAACAGCTGCAACGATTCCTGGTGTGCCTTTCCTTCTATTAGGAAGTGTTCTTGTAGTAACAACAGAACATCTATGCTGTTTGATGTAACTTCTAACCGTCCAACTATCTGAATTCATCAACTTTGCAACACGCACATACCACTTGCAGCCTTCTTTGGCTGCTCGGCATTTTATCACATATCTCTTAGTGTCCGACTTAATTACATCATACTCAAAACACTTCAGATGTGAAGCCGTCTGAATATGAACTTGTGCTTCCTCCTTGGTTCTAAATTCTTGACCTACAGCCAAATCCATACCATCATCCCGTTCCTTGACAGCTGGGGTTACTTCAACTGATGGTCTTGCTTCTGTATCTTCAATCACAATCGCATCTCTTTCGGTGACATTACCATGAATTTCAATGTCATCGTAAAGTGTGAGCACACCATCTGCTTCACAAGCCTCTCTATCAGTAGCCCATGTATCAGTAGCCTCTCCATCAGTAGCCTCTCTATCAGATAGACCGACATAGACATCAGCTTCATCATCCTCTTCTTGAACCGTTTTGTTGAACTCCACATGTAGAACACTTCTACACTTCTCATGATTTACTTGCAGTAGATAACCAAAAACATCTTCATCATTCCAGACATATGATAGCTTGTTTGAATACAATACCATTAGAAAGTAACTAATCTTCGTTTCCACCTTATATCCATCTACTTTTATCTTTCTGCAAATACGCTCAACCAAAGCAGAGTATGTGATCTCCTCCACTGATTCCTTAAACACAATCGTGTGAATTTCATCTTCTCCTTCACCATCTCCCGAAATCCATTTCATTTCGGCCCCATCCTTAATATAATATCCCCCGTAGTCAAACCAAATGATTGTGCAAGGTGGATTTTGCATTTTTCCTGAAATAAAATAGAATTTTAATTATATTACAATTTAATTACCATTATTAGGAAGCTTGTACTCTCTTACTAATACTTTTTCATTTCATTTCAGTAATATACTTAGTAATACTAGTATTACTAGTAAAATAGTTTTACCTTAGTAAATTTTAGTTATCATAGTAATACCCAGAAATTATCCTTGCACTAGCTAATGAAATTTTTAGGACGATTTTGTTCAGATTTTACATTACCCATGATATATAATTCATATTAATGAAATTACATACAAAAGATCATCGAAAATGGAAATAAAATATACCATAAACCCATAAACATAGTTTTCAAAATCTTTTTAAATCTCTTAAAATTTGCATCCGATCTTTCTTTTTAAATACTAGGCGAGATATACGCTTCTTTTTAATAGTAGTCAAGCAAAAATTTCATCAAAACCGGACATAAAATATACCTGAAATCTATATTCACAGTTTTCAAACTCGTTTTTACTCTCTCAAAACTTTCATTAATTCTTACTTTTTTTACATTACCCATGATATACACAACATTTAAATGCTATTCCACAAAAAAAAACATCAAAAACGGACAAGAATAACCTGTTTATGAAGCTTCAAATTCGCCAATGGACAGTGAGGAAGGAGAGCTTCACGCGGAGAAAGAGGGAAACTTGAAGACATGTGGGCCAGGTCTTCTCTGATTGGTTAAGGTTGTCTCTGGTGGGTCATCTTAGTTGTTGGTTTATTTAAGTGAAGAAATAAATGAGTTAATAAGGTGGAAGAAATATATTAAAGAAATAAGAGGCTAATTTGGTATTTGCAATGACAATGGGGATATTGAGAATAGAGAGGGGATATGAAGGTTAGTTTTTTTCTCATGAATCTGGAGTTAAAGTCCGTCAGAGACCGGACACTGAAAGTTTCTATTTCGGTAACCAAAATAAATGGGCTGAGAAGAAATTACATTTTGGGCCTTTGATGAGCCCATTTTACATATTTTATCATATGCCCTACGTGTCTTTCTTACCGTCGTTTAAGATTTAGCAATTACCATCTTTAGATAGTTTTACACGGGACTAGATATGAGACTTTTGGAGCAATAAACATTTGCGTAAAAAAATCATAAATTCTGGAGGTCAATGTCAATATTTCATAGTTATACGCAAATTCGGTTCTGGTTTTACATATAAGTAGGGGTTATTTGTTTCGTAGAAATTGATTTTTTTACCATTTTTCAAATGCTTAATCTTCCCATGAATATTTTTATTTTGTATTTTATGTGTTATTCGTTTGATTGTATTTTAATTTCATTCGTAATCACTTGTTATTTTAAATTCTATAGTGGTATGGTATGTTAGCTCTATAAAGACTATGCACTTAATTGGAGTCCCTTTTGGGATTATTTTTGGACAACCCATGTCATGTCAGCTACGCCTTTATAAGTCTTTAGCTCAACTTGAGCGTAACAAAACCCACAAACTTAATGGAGACATGTGACTGGTAGTCATTGGAGCATTGGCCGGGAAAGGCATTATATATCATTATATTGTTTGATTACAACCAACGACTGACTCCACATGCACGTGATTAGCAGTTGAGATTTTGGTCGCGACACAAATATAAAACCTAAACCCTAACCAGCTAACCCAACCAAACCACTTTCATTGGATCTCTCACAAACTCGGTTTTTAGCTAGCCCAGTCAAAACTCATAAAGAAGATTAGTGGATGTTTGAATTAAATTACAACAATAAAACATATATATCTAATCTATTAAAATAGAGTCCTATTTTTTATCTACCATTTACAAGTTCTCATTTATTTTTGGACTTCTTTTAGAATAGCACGTGTTTGGACATAGAAATGTGTTTGGTTCCTTGGATATCTAATCTATTAAAACAAAGTTCTATTTTCTATCTACTTTTAACAAGTCATACTAGGATCCTCTAAAAAAATAACATATTTCATTATTTACATTAATATTAAGACAAATATAAATATAAATTTATTTTTAAATATAACAAATTATGTTGAAAAAGAATCTAACAAAATCTTACCAACTTTCTAAATATTTTTATAAAATAACACTTAATTAATTTCGTAAATACTAATATAACTTTATAATTCAATGTTAATTAAAAATTTATTATAAAACAAGAAAATAAAATTCTATACTATTTTATATATATTTAGTTATATTATATCTAATCTATTAAAATAGAGTCCTATTTTTTATCTACCATTTACAAGTTCTCATTTATTTTTGGACTTCTTTTAGAATAGCACGTGTTTGGACATAGAAATGTGTTTGGTTCCTTGGATATCTAATCTATTAAAACAAAGTTCTATTTTCTATCTACTTTTAACAAGTCATACTAGGATCCTCTAAAAAAATAACATATTTCATTATTTACATTAATATTAAGACAAATATAAATATAAATTTATTTTTAAATATAACAAATTATGTTGAAAAAGAATCTAACAAAATCTTACCAACTTTCTAAATATTTTTATAAAATAACACTTAATTAATTTCGTAAATACTAATATAACTTTATAATTCAATGTTAATTAAAAATTTATTATAAAACAAGAAAATAAAATTCTATACTATTTTATATATATTTAGTTATATTATATATTATATTAAAATAGAAGTACTATATGAATTAAATATGGGTAAATTTATCTATTTTATTTTTAAAATATTTTCATTTAAATAAATTATCACTCATCATCAAAATGTATTTAAATTCGTAAACTATATTATATTTTTTAGAAAAATAAATTTATAAACATAAATTCATTAACATAGGTTAAACTATTATATCTACAACAACTTATTTTTTTTATTTTGAAACTCTCAACAATATATTGTTTAAAAAATAATAATATACAAAAATATAATAGTTTATAACTAACCTTTAGTTCATATACTATTTAAAAATATGTTATTAGAAAACTATAGAATTTTAATTATTCATTCAAAATATTAATGACAAATCAAATTTTAATTATAAATTTAATATTTATATTAATTATAAACATATTCTGAGAGATGTATAAAAAATCTTACCGAAATTAAAATTATTTATATAAAATAATGTATTTATTTAATAACAAAACAATTTCAAAAATCATATAATCTCCCACCTCAAATATAGTTGTATAATTTTCTAAACAATTTTGACAAAATATAAAATTTTAAAAAATAAGTATGCAAACTTAAAATGATAATGTTTTAAATTTTTCAAAAGGTATAATCATAGATAATAAAGAATAACTTCTTGAAATGTAACACGGAAAAACAAACTATGTTATAAAAATTAAAGTAATCTAATATTTTGAAGTCTTAATTTAATAACAAAAAAAATTAATATCATAACATCCAAAAAATATTCTATATCAATAAAATTTACTAAAATAATATGATGGATGCTACCATATATACAATTTACTACAGTAATAGGTTTATATTCACAATATATAACACTAAAATTAAAATTATATACTTAAAATGTTTATAATAAATCAAAAGTATACATTCATAAGATGAAAAATATCCGCACGAATGTGCGGGTCAAAATCTAGTCTATACTATTAAAAGGGAATCACTCCTAAAAAAATCTACTTAAACAAGATTGTTGGACCATTTCATTAGACATAACTATTTATTTGGTCTTAACTTATATTTCTCTAACTATATAAATACTTTACATAATTTAAATGAATTCATTTATTATTTTCTCATAATCTATTATATAATTGCTCTAACAATAAATCCATATGAATATATGATAGATTATTCAAATGTGATCATTACCACATATAATTCTATTAATAGTATAAACTTTTAATGGTTTAGTTATGTTTAATAGGTATATAATTTGTATTTTAAAATTTTAATTACTCATTTGGTCCTTACTTTGGTTTATATTTTTTCTATGCTCGATTATTTATGAAATTCAGCTTAATTTTGAGTTTTTTCTCAGTTTGGTACGGTTCAGTGTACTCGGGTAAATGTACTCAAACCTATACATTATCTCTTATATAAGAAGAATTTATTTAATTTCAAAAATAAACCCGCGCTTTCTAAGCGCGGGTCAAAATCTAGTACACTATTAAAACAGAAGTCATGACTTCTTCCATGTGTGATATTTTAAATGGACAATTCCTAAAAAGTTGCTTAGATTATTTTTTTTTTGTATTTTCATAACAATATCCTAACAAGATATTTAATTATCTTTTTATTCCATCAAAATATTATTAATAATGGATAATTTCGAAAATATATTTATTCCATCAATATATAATTATAGTTGAATATAACCATTTATAATCTACTTAATAATAATAACATTTAATTATTAGAGTTAATACCTGCATATGATCTAATTAATAATAATAACAATTAACATTTATTATGCAAATAAAATAATGTTAGAATTTCACCATGCAAATAATAAAATCAAATCAAATATTAAAATCCTAACACTATTGTATTTTCATAATAAGTGTTATTATTATTAATTATGTTATACATTATACATGTATCAATATTTATATAGATGTTGTGTTAACAAACATGTATTGATAAATATATAATATTTTTAATATATATATACTGTAGTGATAAATTTTTCATGCGTGCTTTTTTCATTTGGACCATTCTCTAAAGTTTTATCAAATTTTACATGAATTAATTCTAATATTTATATTTTTAATTGAATAAAAATAAATATTTTTTAAGAAAGTTCTAAAAAATGTTTTTAAAACATTTGTGGAATCAATTTATATTTTATATCCAAAAGTAATTAATTTTAATTGTAGTTATCATAAACTATAATTAGAAATTAAAATTTATTTTAGTTTTGATTTATATATGAAAATGTAAAATTATATAAAGTATTCTAATTATATATTCACTGATAATAACAATCTAAACTGATTAATTTTCAAAAATAAAATTTACAAAGATTTTGTTAGAAATATTCATTTATATTTCAAATTATAAGATTATCCAACTTAGTGTATTTCTCAAATATAATATTTACTACAAACATATTTTGAAGTACAATGTATTATAGTTTTTCTTTAAAAAAAATTCTTTACAGTATCTCAAAAAATATATTTTCTACTATATAGATCCAATTTAATTTACTTTCATATAAATTTAAAATAAAATAGTATGTAAAGTAATATTGTTACATAATAAAGTTTCCAAAATAATTTTTGTTACAAAAATACAAAATTTATAGTAATAATATATAAGCCACGTAAACATAGCTATTATATAATTACATAATATATAATACTAAATTACGTTAAGTTATTGATAAATTTTGTTATATAAACTAAAACATTTTAGTATATAAATAAAAAATCCGGTTGTGCGAGTCAAGATCTAGTGTTTAAATTAAATTAGGGCACATCCACAACTTTACTAGTTGGATATGTTTTGATCTTTATTGCGCCACAAACCCTATATTAATCTATACACGAACCTTCATATTTTTGTGTGTTCATAATTTATCATATATCAACGGTTGGAACATAAATATTAGTTTCGGTCTCTGAATTTATAAGGTTTATATAAGTATATTTATGATTATTAAATTGTTAAAAACAGAAGGTATCTGCTTATACCTAACTAAATAAAGAAATGTTAAAATGCATACCGATCAAAGGAATTGTGGAGAACAAAGGGGAAAACACGAGAAATGAATTCGTAACAAAGTTGGTGAAGCAAGCGGAACCTTTTGTTTTTACGTGAAGAGGACCCATTCATTTTTTCCACCACCAAACATTTATTTACTTGATTTATACTGTCATTTTTTCCACATTATATTCTTGGTCTTTACTTAAGAGGGTTAAAGACTAGAAGCTAGGAAGGCAAACAATACACGTCAAACCTGGAAATGAATAACTTCATTTACAATGTTTCTATAATATGTAGGTTAACTATGGGTCAAACTCGCAATTGATAGATGAACAAGAAAATAAAACATAGATGTGCTCAACTATTAAAGTAAGGAAAGAAACATGTCAATGTGTGAATGTGTGAAGAAAGAGAAGTAAAGATTCTTTATTAGACAGATTAACTAACAAACCTAACCCTACTTGTCCCATTTTCTTTTCTTACTTAACCTCCTTCTTCTCTCTTCCCCTTAACTCATACTCATCTCATTCTTTTCTTTACTAGTATCCATGGCCAAATCTTCAACTCTCCTCCTCTGTCTCTCTGTTTTCATCTTCATCATCACAGAATCCTCCTTGGCTCAAACATGTTCCAACTACCAGTTCTCCAGCAACAGTCTCTTTGAGTCCTGTAACGACCTCCCTGTTCTTGACTCCTTCCTCCACTACACTTATGATTCCTCTTCCGGCAGTCTCCAAGTCGCTTATCGCCACACAAACCTCTCCCCCGGGAAATGGGTGGCATGGGCCGTGAACCCATCATCCACCGGCATGGTTGGAGCTCAGGCCATTGTAGCATATCCGATATCAGACGGCACAGTTAGGGCTTACACTTCACCTATCGACAGCTACCAGACGAGTCTCCAAGAAGGTGATCTGAGCTTCAACGTCTCTATGCTATCAGCCACTTACCAAAACAACGAGATGATTGTCTTCGCAACTCTGAGTCTTCCACTTACAAACGGTGGAAACATTAATATTGTGTGGCAAGATGGCTCTCTTTCTGGGAACAGTCTCCTGCCTCATCCAACTTCCGGCAATAATATCCGCTCTGTTTCCACTTTGAATCTCATCTCCGGTACATCTGCTTCCACCGCAGGAGGAGGAGCAGGAGATTCCAAGCTTAAAAAACGCAACGTGAGTTCATCATTCATCATTTCAGTTTCTTTTCTTGCCAGACGCCCAGAACCGGTTCTGAACATAGTGAGATGAAACATTCGCTTATGGTCTCAAAATATTAATGTTTAATATGTATTTATCATTAGACCGTTAAATAATTAAAAATATATATTTATATATATAGTAATTGTTTTAAGCCCCATGAATCTTAGAACCTGCCATGTTCCTTCCTGTTTGAAACAACTGAGTTTAGTTTCTGATAATGATTGCAGATACATGGGATACTGAACGCAGTGAGCTGGGGAATAATGATGCCAATAGGAGCAATCATTGCTAGATACTTGAGAGTCTCGAAATCAGCAGGCCCTGCTTGGTTCTATCTTCATGTTACCTGCCAAGCTTCTGCTTATATCATTGGTGTTGCCGGTTGGGCTACAGGTATCAAACTTGGCAGCGAGTCAGAAGGGATTCAGTTCAGCACTCACCATGCCATCGGGATCGCTCTCTTCTGCCTTGCAACAGTTCAGGTAGGTTTTGATTAGAACTGTTTATAAACTATCATCATAACGTTGCATTAACTCAGTTGTTTGTGGTACACGTTAGGTGTTTGCTATGTTTCTAAGACCCAAGCCAGAGCACAAGTACAGAGTCTACTGGAACATCTACCACCACACCGTCGGCTATACCGTGATCATCCTGGCAGTGGTGAACATTTTCAAAGGGTTAGACATCTTGAGCCCTGAGAAGCAGTGGAGAAACGCTTACACAGCTATAATAGTAACCCTAGGCTTAGTCGCGGCTGTGCTCGAAGGGTTTACTTGGTATGTAGTCATAAAAAGAGGGAAAGCAGAGGAATCTTCCAAGACGTCTCAGCTTGGAAACGGTGGTCGATCTCAGTATGCTTAGAGAAGTCGTTGGTGTATTATAGAGTAGGGAGTGAAATTTTCTGGTTATTTATCAGCTTTGAGTTGGTTAGTTTTGGTTTGATTTTGGGATTTCTATATGTATTGTATTCCTAGATTAAAGTAATATATTTGATGTTTAATAGTTGTTGAAGTTGAACGGCTCTTGAAGCATTGCCTCTTGCTGCTCTCTTACACCTTCACGATGTGTACATATGAACTTATACGAGGTTATGTGTAGAACTTAAACGCGTTTAACTAAACCCATTTTCTCATCAACAATCAAATGAATATCTTGTCTCTTGAGTATGTAAGAGAAATGAAAGAGATGTTTTACCTAATAAAGAAAACAAGCAACCAACTTTGATGTTTCAAAAATGTCTTGTTGAATGTTTTAAAAAGGGAAAGAAGGAGCATATCTGTTGGTTGGTGCAATCAATTCAAGCAAGATCTCGAGGCTCAAGGGCTGCAATTTCTCTCAAGACCTGACTCTTATCTGCTTCAAACCTCTCGTCCTCTGCCAAAAAGATGAACCAAACAAAACATTTATAAAAGGGGAGAAAGGATCATATATAAAGCATGGTGTAGTTAAAGAGGAGCCTCATACCTTTGTCTGGTTTCAAATCAGCCAACAATCTTAGAAGCTTGCTTTTGTTTGCCACCAGAATGTTGATTATATCAGCAGGCTTGTTTTGGTTCGCTGCAAACAGCTGCACAACAGATAATGATGATCTCAGTACAATCACGTTGTACAAACAGGAAAATCATCATCATCATAATGTTCCACTACTTTAAGATACAAGAATTAATAATACCTTGAAAACATGAAACGCTTCTATCTGGATGCTCTTGCTTGACTCCTGTAATTCAAAGCGATTGTGTTTATTTTTCCAAGATATTACCACCAAGAACAAAAGATCTGAGGAGAGTATATTCAAATAAATAAAGCATCATACCCTAAGAAGATTCATGAGAATCCTCAAGTTGTCCCTTGAGCTCACATATCTCGTCATCACAGCTGAGTTTGATCGATCCAGTAATATATCACCCAGCAACTGTTTAACGTTTACACAAAACAGTACATCAGATTAATCACACACACTAACATTGTTTCATTGTTTTTAGTAGACTCTAACGTATAATTTACACTACCTTAATAGCTTGCCGTCTGGTTATATAGTTACTTGATTCAAGAAGCTTTGAGTTGTAGTCCGCGAAAAACTGCAAACCACAGAAGTTTGAGAATTATACTCTGTCTAATGTTTTTGAGTTTGCAAGCAAATCAGAAAGACTTACCCAGTCTTCATTCTTGATGAGAAACTCAGCAACAGTAGACTTATGCCTAGTTAGCAGTTCCTGTGAATATAAATTAAACGGTTGTGTTAATGACTGCACGTTTGACATTTAATAGGTGCCAGCAGGAAAAGATTCAACTTGTAAGAACCTTAAAAGTTGCAGCAGCATCTGCAGCAATGTCGAAGTTAGGAAGCTGTATGTAATCAAAGAACTTCTTCACATGCTCAGACTCCAGAACATATCTGAATGAATCCATAGAAAATTACGTTAGTGAACCAATGTGAACTTGAATATCACTGAACAGATAATAACTTCACAAGTTGTAAACAGGAGAAAATGGAATGTGATCTGCTCACCTGGCAACAATCTGATGGCGGATGCACTCCCTAAACATAGCACCATAATGCAAAGCCAAGTCCGTATTCTCAAACCTGATATAAAACATGGAAAGCTCTATAAATGGTATAAAAAAAAAAGAGAAATCTCTTGATTCGGAAACTACCAACTTAGATAATAAGATTGGACCCACAACACTCACCCTTCCATCAAAACATCCATGAGGTCAAGGTTGGCTTCAAGATAATCAGAAGCAATCAACCTTGAGTTCACTTGTTGCCTCTGTAGATTTGCAACTAGCTGTGTTGCATCTTTCCTCGTCTAACAGAGAAAAAAAAATAAGATTTTTCGCAATTAGATCATAGAATAATGATATCTCAATCTAACAAACACAAGATTTTTCTGAATCTAGATCTCATAATGATGGCTTTCTAGTGTTACCTCCAAGTTGAGCTTAGGGAGACAAGTGATCAAGAGACGTAGAGTATCTTCTCTAAAGAACTCTTGAGTCAATTGAGCACAAGCTTCAGCCACAGGCTCGGCCTCGCTGTTTCCATAGAGAATAGACTTCATATCACGGATGTTCCTGCTTAGCTCCGCCATCTACAAACAAGAAGGCAACAACAACATTCAACAAACAAATCCATACAGAGAGAGAGAGCAAACCGACATTGTGATTTGTAATAAAGGAGAGACCTTTTCTTCGCGTTTGGATTCACGGAGGTCAGGCAAAGACTTGGATCGATCAGCGTAGAGAAGGAGATCACGGGTCTGACGGACGATGTCAGCAGGAGTGCGAGGCTTGGACTTGAATAGACCCTTCATCTTCCCACCGCCGTTATCGGATTGATCCGACGGTTCTCTGGCGAGACCTGAAGAGCTTAGGCTTCCGCTATGGCGCTGCAACGAGAGCCTCCTCGCCGGTGTGGAGGCTCCGCGTGCAGCACCTCCCTTTGACAAGCACGGCCCTATCTTTACCTCTCTCCCCTTCTCTCCCCCTTTTTTAGATTTGGTCAAAAGTTAAAAAAAAGATTGGTTTTTTTTTTTTTTATGTTGATTTGACTGGTCTGTGTGTCTGTCTGGTTCCTATATCTCCTCTCCTGTCTGGTTCTTTCTCTTCTTCTCTCACTTGAGATGTGTATCCATTTTTAGCTATGTGCTGTAAAGAAAAGATATCTATTTTTCCTCTGTTTCCTTCCTTCCTTATTGACTCTGATTTTCTTGTCAAATCATGACACTTTTGTATTTTAGTAATTTTAATGAAATTTTATCATTAACATAACTACAAATAATTAAAAAAATCAAATATGTTTTTAATTTTGAGAAATATTTTTTTAATATTAATTAGATTGTTAAAAGATGATACAAATACATATACAATACATATGCAAATAAAAACAACAAATAATACAATGAAAATGACTAGAAGATACCAACATATCAAGAGAAATAAATTGTAGAGATAAAATTTCTTCCATTTATCAATAGAATATCAACTCTACAATTTTTTTTGTGAGCTTTAAAATTTTTGTTGCATCACAAACATCAATCTCATTTATCGTATTACATTGACTTTATCCAAGATTAGAGCTATAGATATTTTTGAGAAATGTTTATTTTAAAAAACTCATCTCCTATGCATTATTCACATAATAGTTCGATTATGTTTAAAACTAATTATTAATATATATTTTTATAAAGATTACATGATTTTTAATGATTCTCTATCCAAGATTGTGATTTTATCATCTAAAGTTTTGTTAAAATTAAAAATTTATAAATTTTGGTACAAATCAAATGATTTATAACTAATTCTCTAACAATTTTCTTAATCGTTTTATCATTTAAATTTTATTCAACTTAAAATCGATAATTTTACAATAACCAATAAAATTGGAAAAATAAGATATCCAAAAGATTTTAAAAACATAATTTTTCACGAAAGAAAGACCTACATAAAAGTAAACACAAAAACTAAAACAAAAATAAAAATAAAAATAAACGGATTAAAAAAAATTAATGAATTGAGATAACTTTATTTTTTTAAGAGGTTCAAATATGGTTACCGAATCGACTCTCTTCTAGATTGTTTCCTAAGTACATCTTCGTACCAAAATATAAATTACCTATTTTGTAAAATAAAGACTTAGGTCTCCTCGGTTCACAGCAGAAAAACTACACATTGCTTCGTGACTCTTCCATTCAAGCAATTCTTCAAGCGATTGGTCTTAACTTCTAATATGTATTTTTTCTGACAGGCGTCAACTCTAATGTCGGTCGTACTCTTTCTGTTTTCACTTTGACTACATTTTTTCCAAATACACTTCATAAGCATTTAAATTCATGAAGCGTTTGCGACGATTCTTCTCTATTTTCTTCAAAAAAAACTTCCAATCATTCATGATGTGACTAATTAAGTATTCAAGTTGAAATACCTTCGGGGTTTAGTTTGCTGAAGAATTTGTTGGTCCCATTTGGGTTTCGACTCTGATTATGTATATCTTCATTGTGATATGGTGGTGGTTTATAATAAAAAAACACACATTCTGTTTAATAAGTTTCTGGTACATGGGTCAGTGACTGCAATTCAGAATCAAGGCAACAACAATTGTCATGTCACTAATGGTGTTTCATCTACAGGTGATATATTACGATTTAGTTTCTTCTCTTTCATTATATATCTTCGATATAACTATGTCTCTTTTAATAGAGTGGTTATGTCCAAATTTTTTTGTTATTGTCTGTTGAATTCATGTTTCTGGCCGGTGTTTGTTATCCTATATGTAGTACGGAAATATCATCTGGATTTTTATCACAAATTTTTTAATATTTCTAACCATTATATATATTAGAAGAAGAAATTTCAGAGCCTTTTGGAAAGATGGAGTATTTGTATAATTCTTGTCACTTCTTAGGAGAAACATTTTTGGCCTTCGACACTAAGGAGACCAGATCATTTAAACAAAAGGCATCACTAAGTTTTAGTCATTGTTACATTGTTCTGCCATTGTTCCAGAGTGATCATCATCGTTTGAGTTTTACAATATTGGTAGAAAAAGACTGCAATTTGTTTATTGGAATATTTAGAAAAACCCACAATGTTTTTTTCGGGAGAGAATAATAAAATTTCATATAAGAAAGAATCATTTTCACATAAACGCTGTTCAGGTCGAATCAAGATCAATGCAAAAGCTATGTTATCATCAAATTCATTGATATGTACTAATTAGAAGCAATGAGCATGAGGTTATGCGATTTGAAAATTTTACAAGTATGGAAAATCACACCCTTCGAATAGTAGTAGGAATAGTAGTACGATGGTATATCATTTTCAATAAACAGGCATAATTATAGTTTACGTAAAAAAAAGTTGTTTACGACTTTGTAATCTTGATTTTATTAAATGACAATCTAGTCAGCAAATAAATAAACTATCTTTTGATGTACGTTACTACATAAACGGAAAAATATATTTTACTAGTGGTATTCCGGCGCTACGCACCGGGTTTGTATATTTTATTCTTAAATAAATCTACAATTCAATTTAAAGTTTTACTAAAGAAAATATGAAGATGAAAATATGTTGAAAGATAATGATTTTTTTAACGATCCATTTGATAGTGATTAGCAATCGTAGTGTATTAATTTGTTTTGAAGTTGTTTAATTTAAAGTGGAATAACGTAAGTAACTGTGATTAATCGATTCAATAAAAGTAGAATTAAAAGGTAATAGTTGTAACAAAGTTAATTTAGTTGAAATCTATAATATATCTTCGTTAATTTTTATCAAGATTATCTATAATATTTTATATTTTGTGTGGATTTCTAAGAGAGCATCATAATATATAATATACGCTCTTTATATTAGCGTTGCATTTTATTAATAATATAACTATTATTTAAAATTTGTTTGGATTCTTATGTTTTAATTAAGAAACTATATTTTTGAAGTTAGTTTCTAAATTTATGGGGTTGTGTATATTTGGTGGAACCAGTATTTAACCTGATGCTTTTGCGATTGATGTAATAGCAAATTTGCGTACCCGAGATTGTAGGCATGAAGTTGTTATTTTTGACATTGTCGTTGTAGGTATGACATTGTTATTTTCACATTTGTCCAAAATTCATAACCATTAATCTTTTATGTCTAAATTTTAATCTTCGACAATACCTAAGTTGTAATCCGAGGTTGGTATATGTTAACAAAGTTCGAATAGTTTTGTTTTATTATTTTGTCTTCGAAATAGTATCTTGAGCCCAGGAGTTAACATTTTTTTACTTTATAGTATGAAAACAAATTTTTTTTTTTGAGAATTAAGTATGTAATCAAACTTTATTATTTGCTTGTAGTAGTAGCACGTGTAACATTGGTTTTCGTGCTAATAATTATTTATCTTATATTTCTGTAATTACTCTAATCTTACAGAGTGATATATTGATGTGCTTCATGCATTGTCCGCTTTTATTTTATTTAGCACGTGTAACATTGGTTTTTACCAAACATTGGTTGGTCGACGCGGCCTCTACTCTACTACCTAACATTATAATTACTAAATAAAAGCATTGCCATAGAAACTTTCATTTGCTATGGGTATTTTGTGTTAAGAAAATACTATTGTAAAAAAACTGTTTTTATACAAATGTAAAAGCATGTAACCTAAATGATTCTTCAGTATAAAAGCAAAGAATTAAGCTGCGACTTAATTCTTACATTACTCTTTTTATTAGTCTAATGTTTAAGCTATCACAACTCGTATAAAAGAATGTTAGTGGTTGACATTTTAGCTGTATACTGAAATCAAACGTCAATATTCATATTCACATCACAACGCACAAAAATTATATAATAACAAAAACCTTTTTATAGATAGACATATTATACGGGAAAATAACAGAGCATTGATCCAAAATGCAGAAAGGTATATAATAATAATAAGATGTTAGGAATGGGTAAAGAATGTAAATTCAAGGACCACGACCAGCGACAAAGCAGAAACAGCCAGTTCTTTGATCTTCTGGAATCATCCAAGTCGTTAAAGCATCTTAACGACTTCCTCCATCTACGACCGCTTCTCCGGATTCGCTTCCTAACATTTCATCATATGCTCGATAATGATGTTGGACAACATCTCAGTATTACCGGTCTCAGGTTATATTTAAACCAATTAAACAAAAATACAAATATTTTAATCTCATTGACTAACTGGCATCTATAATAATAAAAACAATATTTGTAACTCATGTGTTGTCATATAATTGATTGATTTAACATTATTAATCTAGTAGACCTCAACCAATAGAAAAAAAAGACTTTATAATATTTAAATCCAAATGGTGTTCAAGTAAGACTCGAATGTTTGTTCCGGCTACAATCTTACTTCAGTGACTTTCTTCCACATGAACAGAACAGCTACAAGCCTACAAGGTTCTCATACCAACGTATGTGCCCTCACTCGTTTACCATACGTTTTGGCATGAGAACCTTGTAGGCTTGCAGGCGCATGTATATGATCTTGGTGTTATGTACTCTTAAACTCTTTTAATTATATTATTCTCTTTGTTCTTCCTCCATTTTATTATCAAGAAGAAAGAGTAGAAAAAAGGGGTAATGAAATCCAATCATAAGCTTATTCTCCAATCGACACAAATGAATAGATCAACAAATAAATAAAGCTAGGAATAACCAAACCCAATTTTTTTGCAAATCAATTGAATTCCCGATTTTAAATTCTAAAACATCAAAATCAATTGAAGATAATTTGTTATTAATTTTGCCAAAATCTAAACCATCAACACAATCTTAGGAAAAAAAAACACATCCGAATCTAATAGTCATATTACATAAAATATTATATCAACTAAACCATTTTATATTCGTAGAAAGAGTAATCTTAACGTTATTTCTAACCAAGCCAACTTGAATTCAACTCAAATAGACTAATACCAAACCAAACACATGACCAACACTGCATCAATCAGAGCAGGAAACTAAAACCGAATTGCAAATCGATAGGCTGTTTCATTTTCTCTATTAACCCTACAAAGCCAAAAACCATTTTAACCCGATAAGAACCAAAGATATCAAAATGCTATAAATAGGGATGCATCTTAAGTTTGACTTACCTGAACAAAAGCAGAAATAACATCAGCAAAGGCGAGATCAGGATGGAGTAGCACAACAATAAATCTCCCACAACATATCCCAAAGCTATAAACATTGCATCTTCTGTTGTATGGCTTTATCATGAAGAACCTAACCACACAAGTTTCATTATTACGCACACCAAAAGAGTTTTTGAACCCATGATAAGCAATCTTTAACGTATGAGTTATGTTTCTCTGTTACCTACGGGGCCATGTATTCAAGAGTACCAGTTTCTCCAACCATGTCCTTTGGATTCTAAGTAACTCTAGCCACTCCAAAATCAGCAATTCTTAGATTCTTCTGCTAATCCAAAAGCATGTACTCTGTTCTCATATAGCAATGAACGAATCTATCTGAATGCAAATAACTTAAACCTGTAGAAGATCAATCATGATTGTATAACACACAGATTCTCTTCTTTATTGGAGATTCATAAAAAAAGGAAAAAAGAGTTCTGTTTTCTGTATTTGTAAGTGCCATGAATTATCCATATCATCAGAACCTAAAAAGCTCCGTAGTGTTGGATTAAGATTCTATGTAATTACGATTAGGTGAAGCGAATACCTATGGATGAATCTGAAAGTTTGAAACGGTGGTTGCTTCTCGTAACATCAAAGCCACTGATTAAAAGAAGGAAATGTAAGATAAGGGGGACAGACTTTTCATTAATCAGGAGAATGACCACCGCCAGCGGAGAACAACCGGACTTTAAATCTAACAGCAGGAGAGGAGATGAGAGGTCACGAAAGGTTGCAGGTTATTTGCATTGAGGAAATTGATCATGGCGTCCTCATTATTTATAGTGTAGATGTCTCTGAAGGTTTTTAGGTGGAAAAAAAGGAAATTAAATGTAACGTAGAAGAATGGGTGTGTATAGAAATTAATGGAGAGGCTTAATTACATCGTTTTATGTTGCGACCTTTCGTGTTGCGGCGAGTCGTTACGTTCGTGATCTCTAACAGACAGTGGGAGTTCGGGTTTGGGAGAAGAGGAAGACGGTGTTTGTTGTCGAATAGATTTTTAGGCCTCTGCGATTAAAGAGGTGAACATCTCCGTTTTGTTTGAGATGAAATCGTTGCAGAAAGATTATCATACATTTGTCTAAAAGCCCAAATGCAAAACGGCCCATACATTTAAAACATAAACATACGTGACGAATGGTCCCAGGTTTTGTTAACGAAAAAAAAAATGTGAAGAATGAGGTGATGCCACGTGTCGCGAAAAGCACCCCTCTCCTTGATGTCGTGGAAGCCTGTGGTGAGAGCATAACCCAACTTTATTATATAAGATTACAACAAAACATTAATTTTAGTTTTTATAGGAATTATTATGGGGATCAATTGAACATAAATCATTTTGGTATATATGAAAACTTTTCAAAAAGATATCACCAATGGGCACTTGGCAACTTGTGCCCATAGAAGTAGGTAGTTGGAAGAAGGCATACCAATAAAAATTGTTAAGAAGAGGTGGAGACTCCACAGCATCATAGCAACATGAGACTATCCCGTGTGATCTATTCTGTCCCTACTTTCCACGTCGATGATTTTTAGATTAATCATGGACCATTTAATAGATTGGGATGGTTTATTAACACTAACATGGGATTTCACATGCCAAAGACCCCAGGATGAAACATAATCTATCGACACTTCACACATAACTGGAAGAACTTATGTGCGCCGTGAGCAGCCTGAGCGAAAAAATGATGTATTCGATAAGGTTTAAGACAAATTGTGCTGATCCAACTACTTGTTTGGCCTTCAAAACTGACCTAGATCTTTTTAACATGCATAGAAATCAATTTGCATTCTTTGGCTTATATTTCATCTCTTGTAGTATAAACAACCATGCTGATTTATAGTACGTCATCCCTTTAGTATAAACAACTATGTGAAATCTTATTTTTTCATGTAATTTATAATATGTCTGTTCTAACAGTTTCTCGTGATATTTGTTATAGGAACCAAATACTTCATCCATTTCCGAAAATAAGATTTTCTAGAGTTTATTTTTGTTCCACAAAAATAAATTTCTTATATTTTTAAGGTACTTTTGTATACTTCTGAGAAATATTAATTTTAAATATTTGAATTGATTAAATTTTATTGGTGGATAATTATTAAAAAGTGTATTGAAACAAATTATAAATTAAATTGTAAAAATTTATTTTATTCTTAATAAACATGAAAATTTTAGAAAATCTTACTTTCGGAAACAAAATGGATATAATTTAACATATGGAGTTATTGAGCGAAAAAAAAAATATAAATCAACCCTCAATAGTTAAATATTTGATATTATGATTTTTTTTTGGACAAGCTGGTAGTTGAATAATTTAAATACTGGTCACATTATCTTAGCAAGAAAAAAAATACTGGTCACATTAATTGACCTACAAAGTGGACCAAAAGACAAATGACATGTTCGCTTTACGCCTTCGACACTTCCCCTCACATGTTCTCTTGTGTCACCTTCTATTATTTTTCATAAAAATGATATCCAATAATTCAATTTAGTGATACCATCTCTCAACAGTCTCGTGACCCCATAATCTATATAGCAGATTAGCCGGCATATTTAGCGGATGTGTCAATATAGTATCATTTCTTCGTCTGCAATCTGCATCACACTCTTTCTTTACCGTTACAACATGAAACTTGAAAACCAGATAGTCATACATTAACTGACAATAATTTCTTTCTTTTTTTGTTGTTTTATAAGATCTGTCACATATGGAAAAACCAGAGAAAATGCCATTATACGGTGGGCTTGAAAGAAGTGAGATTCATCGATTTCAGCCACGGTTTCTCCCATACAATCGCCTCGTACTTCTTGCTCACACCAGCGCCAGCAACTCCTATGCTGCCATCCACCGTCACCATAAGCCGGTAATTAGTACCTGCGGTTACCTGAGACTCGCCGCTAACAACTGTCACGAACTTGAGTCCTGACTTGCTCTGTTTATCGTACTCGGAGACGGCGAATACGCCGATCTCTACAACATGAGGGTCCTTAACATCGCTGATGGGACTCCAGCCGCCAACACTCACCACCGCAAACGCGTAGAGTGGGAGGAGGACGAGGGAGAGGAGAAGAAAGAAAAATGCTTTATTATTCATTTTTTTCCGTGTTTCTTTTTTTGCTCGAATTTGTCATGGCAAGAGGGTTTTAGGGTTATTTATTTATAGTAAAGGCTTGCCACTTGACGTGAAGCAGACTCATATCCAAATTAAGTGTTAAATTAAGCAGACTCATAACACTAGAGGCTTGCCACTTGACGTGACGCAGACTCATGTTCAAATTAAGTGTTACATTTTAGAACATTTTAAGTTTTAAATTTATTGTTCAACCTTTTTGTTTTGTAACCACATTTATATATCAATCTCTTCAATCATAAATCACAATGGCGTACCATCTCGAGTGGTGGTTTGACCATTCATTGATAAATTACTCAATCTATGAAACAGAAGTGTTTTTATGACTAAAAGATAAAAATGTTGGAAAAAACAATGAAGATATTTTAAAATTAATTTTGCATCATATGAGGGTTTCCGAAAGCTAATGGATTTTTTGACATTAGATAACACTTATTATACCCTTTTTGGAATACATCCTAAAGTAGACAAACGAAGGTTACGGACTCGGGAGTACCACCTGTTTCTTGGTGGGAAGGTTCTACTTCTAATGAGAATCATGCAGATGATGATGATACCTGAACCAAAATTCAATCTCCAAATGTAAGACTTAAGGTTCTTAAACTAGTATGTTTTTCTTAACATAGGAAGTTGGAATTAGACTCCTTTCCCATGATTCTAGGATTAGATTCCTTAATTTTGATTTTATCTATATATGAAGAGAAAGACAAAAAAATATTGAATATGGAAAAATATTTTTCTTATATATATGTGCAGCTCTTTTGTCCTGCTCTCATGGACTTGAGGAACACAACTCTCAGAACTATGCGAGTGTCCTTAGCCAACCAAGTATACCAAGAAGACCAGCATCAAGTACCTTCGATTTTCTCTCAAGCCCTACGAATCAAAAGGTGAAAAAGTGTTAGCTTCTTACGCTCATAGCAATCAACAAGTCTCTATTACACTTGTCTCACCAATGTCAGCAGCTACACGATGAGCACACATCACTCCTCCTGAGACAAGATTCAGAAAATTCAAGAGTTGTGTTTTATTCCTAAAAACTCCAAATTGGAGAACATCATTGGAGATAGAATTTTGATTAGAGCCCTTAACTATCCAAAAAAAAATTAGTTTAATAATGCTAAGGACTCTAATGGTGGTAACACCATTGGAGATGCTCTTACAATTATATTTTCTTTTCCAATATGCCCAACTACTACCAAGTACCAACAATGGTAAATACCCAAAAACATATAATATAATGATAATCATATTAATTAATAGTTTATTACACAACTATATAGCAAAGGACAAATCAAGAATATAAATGAGTAACAGACAAAAGTAATACAAGCAAGCAGGACATAAAATTGTTGATGTAAACAAGGCATGAGCGTTTTCTTTTCTCCTTTATTGTGTTTGTAGAAACCTGAAAACAGAAGAAGCCATGCTGGATAGTGATGTAGGAGAATCATTAATTAGTAGGACCATGAATAAATTAACACTTAACTGTTACGAGTTTTTTGCAATGCACATAGTTATATTTAAATAACTGTTCTCAATATATATATATATATACACAAGAAAAATAGGACCAAACTTACCGGTACGTTGTAAAAGCACAAAAGAAAACAATCGTACCGGAAACTATAGTCGAGCAGGTTACAAAAATGGGCCGGTTTGTTGACCACATCTAAATTTCCTGGTTTGACTGACATATCTAAAATAGGATGCCCCATTGTAAGAATATAGTACACAATGAATCAATAGTGTCTGTTGTCTTGTGCTTCAACTCATTGAACTAATCTCATCCTTTTGTTCCAAAAACGTAAGCCCCTGCCATACAACATATAGATAAGCAACTATTTTTCAAACTGTAATATATAAAGAAAGTGACCATGATCGTAAAAGTTAACCATACCAAGGGTTGGCATCAAGACAGAGAGAAAGGCGGTTCCTGCGATCTTTAGAGGCAAGCCTGTCTTAATCATGTCTTTGATCTCAATATGCCCTGTCGTGAACCCTACGACGTTAGAGGGCGTTCCCGTGGGTAGCAAGAAAGCAAACTGAGCTCCTATGGCACCAGGGACCATCAGAAGCAGAGGATGGACGCGCATTGTCTTTGCAATCTCGATGAGTAAAGGAACCAACAATGTAGTGGTTGCGTTGTTTGAGGTGAACTCAGTGATGGTAGCAGCGATGAGGCAAACGGTTGGAGCAATAGCCCAATAAGGAGCTGTTTCAAGAAACACCAGACCTTTGGATAAGACTTCAGCTAAGCCACTGGAGCGTACTCCATCAGCTATAGCGAACCCAGCTCCTAGTAATAACACTATGTTCCACGGGAGTTTCTTGCATTTATTCCAATCCATTAGCTTCTCTCCCTTTTTAATTTTGTTTGGGATTATAAACAGCAATGTAGCCATCATCACACTCACCGTTCCATCCCCAGCCCGGCCGTGGAAGAGGCTACCCCAGCCGGGGATATCTTGGGTTATATTTCTCGTCATCCACAACAAAACCAACCCACCAAACACAGACAGAACCATCTTTTCAGCGAAACTCATTGTTCCTAACATCTCAAGCTCTCTACGAAGATGAGATTTATGAAGATAAGGAGATAGAGCTTTCCCTGATCCTTTAGGACAATACAACACACATAGAATACCCCAAAGCACCAAGAATATGCACAAAGCTAATGGGAAACCGAAGAAGAACCATTGGCTGAAACTGATTGGGTTACCCTGAGGGAAATAGCTTTTCCACATTCCGACAAGTATCAGATTCACACCTGTTCCTGTCAGTGTGCTCATTCCACCAATTGCAGCCGAGTATATCACACCGAGCACCACCGCCTTGCAAAACTTCCCCACCGCCGGATGCACCATTTCCGACGAAGAGGGCAGTCTTTGAAGTATCCCTGTAGCAACTGGCATCATCATGACGGTAGCCGCCACGTTGTGCATCCACATACTCACGAACGCCGTCGTTGCGCAGATGCCAAGAAGAAGCAGTGGCGCATTTAGAGGCTCCACGCAGAACACCATAGTTATCTTCATGGATAAGAATAATATTATCATTATTCATATGTCCTTGATTATTTATTTAACCTTCACTTAATTAAATAGGATCTACTATCATAATATTACTGTTGATGATCATATATAATTGTAGGTTGTAACCTAATCATCTCATATGCCTGAGTTAGTCAACATTGTGCTATGTGGATTGGCCTATGCTATTTTAAGGTTATACGTACACCAGCCATTAAAGGTTATAAACACCATAAAAACACGGATATGACATATATACTCTCTCTGTTTCATTATATAAATAATTTTAGAGTTATTTTCTGTTTTAAAATATAAGTTGTTTCATGTTTTTATGTAATTTTATTTATTTATTTGGCGAAGTGTAACCAATCAATTTATATACATTTATTTATGATTGGTCAATATATAATCTATATACTTAGTGATATTTCTTTTAAAATAACAATTTTCTTAATCTTTGTGATTTTAGCTAAAACTATTTATATTATGAAATAGATGGGAGTATGTATTAAATAGATGATTGTATATTTTAAGCTTAAACTTTTTATATGTTCAGTTAATATATCAGACTTTTACTTTGTGGAACAAAAGTTGTATATAATATTTGTTGCATTCTTCTACGCTTATATGTATCTCTCTTCCTTATATATACATAGACCACTGCCGAATTAATTTTATTTTAAAGTTATAATTTAATAAGTTTGTATTTAGTTGAAAGCTCTCCACATAATGAATCAATGATCAAAAGTTGTAATCAACTCATCTGTGGACCCACGGAAAATCATCTGCTTACTTCAATATTTCCTAGGATCAGAGTCCCTAGCAACTACATGAGTACAAATTTTTCTAACACATAAAATCGCGAATCTACGATTTAAAAAACGATGCTTACAAAATCTAAAAAGGACAAAAAGATTCTATGAAAATATGAGAAAAAGACAAAGAAAACAAAGAGATAAAACGACTCACGTTAAGGGCGAGACGACGATGTATATTGTAGTGTTCGACGGCGAGAGCAAGGATAAAGCTGCCCAGGACTAGGGCGATGACGTCATCCATGTAAGAACTTGCCACGTCATCCGCCGCCGTGATTCCGAAGAGAGGGAATAGGAAAAGCGGTGACATGGAGGTGATAGGCATCGGAACGGCCTCCGTCAACCACCACTCGAATATCCATACAAGAACGCCGAGCATGTTCCTCGCCCTCGTCGTATCATCTCCTCCGAGCCGTGCGCATAGACACACCACCGCGCAAAGAAGAGGACCAAGAGCGATGTAACAATTATTCGGCGTGAATATTGTCCGGAGATGTTGCCCCACCGTTTTTCTCTCCATTGGTTCGTCATTGTGGACGACCGGTAAGAGCGGAGATTTCATATTGTCGGAGTCTGCGACGGAGACATGATCACCGTTCATTGTGTTAACTCCGGTTTTCGAGGAAGGAAATAGAGAAATGCAAGAAATGTAAGAAGGGAAAGAGCCCTTTTATAAATCAATCTATTTAATTATTATAATGTGTTCGGCAAAAAACGAATGTAAATTTATATTATAGAATTAATTTGTGTGGTCATATAGCATGGTGTTCGGTTTGTTTGTTTTTTCATGTAAAATTTTGTACCTGGAAAAAAATGTTTTCCAACGTGTATATATCACCAATATGTCCTGTTTTTCTTGAAGATAAAATCGCGCTATTAGATAATGGGTAAATATAAAGAAAGGTTATTTATTTTATTTTCAATGTGAATATTGATATCTTTTCAAGTTATCTAAGGAAGTTAGTTTTTATAATTATTTCGATGTTCTATATATCATGGACCCATAAATGATGGGGACAAACGAATTTACAAGTGGCCAACTGTGATGGCTTGTAAAATCTGGAATCTGATGACCCAAAAGAACATTAGAGATTAAGATAACAAGTAAGCATGACTATTTATTGCTATTTAATCATGAACATATACTGCTATATGAAAACTATTAATAAATAATTAATTCAAAGAGTCATGGATAAACTTTGTTGCATAGCTTCTTCATTTAACATTCATAGTCTCGTTTATCATAAAAAAATATCCTCAACAGGAAGTCATTTTAATAATAATAGATGTGAATCAAATAATGTTTTTTTTTGACAAAGAGGTTATAAAATGATTTTATTTCGACAAAGATGAAAATGTTTTTTTTTGTTTGGTAAAAGGTTATGAAAATGTTTACAAAGGAACAAGGATAAAGAAAGGAAGAGCCAAACAGTTGGCTAGAGTCGCGGTAGAGTATGACACGTTAAGAAGTGCAGCCTTTGGTACTCCTCCAGAGCCCAACTTCCCTGGTTCAAACCTTCCTCTTTCTTGTCCCTTGTCTCCATGTATAATTATTATAAAAATACAAAATATATCTAACAGAAATATGAATGAGTATTAATAGTTAGAATCGACATTTATTTGAAGGGTAATCTATCTTTTCTGTCTTTTAAATCTGTCTAAGAGATATATATGCACTCGGTCTAAACTCAAAGCACATACATGCATGTGATGGGTTTTGCCATATCCATTAGTCCAACAAAAACGAAGCCTTAAGAATTATTCCTGATTGCATAAATGTGTATATCATGATGAGTACTTTTGTGGGTAATAAATATTTTAATATACATATCTTAATATTTGAAAAAAAATAATAATTTAGGGACCACCAAACTTTATATATATATATTAATTATAAAAAATTGAAGGTAAAAACGAATGTTTCATCCGGTGTAGACCGGTTTTGACAGTGAGAGAGGGGTGTGTCGTACGAATAATAATGATTTAGTTTTGTCGAGGTCCAAACAATCATGGAGAAGAAGGGCAAGAAACAAGATAACACGTAGCCCGATCAGATTAATGATTTAACGATGAAACAATTAATACTCAAATGGAATATTTGAAAGATCGAAAGAGATCATATCTCATGACTCATGTGAGCTGTCTTTGATTCCACCTCTTAATAGTCAAATATATATGAATGATCATCTTCAAACTAGGTTTAATCAGCTGAGGTGTAAAAATATATGTGGTCTCCAAACGTAACCCGTCTTGATAGTTGTTATAATTAGACTTGTATTTGTTCAAGCCAAATCCAACTCATTATCCCACACTAAAAACGATTCAAATTATACTATTATAAATGTTTGAAGTCTCTTTTCGACGTATAAAGGCCGTCACACCATTCATTCACGAAATGAAGTTTTACCCGTAAGTTATTTGTTTGGTTATACAGGCGCAATACAAATTGTCTTTCCTAACCGAGTTGTCGTGATGAGTTTTGATATATAAGTGATCAGAAAAAACGAATACAGAGGCCTAAATAAACGAACGTAATGCGTATAAGACATGAAATCATACCAAAAGGAGGAAGTTAAATACCTAATACGTAATGATTAGCACCAATTTTCCGATAACTTTGGAAAATACAAAACGGTGACGTACTAGTTCAAGTCTCTTTCAATGCTTCCCATTCATAATGTCTCACATTCAGTAACTTTCCATTTCTGTCTTCTCCTTTTTTCTCTAGCCTTCGTTTACTGACACATGTCGCCACTGCTTTGCTTTGTGTTCACTTACGTAGATACAACCGAACAGAGTTTTAGATTTGCTGAAAACAGATGTCTCACTCTTATGAATCACCCAAATGGTCTTTGATAATTACAGAGACATCACATATAAATGGAAAACGCAAGTCTGTTTTATTATTTTGTCTTCAAGTTCTGAGCACGAAGTTTAAAAATTTTGAAAAACAAAGCAGTGAAGAAAACACTGCTTGAGTTTTGATTCAGTAGATCACTTGATAGGTCTCTTCTATGGCTCTCCTCCAAGCTCCACTCTCAGGTTATCATACGGATACACTCGTGGTGTCTGCAGCGATAACATAGTAAAAGATGATCATGCAATAGAAAAACAAGTATCACAATGACAAAAATACACGAGGAGAGAGATGACATATAAGAGAAAAACAGTTCCAATTCATCTCATCTCATGTATAGACAGACAAGAATACAAATAGCATACTATTAGCCCTAGCGTGCTGTCCAACTTCTATAACGCGAAAGCCTTCAATACAAACCCATCATAGTACAGCCTTTGATACATTGTATAGACATGAAGACAAATATCATATTCTTAGCACTAGTGTGCTGTTCAACTTCCACAAAATCCTTCAAAACAAAACTCATCATGGTATAGCCTTTGACACAACTTTTATGATCGTTGGCCAGTGGCCACTAAGAGAACTGAACCATTGATTATAACTGCTAATACTCTAACTAGACGCTTCAATATTATTTGACCGCGTATGAGCTTAAGCATGTACAAGAGTTCCCAAGAACCATTGTGTGTTTTTTTCAAGAAATCCTAAGAACACTCTACATAATCAGTCAATAAAGAAAGGATGACGAAAACAATATGCAGAAAAATGAAAAATCCATCTCTTCCAATACTTTCGCCAGAAGCAAACAACAAGAACTGATTTGTCTATATTCATAAACAAACAAAATGCAAAAGCTGAATATTGCAGCATTCAGCAGCTGAAGAAAGAACATTCTATTAATTGAATAGTCTTTGGTGAACAAGCCTATTCCAAGTAAATATTTCATATTACATACAGCCAAGAAGGCAATGTTATTTGATGAATCGAATTCAGAGTAGTAAAGGGTAACATTTTATCAGCAAAATCATGACTATTTGCAGCTGTGTTTTTTACTCAAATCCACACACCAGAGAGAATAACACTCTAAGACACCACAATGAAAGCATAAACTACATAGAAAGTTGAAAGCTTTTCACTTACAAAAGGAACTTTTGAAGCTTTATCGTTCAAAACAGCGAGCATACCAAGAGCCCCAAAGAAGCTTAGACCGCCACACAACCATCCCAATGCTTCATACTGTTTCACTCATACCCAATAATTAATCACTAAAAAAACAATTAATCTCAATCCGCAAAAACATTTTGGAAAAAACCCTAAATCAACCTTCCCGACGGTATCAGCAATCCGATCTATGCAAGGCTCTGGAAACGCAGTCCCGTTGTCCCACATCAGCTCGTCGTTCACCGAAAGCTGAGACGCAATCAAGGGAAAGAGTCAAAAATCGAAACGAATTTTTCGGAGAATCTAAGAGAGATTTGACTCACAGGCTTGTCGGGGACGATGTGTTTGCCGACGGGGAGACCCATGCCGGCGCGTTGGCGGAGAGAAGAGGCGGCGGATCGGGCAACGATGCCGTTTCCACCCATGATTCGTGAGGCCACACCGCTCAATCTTCCTGCCATTTTCGCTTTGTTTCAGGTTTCCCTTCTTCTCTCGCAGGAGATCCAAAATTAATCTAGTTAGTACTGATCAAAATCACCAAACGACGTCGTGGAGGCTAACCCTTCAGCTCAGCCAGAGGTTTTAGTGTAAGTAATCTTTTTTAGTGTAAGTAATCTGTGTTACAAAGAAAAAAAAAGTGTAAGTAATCTTTAGAAAAAAAAAAAACTCTGATGAAGTCTTATGGGATGCTTCTACTTTTTTTTTTGCTCAACTTATGGGATGCTTCTACTTACTTAGGTCTGGATATTTCTTTGTAAGAAAACTATATGTTTATTTCTCTTTCTTTGATTTTTATGCAGAATCTTTGGAACAATAAAGTATGGTCTCTTACCGTAATATTATAAGCAAATGGAGGCTATCACACACTTTTACCCAAGATTAGTTTTTTTTTTTCTTAGTTTCCGCAATAATATAATTTTACATGAACGTTGCTTTGTTGGTTAGCCGCTGACCTTAGCTATCATATATGGTAAATCAGTAAATGAGTTTGCCAATTTTTTACTCTAAAATCTTTTTGTTCTTACAAGGCGGAGTTTGGTATTTTCTGATTCATCCTCAAAAGCTAAACGACAATGTTTTTTGCTGTTTTGGTCTTTTAGATGTGGATTGTTAGTAACCACTAACTAGAGACCCCTTCAGTCCTTGTGTTTTCTTTAATAGAGCTGTTATTTTGCATTTGTTTAGAGTTTAATTATAATTTGATTCATACACGTTGTAGTTATTTGTCTGTGTTTTATAGTTTTATCTAATGCAGAACATATCAGGGTAGTAATCTCAAGCAAAACATGATATAACTCTAAGCAAACCATGATATAACTCTAAGATTTGGAACAAGAAAGATGAGAAAGTGGGAGATAAAGTGAGGAAATCTAAGCATTGAGCTCGTTTGTTGAAGGAGCTTCTGTTGACGGTGTAGAGTCTAAGGTGCTTTGTAAGAAGATAGAAGTCCGGCAAGTAGGACATGATGAGCGGGAAGATAGCCACTTGTGGATGCACTTGACATGGAACCCATGATGACATTTCTCCAGCACTTGGATGCTCTCACCTTGTTCGAACTCAGACAAGCAGATAGCACACTCTGCCTCAGCTCCTGCAAGCTCGAGGTCTGAGGAGTAGACAAGCGTAGGAGTTGGTATGGTGAATGAACCATCCGCTTCAGGATCAGGCTTGTGGTCGTTGTCGTCAGTCTCGGGAGTTGTTGGCCGAAGAAAGCAACGGATCGCAGCGCATAGAGAGAGAGCACATATGAGAGCAGAGAAGATAAGTATGAGAAGGACGGATGCGTTTGCTTGGAAGTCAGTAGAGTTGGAGTAAGGCTTCCATCTGCAACTATTGGAGTTACATTCTGAAGAGGCAGAGGACAATGGTGAAGCTGCAGCTACTTCTGCTACTAGCAAACGCATCTTAATTGCTTTGAGAGAGTCTCGTGGGTTTAGATAACCTTATAGACAAGTGTGGGGACAATGGTGGCTGTTCCAGTGAAGTCTTGAAGCTCTCAGAGGAGTTGAGGGATTAGGACTGTTAACACTCGCTTCTCTCTCTTTTGGTCCACTTCACATAAATGGATATTATTGTGGGATTGATCTTTGTCCTCTTGGCTTATCATCAACCACATGGTTGCCACATGTCGCCTTCACACTGCGATTACCTACATTCTAGGCAATACATTGCTCGTGTATTTATTCATGTTTGAGTAAGTCAATCAATATCTATATTTTGAAAAGGACAAAGAGAAAGACAAGAACATAATACACAACTTAAATTGTTTCTTTGTCTCTTTATATAACTCATTTTACATTTTTCTTACTTCAAGATAAAAAGAAACAAAACCCCAAATTAGAAAAAGGGTGAAAAATAAAAACTATAACAACAATCAAAATAGTAAGAAAGTAAATAATTTTTTTTTGGAACAATTACTTCTTTTTTTTTCATCTTCTAAAAAACTCTCTTCTGCAAATAGTCAAATCATCATCTGATCTCCATGGAATGAGTTTCTCACTTCTCTAAGCTGCAATTCCTGCAACAACAACACCACCACATTCATATGATTCATCAGATTTTTCCCAAGACCACAAATGTTTCAAGCTCTCAGACTCAGATGAGAAAAGCCATTTATTATTCATACCTCCGTTTGGTTGCCTGTTGATGTATCCAGCTGGTCCTCTAGACATGAAGTCAAACGCTCCCATTCTTTCCTCCGCCTTTGCAGGCATCGAAAGCCACGCCGAGTCACTGTACAGAGAGTCATTCTCCAAGCTGCTTGAGCCGCTGCTGTAACCACCAACATGACCCCCTCTCATTGCTTCTAATCCTAAGCCTCCTCCTCCCTCACTGCGGTAGCTATTACGTCCCCAGTTGTCTCCGATGCTGCCTAGTGAAGACATTCCACTGAAGCTGCTTCTAGATATTGGTGAGTTTGACATGTAACCTAGACCACCACCATTACCCCATAACTGGTTCTTTGTTGCTGCATTTAACACAGAGCCGTTCCCAACTCCTCCTGACTCAATCTGGCTACCGTACCTGCCAAGCCTCGCGGCATATCCTGGGCTAAAGGGCCGTCCAAAGCCTGCACTGGAACCAGATCCAAAGTTTTGACTCTGGTCCGGCTCAAAGTTCAGCTCTATTCCATATCCATGTCCAAACGGTGAGAATCCACCACCCCTATTACCTAATCCTGGACTGTACCTAACTTCAGGTTTGACTCCATAACCGGAGACTGGACTCGGGCTGAATCCTTGGGTGTACTCGTTCATCAGCAATGCACTGATTCTACTATTACCAAAGCTATTTACATTCATTTGGTTCCGGATAGGGTTCAGAGCCATTTCCTTAGGAACAGCCAGTTTGACCTCAACCATCTTTCCATTGAGTTCGTGGAATGTCCTCTGCAGAACTTTGTCTACAGCGTCCTCTGACTCAAAAGAGATGAACCCGAAGCCTCTCGGTCGCTGGGTTCTGTGGTCATACATCACCACCACATCAGTGATCACCCCAAACTGAGCAAAATACTTCTTGAACTCAGCTTCTGTCACCGATGAAGCCAAACCTCCGACAAAGATCTTCTTGCTGTTAGCTGGGCCAGGTGATCCCTGGAGACTAGTGTTGTTACTTTTGTTCAACACTAGGTGGTCATCTCTTGGAACTGCCTTCTTCGCCTCAACCTGTGATCATGGAGAAAAATAGAAATCTTTACTACTATAAAACTCACACTCGCTGATTGATCCTTGCTTAGTAAATGTAGCACTCTAACTTAGGATCACACGAATGAGAAAGAAAAACAGATTGTAACTCATTGTGTACAATCAGACCAATGAGAGTTCAAGAGAGACCAATGAAATGATCAACATTTTGACCAACATTAGCAGAGAGAAATGATTATTTCTCTTTTGAGTTTGGTACTTTCTTAGTTACGCTGACAGTGACAATGTACAAGATATAGTCTAAAACAGGAATACGAATAAAAAAGAATAGCTTTGCTTCGAGGAGCAGCAACCTTCTAATAAAAGATTGATACTCAAGCAATGTAGTATTGGTTTACAAAAGGGGTTTGATGGAAACACTTACAAGTTTACCATCAATGACGTGTCTGAGCAACACGACTCTCTCAGCAACAATAGGATCAGAGAAGACAAGGAAACCAAAGCCACGAGCACGACCAGTGGCTCGATCCTTCATGATAACGGCCTCCAAAACCTCACCGAAACTCTGAAAATACTCGCGGAGACGATCTTCAGTGGTCTCCCAAGAGATCCCACCGATGAACAGCTTACATGATTCCATCTCCATTCTACAACAAAAAGAGAGAGTATACATATAACACATCTTGATCTAACTAAAAAAGCTTATGAAGAGATTCAAAAGTCGAACAAACAAACCTTTTGGAAAACAGTGAAGGATTAAAACGAACTACTGGGTCTTGATCGGATTGTGAGAACCGATCGACCCACGATCCTGGATTCCTGCAAGCAAACAAACACATGATGAGTCGATCAAGTAAAGGTGTAAACTTTGAAGAAGAGATTAAAAACCCATAAGAGAAGAAAGAGAGAGAGAGAATCTGATGTGTTACCGAAGTTTAAGAAAAGGGAGAAGAGGAAGAAGAAGGGAGATTGAAATCTAAGAGATTGGAGAGGATGAAGCTTTTAATAAGAGGGCGTGAGGCCCTCTTTTCTCCTCTCTCTCTCTCTCTTTTCTTTTTTTTGATTTTCGTCCAATAATAAAAATGGATTTTACTGTTTTTATTTTGGAAATGGCCAAAAAGAAAATGGAGGATGATGGATGGAGTTTGTAGTAGGAAGAAGAGAAACAGCAAAAATTGGCAAAGAGAAGCTCTTTCTTACGTTTTGGTTTTATATGGAATGTTTGGCTTACAGACGATGGCACTTTCGTCTTTTCCTTCCTCTCTCTCTAATATTAATTTCAAGGAATTAATAATTTATAACCGACTCTTTGTTGGTTTGTATTGTAGTACACACCTTTTAGTCTTTTACCCATTGTTTAAAAATCTTGGTCCTTTTTAGAATTTAGACGAATTTTGTTTTTCAAAATCTAACATGAATAAGACTTGGGACGACTTGAAAGATCTAATTAATTAAGATCGTAGTTGAAAAAAAAAATTAAGATCGTTATAGAACTGTTCGAGTTAATTACAGGTTTATCCTAATTTTTTCTCTTTCAAAATCTTTTTTTTTTTTGGAAAATTATCTCTATTATTAAAAGAGAAGTACCCTTTAAAAATACCCTTTAATTTTAAAGTTAATTATATTTCAATAGTACTAAGAATTAAATTGAATTTCCTATTTTAATGCTCGTGTTTTTCAGTTAGATTAATGTGTTTTCCTTATTCAAATATAAATTTAATATCATTAAATGAACCTACATTTTTTAATTAATGAATTTTTCTTAATCAAATTTAAATTTAATGTCATTAAATGAACCTAAAAATACATCATATTTAACGTAGCTTATTACGGACGAGTACAATCCAATAATGAACTTGAATTTTATTTTTACGAAAACGTGAACCACTTGACATATGTAATATTTAAAATATATTAACTACAATATAACAAATACATATAACCTAACTATACTTTAGTTTGAAATGATCATGCTCAAGTTTTATATAGTCAACTTACATCATGCATCTATCGATGTACAATATTCAAACCACCTATAGTTTTCGTTTTCTTTATAAGATGTATCAACCAACCAATCATCCTATTGATTTTCTAAGCTTTATAAAAAAAAAAATCAATAAATACAAACTCAAAATCCAATATCTTTTATTAATCAAAACATAATAACTTCAATGTCGTATCTTTAATGTACCTATTAAATACAGAAACTGTACCTATAATTACACTAATTATAAGAATATATTTGATTCCAACCAATTGATCTATTACTTTGGTAATTGATTTGCTTGCAGAAGAGAAAACAATAAATTTAAAATTTGTAAGAATATAAAGATATAGATATTCCAACTAATTGCCTATATTTGTGTATGATTTTTGCATAATAAGCTTCAAATTGAACATTGAAAAAGATAGAAAGATTTTTTTAAATCTTTTACCGACACAGAACTTAAACAAAATGAAGAGTTAAAGGTAATTTTTTTGTTACACTTCCCGGAAAAAAACGGTTACAACATGGGCTTTCATAATACGGCATTTTAACATATTAATGTTATGGATATTTAATAATTATCTTGACGAAAAACAAAGACTAGAAATAATTTATTATTAATAAAATTATGAAATTATTTACAATTTGATAACTAATTCATCGCTCTTTTTATATGTTAAATTTTTCATAGAAGTTTAAAAATTATTGTATTTCTTTTAAACATGTATAACTGATTTATAATCTTTTATGCCATACTAAGTCATAATATAATATTTTTTCATATTTTACATTAATAACCATTGCTTTTATATATCGTCTACAATTCTCTAATTACGTATATTTGTTCAATTTTTTATATGATATTGAATATTCGCCGCAAATAGATGGTTTAAGATGCCAAAAAAAAAAAAATTGGTGAATATAATACATCAAATATTACAAATACATTATTTAGTTAAATAAATAACCAAAAACTGAAAATTCATACCTGTGTCAGGGTCTAGTTTCCATTTATTTAGAAATATCAGTTTTGTTTTGTTTTATCTTCACATTGGTAGATGCCACATCAGTATCATTATAAACCAAACATATTTTTGTCATCCAACAAAGTGCAAGGCATGGTTCGTTAATCAGCTAACTATGAAAACATTCAACGTGTAATCTAATAGACAATAGTTCTTTTTGATTGCAAATATTCGATTCAGCTTACTATAAAATGAATTTGTCATGGAAATTTTTTTTAAAAAATAAAATTTGGGGAATCAAAGTGGGCAGGAACATGGGGGATTGAATGGTTGATGACGATAAAGATTGGCATCCCACGACTTTTATTGTCCATATATATCTTGCTTTTCAAATAATAATTAATAATTGAATTGAATGATTATTAAAATAATTCAGTGGAAGATGTTTCAAGGACAGAAGGCATTCCTTGTGCATCCAAATAATTACCAACTTTCTTACCCATACTTTCAATTCATTCATCTTGATTCCATTAAACCTATCACTAGTACTACTAACTCCATTTCATGATAAATATCGTTAAAATATTTTGTACATGAATTAAGAAATTACGTTTTACCTATATTTGATATATTATTTTGTTTGATTTTGTTAATTAACAAAAAAAAAATTATTTAATATGTGTATTTAAAATAGAAAATAGTACTTATAATAAAATAAAATTTAAAGACTAAAATAACACTTAATACATAACAAAATAAAATATTAATTTAGTTATTTTGCTCTCTTTAAATATACTTACGTAAATCTCTTTTTTTTTTTGATCAAAACTTACGTAAATCTCTATATTTTTTTCTTTCTTGGTTATATAATTTTTACAGATCAAACATCTACCGTTGAGAACAATACGAGTTCGCAACTTCGCATGCATCACATAAATCATCATATACTATAAAAATGGTAGCATTTACAACATATTAATTTATACTACCAAATAATTTATTCGCCCGCCCAACATTTATCTAGAGTTTAATAATTTCGAATTACTATCATTTATTCATTAAAGTCTATTAATTTCATAAGAGAATGGACATCAAATGTTTAATCTACGACTGTGACACATGGTATTGAATATCCTCCACCAACCATAATGTACTTAGATGTTTTTATAGCCTATTTACTAACTATCGCTTATATAAAAGCTTTTTCTCATTAAAAAAAAAAAGAATCTTTGCTCTGTTTATTTGTTTGACATCAAAAGCTTGCCCTATTAAGAGTTAATACCCTACAGTGGAAGATTAAGCAGTTTTACTAAATCGGGAAAAAAATATTTTATTAGAAAACCAGCACATGTTCATTTTTAGAAGTAAGGGGAGGATTAACAGTATAGTGGGCCCGCATTTTGATATAAGAAAAGATGAATAGCCTTTCCAAATGATTACTGGGCCAAATATATAATCTTTCGGCCCATATATGTTTTCAAGTAGGGTGAAGAAAGATAGAGAGACTCTCTCTCTATCATTCTCCACCTATCTCCCGCTCCAGAGGAATACGACCTAGAAAATAGAAACTCTCATTCGCTGTGTCGTACGTAGCCTCGCAGGTATGGTTTCTTTGTTAAATCAAAGCTATTGCTTGATTATTCTTCATCTGGGCATCAATCTATTCGTTCCATTTTGAATTTCGTATCTTCTCTTGTCTCAATTTGTAGAAACATGATTTTGATTCCTTCCACATCGATTGTTTCTATTGACCATGTGTAAAGCTTGAAACTTTACTGGAAAATTCTACCACTTGGCTTGATTTTCTTGGTGGGTTTGCTTCAGTTCTACTCGGAAGATGCATTGCATCAGGAGCTCAATCCTCCAGCATTTGAGACTCAGAGTGCCGGTTAGATCGGTTTTGCTTCTAGAGAAGGAGAATGTTTTCATTAGTAAAATGAATTTCACAACAGAACATGATGGAGGCCAAGATCAGGTTTTGAGTAAGGTTATTGAACTGGTCAAGAAGTACGACACAGCCAATGCCTCTAAGGTAAAACACTGCTTCTGTTTCTTATTGTTTGCATATAGTGTTTTTACTCTTTTTTTGTGACAAAAGTTGTTGTAACACTGTTTGATTACAGGTTACTGAAACGGCTGACTTTAAGAAAGATTTGTCGCTGGACAGTTTAGATAGGGTGGAGATAGTGATGGCTATTGAAGAAGAGTTCTCCGTTGAGATCCCTGATGAAAAAGCTGATAAGCTTACTTGTTGTGCTGATATTGCAAGCTTCATAGTCTCTGAAACTCACTCCAAAGCGCCAGAGTCCTGACTTTATTTTCTTGTCTTCATTGTTCTGTTAGTCAAAGTCTAGAGACATTTCTCTCATCCCTTTTCATTTCCATTTCATCTTATCTATTCAAGTGTGATCATACAACTGTTGTGCCAAAAACTTGAGAACCTTTACACATAATATGATGCAAACACCATTTATAATTATATTGTTGGAAGGTAAAAAACAATGTGGAGAGACTCGGGTCGGTTCTGTGACAGAAAAACCAGCGAGGAAACAAGTTTGATACGTTTGTTTATATTGGTCAAAGTGTGATAGCATCCATAGGGCTTAGGTACATGTACTGGCTTGATGACACATGTGTTTTCCAGGTCTGGAGTTGGGAAGGAAGATTGATTTCAAACTCTCCCAAATCATTTGGATCTACTTTTGTATCCAGTGTGACACTTGATGGCAACACCAGCACCTGTGTGGATCATGTCAAGTATTCAGATGGAAGACTTTTGTGGGTTTCGTCCTCGCCATGTAGTTGACCGAACAAGAGGTGGCAAGAAGAACTTTATCTACCAACAGATTCATTGTCTATATAGGTTTTTAAATTCGACAACTGAACAACTTGGACCACTCAGGTTTCCAGGTGGGCAACCATTAGTTATGTCATTAGGAGATTAATTAAGTAGTAGTATGACATTATAGTTAATTAATCACGCGCTTAGAAAAGCAAACTATGGTCGGTCCAACGGAGAAGATCAAGACCGTCAAATGTGGGAAACTGGACCCTTTCCTCAACAGCGTCTGATCTAATTGGTCGATGCAGCTTGATGGCAATGTAACCCCACCACACCCACATCCAACCCCATTTCATTAAAAAAAAGTTCAACACATTAAAATAAGAAAGGTAAAATTGACCGATAGGTCGTTGAGTGGCAGTTACCCTCTCTCTTCCTAACGCCTTCCTCTTCCGCTCCGTCTCTTTCACGCTCCGGCTCATCCCGTTCTCCGTGTCAACCACTCTCCCCTTTAGCGCGTGCGTCTTAAAATTAACAGACAAAAGGTGGGCCGGGTCCATTAACGGTCCACACACGTGGCAGAGCCTTAAAGGGCTGTTAATCCTCATTATAATCCGACGGTTGAGCACGTATCCAGTGTCAGAACCTTATCAGTAACTGGACGATTAATGTAAACACACGTGTCAAGCGAACAGAACTCGTGCATCGTCGCTTTATAAAACCGCCGGCGACGCATACAATCTCAGCCGACACTTTGAATTCGCTTTCTCAAACCCTAATTTTCTCGCTTCAGGCAACCACCACTGAACCGTATCATCAATGGTGTGAAGCCATGATGATTTGAAAAAGAGTGAAGTTTCTGTTTTCTTTTTAAAATTTCGTAGTAATTTTCAGAATGGGGGATTCAGACAAGGACTCCGGTGGAGGGCAAAACGGACAATCTCCGTTGTCTCCCAGAGAGCAAGACAGGTTCCTACCGATCGCTAACGTGAGCCGGATCATGAAGAAGGCTTTACCCGCGAACGCCAAGATCTCCAAAGATGCTAAAGAGACGATGCAGGAGTGCGTCTCTGAGTTTATAAGCTTCGTCACCGGAGAAGCGTCGGATAAGTGCCAGAAGGAGAAGAGGAAGACCATCAACGGCGACGATTTGCTCTGGGCTATGACCACTCTAGGGTTCGAGGATTACGTTGAGCCGCTGAAGGTTTACTTGCAGAGGTTTAGGGAGATCGAAGGGGAGAGGGCTGGACTGGGGAGGCCGCAGACAGGTGGCGAAGGTGGAGAGCATCAGAGAGATGTTGGTGTTGGTGATGGAGGTGGATTCTACGGTGGTGGTGGGATGCAGTATCACCAGCATCATCAGTTTCTTCAACAGCAGAACCATATGTATGGGTCCACAGGTGGTGGTGGGGGTGACGGTGGAGGAGGAGCTGGCTCCGGTAGGACTAGAACTTAAAAGAGATTGGTGAAAGTGGATCTCTGTATATAGATACATTTATAAACATGTAAAACTATTTAAGTATCATGTTGGTTATGTAAAACTAGATTTTGAGGCTGTGTAAAGAGAGACCAAGTGTGTATTTGAAACAATATGATTCGCTAACGGATCTGTTTAGTCTTGTATTAAAGTGTCAATATGCTTACAAAGAAACCAGCTTTGATGAAAACTGTAGAGATTTGCTTTGCTTGTTGTAAGAAAGAGGAGGGTTAATGGCGGGAATGGAGGTCGCGGGTGTTGAAGTACAAGTTGCCTTGTTGATCAGGTGCAGAGACACGGAGAGGAGTGAAGCCTTCGTAGTCTCCGTTGGCTTTAGCAGAGCAGATGGCTGTCATATATCTTAGTAGCTCATGGTTCTGTACGAATGGTTGTTTTGTGTATTCCTCCCATGGCATCCACTAGAGCATTTATTTAAAAAAAAAAAAAAGACGAGGTTTGTGAGTGTTTTGGTGGTAGAGATTGGGGGGTGATTGAAAGGGGAGAAAACGATACCTGAGCTGCCTCTATCTCTGTCTCCTGTGCGTTGATTTCCAAAGAAAGGGGCTTTAACATGCACACGAAGAACAAATCTGACTTTTCAAAGAAAGCTTTGTGGGTCTGTCTGCCAGAATTTGTAAAAAGATTAGAGTCAGTAATGTTGCAATATAAGCAGATGATGGGGTTGGAGTTGGAGTAGGAACCTGAAAGCCAATACTTGTACAAATTCTGTATCCACCTACAAACATATGATCCATGATTAGCTCTGGGGTCTCAGCTAAAGTGTAGAGGTAATGAATGAAGAAAGGCTTACTCCGGTCTCTTCTTTCACCTCTCTGACCGAGCCATCATGGATATATTCACCCTGTGTCAACCCCCACAAAAACAAATCAGAGATTTGGAAACAACCAAACATGTAATGGGATTTGAAAAGAAGCAGAACCTCATTGACTACTCCGGTGGGGAACTTCCAGATACCTTGGCCTTGAAATCTTCCTGTCTTCTCTTGAACCACCAGCACCTTTTGGATTCAAACACAAAAACAGAGATGTGAATCAGTCATGGAAATGTTCCAAACAGACAAACAGAAAAACTCATGTCACCACACCTCTTTATTGTGGTTAATGACAAAGGCACCAATGCCAACACGGTGAGAGGCATTGGAAGGAATTGTATCGCCTTCTATTGGAATCCAATACACAAGCATCAAGTAGTCCTTCTCCGCGTGATGGAACCAGAATCCCTCCTACTCACAAAACACACAAGCAGTTTTGTTTTAACCTACAAAAGGAGGTTTACAGAAATCTGATTTGCAGGGTAAGCACAACACCTTAACAGCAGCTTCGGCAAGACCGATAAGCTGCCTAGGCAATTTGATCCACACTCCCTTCTTCCCCTGCGTATACAAAAACGTTTGTAGACAAGCAGCTATCATACACGTTACTTCAGGTCCAAGAGCTATAGTTAGTGTAGTGGCAAAGTAACACATAGTCTCTCTGGCCCGCATTGGGAATACAATAGCTTTCAGGAAGAGAGTGACATCAACACTTTGCCACTCAAAACTTTTTCGATGTCTCTATACAACTTATTGATTCAATATCCATCAGATCAATTTAACAAGAGCTAAAGAGAAGAAGAAAGAAGAGAGTGAGCACCTGAGTAGTCCAGGTAGAGAGAGATGACTGGAGAAGTGCAGAGAAGGCAGAAGGATCCATGGGATGACTAATCTCCGTCATCACGCCACCGTACTTGTCTTCAACCGCCGGAAGCACTGTAACGCCGCTATTCGCATCCTCACCAGCCATCAGGTTCGTGGAGGAGGAAGAAGCGGACATGGATCTGATCCTCGTCGCCGTGGAGCAACTGCGAAACGCAGAGAACCCATCAGCGGGAAAACGCAGACGCGGATTCATCAACAATCTGATAAAGCCATAGCTTTTCGCCAAACGGCAACTCATAGTTCGCTACTCAACCGAGAACTCAACTTTAAACTCAAAGGAATTGCCTTTTTATTTTCTCAATCATTATAATATTATTTACAATGTTACAGAAAGATCGAAACTAATCTGCTAAAATGGATCAATAGGATTTGCCAACCTGATTGGCACTAATGCACTTCTCTTTACCCCCAACGTCTGAAACCAATCAAAAGGAACGAACGTTCTGCCTCAAGTATATTTTTATACTATCTGTCAACATGAAAAATATTATACAATCTTTATGCCTGGCCAAGACAAACCTTTAAAGTTTAAAGATAAATGTCAAAAGATTGTACACACCAGTTTCTCCTCAGAACAGTGACACAATAATCTTCTCAATCTATTAGTATATGATATAATCTAACGTCTCTTTGATGTTCACGCAAGTGTATGTGACGTGATATGATTTAAAACCGTAGAAAATAGTGTCGGTATGGCTAGGCTGAGCCACAGACCCAAAGTATTTCGCTTTTACACGAAACATATATATTCGTCTGGGGCCGGGGCCGGGTCCGGGTAAGAAAACGACTGAAGTAGGGATAAAACGGTGGTTATCTTGCTCCTTTGAGGGTATAAATGTCAATTACACAGTCACAGAGTCTCACCACCAAAGTTTTGTTTTTTACCCTTTTGAACTGGCTTTTACTTGGGCCGTATCTGCCGCCGCCCGTTTATCATTTTTTTACGTTTGCTCATGGAGCTTCTCGCCGGCAACTGTCGGAAACGACTCGCCGATGACGACTTTGCCGAGGATGTTGACCCCTTCGGTGGCTCTGACTGGATGTACGGCGGACGTTCGCTGAGAAGTCAAGGAAACGACGACGCTTTGGCTACGCTCGCGGACTTGGCGCCGCCTCCGCAGAAACTGAAACCCATCAGGTGTGTTGTTAATAAGGCTTCGCTGGAGGATCGGCATCCTCTTGATATTCTCGCTGGGAGTCTAGACAGGCTTCCGGAGATGGGGTTTCTTGAAGACTTCGATGCTCCTTTGGGGTCGAAGATTGCTGACGTGGAGGAAAGTGGTCTGTTGACACGTGGGGTTGGGAAGGGTTTAAGGTTTGAAACAGAGGTTCAAGGTCAAATACATGGTACATCTCGTGATGGTGTGTCTCTGAGGTAATAACAACTTTGTGCATGTTCGTTTTGGTCACACTTCAGTTTTTGTTCAAGTTTTTGGATCTGTTACTGTGTAAAGTAATTACTTTTCACGTTTATTAGAAGCTTGTTTGGTAAAGCTAAACACTTTACTTCTCTCTTGATGTTGCTCCATTCACTTAGGCTTGCCTTATCATTTTGAGTTTAGATTGGTTGAACATTTGAGGTAAAAAGCATTCAACTTTCGCAGATTAGCATTACAACCTTCTACGGTGATGTTTATTTGGTTTTGACTTTTGAGTGTTGTTTATACGTGTAAGCAGTGAGTCTTAAGTTTTTGAATTTTGGGGACTGTATGTTCAAATGTGCTGCAAATATTTGTTAGATGCTGAACTTGGAAGGGGTTTTATCTGGTCTAGATGTTGAAGTTGTGTTGGTCTATAGTACTGGCAGTTGATTAACATGTTCTTGGTTTTGCAGTCCATCTTTTGATAGTGACAGCGAGGGAGACTCTTCCCAGGGCGTTGGCAAGGCGGTCACGGGTAAAAGAAAGCGGCAAAGTAGGGAAAAGCGGGAGCATTTCATGGAGAAGCTGGTGGGGAAAATGATGAGGCGGCAAGAGAAGTTGCATAACCAACTGATCAACGTGATGGAGAAGATGGAGCGGGAGAGAGTGAGAAGCGAGGAAGCTTGGAGGCAACAGGAAATGGATAGGATGAAACAGAATGAAGAGGCTCGGAGGGAAGAGATGTCACGCAGCTCAACTCTCATCTCTTTCATCAAAAGTGTAATTGGTGAAGAGATCAAGATCCCTAATGCTTTTGTTCACGCTCAACCACTCCAGACTATTCCCAGACAATGCGAATGGGATCAGACACAAGGAGACGTAAAGTTTGTGTTTCCAGGCGGAAGAAGGTGGCCGCAGGAGGAAGTGCAGGCGTTGATAGCTAGCAGAAGCGAAGTTGAAGAGAAGACAGGGGTGGTTCACAAGGGAGCGATATGGGATGAGATATCAACAAGAATGAAGGGAAGAGGGTACGAACGATCTGCTAAGAAGTGCAAGGAGAAGTGGGAGAACATGAACAAGTACTACAAGAGGGTGATGGAAAGTAGCAAGAAACAGCCTGAGCACACTAAGACTCGCTCTTACTTTGAGAAACTAGAAAGCTTTTACAAGACCAACTCAGTGAGTGCAGAACACTCGGGAGAGAAGGAACAGTGAGGGTTTAAGATTAGTTTTTCTTTTTTTGGTCACGGAAGCTTGTAGATGATTTCTTTTAAAAATTTCTGTGTACTTCTTTCTACGACTTTGTGTTTTGTAAGGTGTTGAGTTTAGAAGGGTTCGAAATAAAGACAAAAACGTTGGTGATTAGGATTTTGTAACGGCAATGGGAGACGAGAAAGGATCCTCGGTTGCATAGAGTGTGGCTGAACACGTTGTGGAGGTTGTGTGGTCTGCAATTACAAATGCGGCCAAATTTTTTAGTATTATTCCATTATCCTCTTCCTCTCATCCGAACGGGTTTGTTTTCATTGGTAATGATCCTAACTCTAAAATGGATGGTTCATCATCGCCATCAAGTGGGGCCAGTGTTGAAGTATATCCGAGACTCAGCAACATGAGTACTGAGAACAATTGTTAATAACGTTGACAGCTGACAGATGGGAGAGTCATAAATCTTTAGAACTTCTTAGGCGTTTTATATGGATTATTGATTAAGCGGATCCCTATACTGATTTTCTAACAATATTGTTCTGAAAATCATTTAGTTTAGTCCAATTAGTCAATTAGGCTGAACATTTTAGCTGAACATCACATGAATCTTTTCGTGAAATACAATTTTATGTTTTCTTAAAATGTAGTGTATTTAGCTGAACATCAAGGAATCAATGAGGTAGATGTTGTGGTAAATAAAACGCGTAACCAAACTACTCAAGAAAGCCTCACAACTTCAATATTACATATTTTATATATATGTATGTAAATAATGATTATATATAATTAATATATATATATATAATAACTCTAAGTAAATAAGTAAAAATATAAGTAAATAATAACTATATTTATATATAAGTAAATAATAAATAAATATAAAATTAAAATAAGTAAATATACAATATAAAAGAAACAAGAGTGAGAAGGGGACAAACTCTTTGTTTTACTTTTGTATCTTGCACTGGTCACTCGGAGTTCAGTGATGATACCATCAATCTTAGCACTGTGGAAAAAGAAGTCTACCTCAACCGTTGAATCCGAGAATAATAAGTAAATATACAAAATAAAAAATAAAAAATATTGCATTAAATATTTATTATAATATTATAATAAGTAAATATAAAATATAATAAAAATAAATGATAAATAAATTTGTCTGGTTCACTCTAGAGAGAGTGAATAGAAAAGTACTTAGAATTGACAAAGTCAACAATGTTGTCTCTACAATCTCTACAAAGTCAACAATTATTGATTAAGCGGATGCCTAGACTGATTTTCTAACAATATCATTCTGAAAAATCATTTAGTTAGTCCGATTAGTCAATTAGGCTGAACATTTTAGCTGAACATCACATGAAGCTTTTCTTGAAATACAATTTTATGTTTTCTTAGAAAGCAGTGTATTTAGCTGAACATCAAGGAATCAATGTGGTAGATACTGTGCTAAATAAAACACATAACCAAACTACTCAAGAAAGCCTGACAACTTCAATATCAATCTTCTTCCAGTCAACTGATAAGTCTGTCTTAATCGCTTTTAACGAGAAGACGATAATCATTCCTAGCCAACTTGTGTATAGAGTGGATAAAGACATCCAAAATGTCACAGATTCGGCAATCAATGTCATCTTGAGTTTCGCAGGCACTATTGTCATCAGTATAAACTCGGTCTTACCCTACAATAGAGGAGGGCTTGTCAGGCTTAAGAAGGCGGATGTAGTTCCAAGACTGAAAGCACGTGGGGTTCGTGTGTTCGTAGATACATTTAGAAACGAGTTTGTAACTCAACCCCTTGATCTTTTCTCGGATTCAATGGTTGAGGTAGACTTCTTTTTCCAGAATGCTAAGATTGATGGTATTATCACTGAACTCCGAGTGACCAGTGCAAGATACAAAAGTAAAACAAAGAGTCTGTCCTCTTCTCACTCTTGTTTCTTTAAAGTTCTTTTTTTTAATAGAAAATCTGAGGTCATATTTGATTGCAGAGAACCAGTGCTATAGAGAGACGGGTCTGTTTAGAACCGGTGAGCTCTTACCTTTCGCAAATCCAATGCTTCTTTCACCAGCTCAACCCCCATATCCGTTACTAGTTAAGTCAGATGTCAGGGAATCGTCACTGCCTGAAGTAAGAAGCAAGCAGCCGCCTCCTTCTTATGCGGCATCAAAGGCAGTGGCGAAAGCAATGCAAGTCTACTCTCCGTTTAAAACCCTTGTGGTTCTTGTGATCTTCTTTATCTCAGTTTAGTGTATGGGATTGGGAAGTGCTTGTAACGAACTTAAACCGCATTATCCGGCAGTAAGACTATGAATAACAACAATTAATTAGTATGCCATTCTTCTTTTAAGATTTCAATAAGGTATCTGAAAATTTAAAATAAGATAGTAATATGGCAATGGATAAGTTTAATTAATGTCCCTGCCAAAGAAACGTCATCACTTGGACGCGCGGCTGTGATTACTGGTTTGGTACAAATATGAGTTGCATGAAGATGGTTTAAGATTGTTCAGTTTGATGCGTAGAGGATTGGTTCACCCATACTCAGTAACTTATCTGAGTGCTCTATCCGCTTGTTCAGGCTCACAGAGGGTAATACAAGGGAAACATATTCATGCTCTTTTGTAGAAACTTGGGATTGAATCAGACTTACGCATTGAGAGTATGCTAATGGATATGTACTCTAAATGTGGAAGCCATGAAGATGCCTGGAAGATCTTTGAGTCTGCTCAAGAAACTGATGAAGTTTCGATGACTGTGATGTTAGTTGGTTTAGCACAAAATGGGCAAGAGGAAGAGGCTATATATATATTTCTTCATTAGAATGCGCTTCAAGATGTTCTTGGAGTCTCGTTTGTCGATAATTCCTTGGGTTTAGACAAGCAGCTTCATTCTTTGGTTATCAAGCGAGGATTTTCCGGTAACACCTTTGTTAACAACGGACTCATCAACATGTACTCAAAATGTGGAGATGTAGATGGTTCACTCAGTGTCTTTAGACGAATGTCAGAAAGGAACTACGTTTCATGGAACTCAATGATTGCATCGTTTGCTCGCCATGGACACAGATTAGCTGCCTTGAAACTATACAAAGAAATGATAAGCCAAGACGTGAATCCCATAGATGTTACCTTTTTTTTTTACCACTGCTCCATGCTTGTTAGCCATGTAAAGTTGATCAACAAAGGCCAAGAGCTCTTGAAAACTATGCAAGCAAGAGCCTAAGACATGTATCGTTGACATGTTGGGGCGAGCTGGTCATCTAGAAGAAGCAAAGAGCTTGGTGCTTTGTAGTTTCTATGGTGACACTCAAATAGGGAGATATGCTGCTGAGCAGTTGTTTCAGTCTTCACCTGATAGCTCAGCTCTTCATATTTTGATGGCCCACATATACTCATATAGAGTACAGGGGAAGGAGAGAGAGAAGACGATCAAGAGAATGAAAGCACTCTCAAACGACGTTGTCTTTCTTGGAAAGGCCTTCTTTACTATTGGGTTTTCTTGGGCTTATTAATGAAAGGAATTAGATGGGGGAAAAGAGTAAAAAGAAGAGAAAAAGGGAGGGGCATAATAATAAAAAACACGGAAAGAGATGAGGGACACAAACCCGTAAGTCAGCAAATCGGCCTGTTGTTTGGAGAGACCGCTCAGATCGGGGATGTGTTCGAAAGAGTGACTGTCTCTGAACCCAACAACACAAATAAAGAAACCCCTTTTTCGTTATTCTCCACAAATAAAGAAACCACATCCGCCGGTTAAGAGTTCTTGGTTTCTTCACTCGTGATGGCTGAGGAGCAGTTGAAGGAGTTCGGATCCAAGCTTGACCCACCTCCTTCTTCCAAAGATTCATTGCTCAAACTCTTCAAGGTCAATTTTCCCTCTCTAATTCTTCAGAAATTTAGCCTCTGGTGACTTCGTTTCAACCAAGTTTGTTTTTTTTTTTTTCGTTTGGAGGGAGTTTTCAGCTTTAAATTTCTACAAATCTGGTCGATAGAGAAAAGTTTCAGCTTTGTGTGATATCCTTTCTGGGTAATGTTTGCTAATAGAGTTAGGGTTCGCTCACCAGCCCCTTGATAGATATAAATTGATTTTGTAAAATTAGGTCACACATCAAAACTGGGTTCTTGCTCCATTCTAATTGGAAGATGCATATGAACTGTACGGCCTTTTGCTAACTAGGTTTGCAATTGTTAGAATGTCAAGTTCCTTAGGGTTGGACTGTTAATTTTCATTGCCTGGTTGTCTTGAGTTGTCTCTATGTCGGAATTGAATTGCACTGTCTGTCTTCAGTTATATTCGATAGAAGCAAGAGTTACTCTAGTTTTTAGTATGTTATGCCTTCTATTTGATTAAGATGTTTATATCTCAATCACTTTGTGGAAATGTATTTTGGATTTGATTGGTATAATTGGAGGTGAGATACTTGTCTCCTTGTCAAGTAATTCTATTTTCTTGTCCGATGCTGTTACTAATTGGTACTGATCTGTGCTAACTTGGTGTGTTGCTACATGCAGGAAGCTGCTGTTTGTCTTTCTGAGTTGGAGCAGTCTCCACCAGCGTCAGTGCTGCAGTCCATCCAGCCTTTTCTTGACGCAGTTATTAAACCTGATATTCTCAAGCATCAAGACAAGGATGTCAAGCTTCTTGTTGCCAGTTGTTTTTCTGAGATAACTCGTATCACTGCACCTGAAGCGCCTTACCATGACGACATTATGAGGGTTGGTGTTATCCTGAATTTTCTCTGGAACCGTGACTACATACTTATCCACTGCTGATTTGTTCTGTTTCTTAATCTTGTTTCAGGATATATTTCAACTGATTGTGAGTGCCTTCTCTGGGTTGGATGATGTCGGTGGACCATCATTTGGAAGGAGGGTTGTCATTCTCGAAACGGTTGCAAAATACAGGTCATGTATAGTGATGTTGGATCTGGAGTGCGATGAGCTGGTGAAAGAAGTCTTTACTACTTTTCTTGATGTTGCTAGGTGGGTCTCACTTTCATCCTAGCCTTCTTTTTAGTTTGGTTAACAATTCCTCTAATCTACATCGTCTATATCTTGGGTAGTAATACAAGCTATGAATGCATTTTATGTTTATTCTCTGGTGCCTAGTATTGACAGATTGTTTTATCTCTGTATACGCAGAGATGACCATCCGGAGGTTGTTGTCTCATCAATGCAAAATATAATGATTGTTCTCTTAGAAGAGAGTGAAGATGTGCAGGAACAGCTGCTACTAATTCTACTCTCTAAATTGGGCAGAAATAGAAATGTGAGCATTTCTGACGTCGCTGGCTGATATTATTCTAATTAAGGATTTGTTGCTGTAGCCTGTATGGAATATCAGACCGCTTATTTTCTGGATTTATGATGGCAGGACGTTAGTGACGCGGCGAGAAGACTTGCTATGAAAGTCATAGAGCAGTGTGCGCCAAAAGTTGAATCTGACATAAAGCAATTCCTTATCTCTTCATTGTCTGGAGATAGCCGGTTTTCCACCAGTCAAATTGACTGCCATGAGGTTATCTATGATTTGTACCGCTGTGCTCCTCAGTGCCTATCCGGAGTTGCACCCTACCTCACTGGAGAGCTTTTGGTATGTGTTGTTGTTTTGGTCTTCTGCCTCTATTATGGATGTCAAACACCACCATGACTCTTGAACCATGCATCAGTACTTTTGTATTTTGTTTGAAGAGTCACCTTTATCCTTTGGTTGTTTCAACTCTATAATGCGTACTATTAATGTGTACAGGCTGATGAATTGGAAACTCGTTTGAAAGTTGTCGGATTGGTTGGAGAGTTGTTTTCCTTGCCTGGACGTGCCATCTCCGAAGAGTTCAGTTCAGTTTTTGTGGAGTTTTTGAAAAGGCTGACTGATAGAGTAGTTGAAGTTAGAATGCTCATCCTTGACCATATTAAGAAGTGTTTGCTCTCAGATCCTTCGAGAGCCGAGGCTTCCCAAATTATATGTAAGTCTTTCCTTATCGTGCCATTAGTTTTAAATTAGAGCTCACTAATCTTAGTGTGTTAATCCTCTTGTAGCTGCTCTTAGTGAACGGCTCTTGGATTATGATGAGAATATCCGCAAACAAGTCGTTGCTGTTATTTGTGATGTGGCTGTGAGTGCACTGACGTCGATTCCCGTTGACACTATAAAGTTGGTTGCTGAAAGGCTCCGAGACAAAGCTGTACGTTTTATGTATCCTGTCTTGATGTCTCAGATACATGCTAATAATCAAAGACATTGGAACTTACATTTCTTTGTTTTTCTAAATCAGATACTCGTAAAAACATACACAATGGAAAGGTTGACTGAACTATACCGGGTCTATTGCTTACGGTGTACTGAAGGGAAGGTAGGCACTGGCGACTTTGAATGGATTCCTGGAAAATTTTTGAGATGTCTTTATGACAAAGATTTCAGGTATAATCTTCTTAAGTTGTTCACTTCTTTGTAGGTTGATATGAGCAGTACCTTCGGTAAATATATCCTAAATATGTTGATTGTGTTGCAGATCAGATACAATTGAATATACTCTCTCCAGTTCACTGTTTCCAAGTGATTTATCTGTTAGAGATAAAGTTAAGCATTGGATAGACATATTTTCCGGATTTGATAACGTGGAGACAAAAGCTTTTGAGAAAATACTGGAGCAAAGGCAAAGGTTTTTACTTGGCACTCAATACCTTTGCATGATCTTTATCATTCTGTTATTTCCTTTGCATGATCTTGGAAAAATTTGTTCTTGGTTTGTAGGATACAACAAGAAATGCAAAAATATTTGTCATTCAAGCAGATGCAACAGGTCTGCCTAAATGTGATTGAAGAGCTTTTTTCTGGTTGGACTTTTTTTGCTTCTTTTAATATTCACCAGCTGTAACCTTATCTTCTGTCTGAACACAGAGTGCTGATGCTCCCGAGATGCAGAAAAAGTTTCAGTTTGGATTCAGAGTTATGTCGCGTGCATTTTCTGATCCCCCAAAGGCTGAGCAGAACTTTTTGGTTCTTGATCAACTGAAAGATGCTAATATCTGGAAGATCTTGAATAATCTGCTCGATCCCAACACTGGCATAGTACAAGCGGCCAAGATTCGGGTGAGAATGGCGAGAAGTTTGCACTTACTTTTTAGGTTTACTTTGCATGACCTTATATAGTTTGCTGTTTTAATTTGTGTGCAGGATGATATGCTCAAAATACTTTCTGAAAAGCACAGTCTCTATGAATTTCTCGGCACTCTCTCCATAAAGTGTTCCTATCTCCTATTCAGTAAGGAATATGTGAAAGAGATGCTGTCAGAAGTCTCTGCTAGAAAGGCTTCTAAAGATAATTTGGGCATTCAATCCTGCATGGACTTCTTAGGGGTAATTACTTACCTGACATCGTTTAATCCTCTAGCTTTCCGTCAGGAGTTTTTCTATCTCATGCTCATGTACTTGGTTTCTTTACTACAAAATTAACGTTACTGATGCTTGTGCATTGATATTGTAGCTTCTCGCAAGTTACTGTCCATCACTGTTTGACGGAGCTGAAGAAAAACTGATAAGTTTCCTTAAATATGATGATGAAACTATAAAGGAAGGCACTCTTAAAATTCTGGCGAAGGCAGGTGGTACTATTCGGGAGAATCTCATTGTGTTATCGAGGTGAAAGACTATCTCCTTCGATATATATAACATTACCAAACATGACTTTGTTCCCTGCTTTTTCTGATTTGTAATGCTTCCATTTATAGTTCGGTGGACCTGTTGCTGGAGAGGATCTGTGTAGAAGGTAACCGTAAGCAGGCCAAGTATGCTGTGCAAGCACTAGCATCAATAACAAAGGATGATGGCTTGAAGGCGCTATCGGTTCTATACAAGGTGACAGTTCTTCATTGATACTAAGATATTGTTGATATAATCACCATGTGAAAATCCTGATTTAATACTTGATTTGTAGGGACTCGTGGACATGCTGGACGACAAGAGGCATCAGCCAGCTGTTCTACAGAGTCTTGGATGTATAGCACAGATTGCGATGCCAGTCTTTGAGACTAGAGAAACTGAAATCGTTGAGTTTATTAGAAGCAAAATCCTCAAAAGCGAAAGTGTATGGATTACTAATGTTTTATATTCTGCAAAAGTTCACTCGCTACCTGTCGTTAATTTGTTTCCCAGTTTTCTTTTTCATTTATTAGAAGAAACTTAAACCCCTTTGCAGGAAGCAGTAGATGACGAGAAGTTATCCTGGGATGACAAAAGTGAAATTTGTCAACTGAAGGTTGGTATATTAATTATAGTTTAAAATAGTTCTTTGCCGCACATTAGTTGATAAAGTACTCTATTGTCCAATTAATTTCAAAATTCTTTTTTCTTATTTTGTAATATAGATATATGGAATCAAGACATTGGTTAAGAGCTACTTGCCGCTCAAGGATGCTCATCTTCGCACGGGTGTTGATGACCTTCTTGGATTACTGAAAAACATTCTTTCCTTTGGGGAAGTATCTGAAGAGATAGACTCAAGGTTGGTAAACATTAATGCCAAACATTCTAAGATGTTTGTTTTTCTCTTTAAAAACTGAAGGCACTCATGCTCAACCTCTCCACAGCGTTGTTGACAAAGCCCATATGAAACTAGCTGCTGCAAAGGCAGTCCTCCGCCTTTCTAGACACTGGGACGATAAGATACCGATTGATATCTTCCATTTAACACTAAAAACCCCTGAGGTACCTTCCTTCGTTTTTGTCTTCTATTCGCACCTTCCAGCCTAGCCTACTTTTGATCTTGGTTCTGTTTTAACATTTCTGATAACCCTCTCCTGTAGATATCATTTCCTATGGCTAAGAAAATATTCCTTGGGAAAGTTCACCAGTATATAAAGGATCGAGTTTTGGAGACAAAGTATGTCTGTTCATTCTTATTCGACATCACTGGATCAAATGTACTGGTGTCAGAGGAGGTATGCCATCTCCCTTTACTTGAAAACATATACGATCTTTTCTGACAATGTTATCTAGCTAAACTATTCGTCGGGATTGGCATTACAGGAGAAACAGAACCTGGCTGATATCATTCAACATTCTTACCAAACAAAAGTGCGGAAAGTCTCTGCTCAGACTGATGCAAATTCGGTTTCTCCATACCCTCATAGTATCCTACCTTACCTGTTTCACGCACTTGCGCATCATTCTTGTCCTGACGTCGAAAAATGCAAAGATGTGAAGGAATATGAAATGATATATCGGTAATTTTTCGGTTTTACCTACTACTTTTCTGTTTCTTTACTGTAATATGTATACTTACTATTTCCAATCGTTTATTTCAGCCAATTATACTTGATCATTTCTCTGTTACTGCATAAAGAGGAAGAAGGGAAGGCTGAAGATACTGACAAAGAACAGGAGTGCGTTCCCACCATTATCTCTATCTTCAATAGTATAAAACAGTCAGAAGATGTCACTGATGCAACAAAGTCAAAGGTTTGTTAAAGGTTTCCTTGAGCTTGTTCTGTTAAACAGCCATGTCATGACTATATTTTATAATCATTGTAAGCATGTGGATATGTGTAGCCATTTTAATTGGCCCTATCATGGTGCCATTGGAGATGACATTCTCATAATTTTATATTTACAGAACTCACATGCGATCTGTGAGCTCGGGCTGTCAGTAATCAATCAGTTAACTCAGAAAGAGCCTGATCTAAAAGGGGAGTTCACGCCTGTATCGCTGCCTCCAACACTTTACAAACCTTCTGAAAAAACTGAAGGTGACAACCCTCGGGTAAGAAGCCAAACTTGTTCATGTTTCTGGATATTTGAATGATGAGCTTGGCAATCTGAGCTGTATAGCGTCTTTGCTTTTGTATTTACTCTTGTTAACCTCTTATTTTTGTCCTGGTTTGCGTTTGCTAACCCATAACATTTTGTTTCAACAGGTTGGTGAAGAGAAATTGTGGCTAGCTGATGAAACTGTCTTGGCACACTTCAGTTCTCTCAAGTTGGACGGTCATGCTGATTCATCTGTATGTTATCCAACCTTAAAACCTGAGTAGCAATATTCAGTGATTTCTATATTTAAAAAAAAAAAAAATATTTCCTTGGTTCAGGTGATACCTCAAACTTCAGAGCACGAGGGTATGAATGATGAGGAAAGTGATGACAATGAAATTCCTCTGGGTAAAATATTAGAGCGATTGAGAGCTCAGAGAACCAAGAGTAGAGAGGGGGAAAAGAACAAATCTGTTCCAGCTGAAGATGAGAGCGGTAAAACTGATGTCGACGTTTTGAAAATGGTGAGGGAGATAAATCTGGACCACTTGCGCACGGTGGATAAATTTGAGTCCAGTAATGGACACACACATTCCCCTGGCAAGAGATCAAACACAGGTGAAACGGATCAGAAGGCTACCAAAAGGAGTGCTGGGGATGGAACATCAGTAGTTTCAGTCCCTAAACGCCGGAGATCTTCTTCTGGCCATAGTCCTTTCAAGTTCTCAAATAGTGGCTCTAAAAAAGAGTTGCATGAAGAGAGAGATATGGACTCGAATGATGAAAATTCAAACCGGGAAAAGAGATTGTCTTCCCGAACGAAAAAGAAAATCTTCTCAGAAAATCATAGTGAAGATGGCAACTGCAGTGATAGGGTAAAAATCATCTACAGGATCAAAACGCTTATTGCATTGTACTTCTAGTCCAGTTAATTATTATGCTATTTTTTTCTTTTAAGCGGAAGCAGAGTAGGTCAGCAGAAAGTGGCGATAGATTGAAGTCTTCCTCTGGATCAATGCAGAAGCGGAAAAGAAAAGGCGTCACAGGACTGGCTAAGGTGCTGAGCTTTACCTACCATTGATGTTTAACAGTGTCACTTTTCTAAATAATGGTTTAAATTATTTATAGCCTTACCTGATTTCTTGTGCAGTGCTCTACGGAAGAAAAGAAAATGGTCACTGATGAGCTAATCGGTTGCAAAATAGATGTTTGGTGGCCTGTGGATAAGCGGTAAGCATTTTTCTGAGTACTTTTGCTTGAACTGATAGTGTGTGAAAGTGATATCATTATGAAGTTATATTACTCTGACAGCGAAGATACATTCTTAAACACATTTTCTTACTCTGAACCCATCTGATGCAATCATTTATTTACATCAAAATGTGATATTACTTTTTGAGTTTGTCTCACCAAAAATTGCACCTTGGTGAATGAATAGGTTTTATGAAGGCACGGTAAAATCTTATGATTCGACGAAACAGAAGCATGTGGTAAGCTTTCAGCAATCTGATTCTTGTCTTTTTTCTTGCGTTAGTTGGTCGATCCAACTTTGTACTCTATCTTGTGATATCAGATACTCTATGAGGATGGAGATGTTGAAGTCCTTCGCCTCGATAAAGAACGATGGGAGCTCGTAGACTCGGGAAAGCCCACAAAGGTTCTAACATTTCCTGCTTTTTGGGCTCTGTTGTCAATCCATCTTCACTACTTCTGCTCGTCTACTTAATTAATATCCTTACACTGTTTTTACATTCTGCAGAAGACCAAGACATCAAAGCGAAGTTCTAATAAGAAAGGGTAAGACATACTCTTCATTTTAGGATGACGTTTCTTCTTGTAGTCCATTCAATCTCGTTTTGTTCAGCAATCTTGTTTTTTGTTTGTTTCTTTTAGATCTTCTGGAAGTAAGCATAAGAATTCAGATGCCTTGCGAAGGGATGAAGACCCTATTCCTACTACGTAAGTGAAATGTTGTCATTATAAGTCTAGATGCGAGCTCATTCTTCTCCTGTTTGGTTATATTTTTGCGTTTGTCTTTGTGTTTGTGTTAATCCTTTTTTTTTTCTTTTTTTTTTCCTGACTGTCTAGGCCAAAAGGGAAAAGAACCCCAAAGAAATACACAAGGCATAAGCACCCGGAAGGAACACCAGGAAGTCCCTCTTTAGAACATGAGAAACTAGAGAGCAGAACCAAGAAAAACCGATCTGCTGCCATTCCAGGTAAGCTCCATTTGACTTTACTTCTTCCAATATTATGTCCAATTTTGTTTGTTCCCCACAGTTTCTAAATTCTTTCAACTTATGCGCTTTCATGCACGTATACATACGGAAACAGTGTTAGATGATCTTATTGCACAATGCAATTTTTTGTTTGTTTCTGATTCATGGTTTATTGGAATAATTCAGTCGGTGTAGTTGCTGAAGAAACAAATGAAAAGAATGTGGAATCAACCACAGAGCTGATGACAGAGGACCAGGAATATGGTAAGGAGGCGGCTGGCGAAGAGAAATCAGAGTCCGAAGGAAAGTTGTTGAAAGAAGGCGAGGATGATGATGAGGAGGAAATTGATTTAAAGGAGGCAAAAGCAGAGTCGAGTGGAAACCCCGAGGGGAAAGAAACTGATGTTGACAACTCAGATTCTGAGAAGAAACAAGAAAACGATGATATGGAGACAGAAGCTGAAGCTGAAGATGATGCGGAGGATGCTGATGCTGATGCTGATGCTGATGCTTCTGACAATGAGACTCTTGTAGCCTACCTTTCTCTTAAAACTAACAGGTAGCCTACCTTTCCCCATATAACAGAGTTCTTATGTGTATTGTTTTTTTAATGCATGTGCAGGGAGCGTGGAGAAGCAAAGTGGCTAAGTCAAGCTCCAAGAAAGCAGCATAGGTGTGATGTGTCCTATGCCATTATGTAGAAGAAATACAGGGAATAGAATTTGCGGTGTTTGTCCCCAAGTATTGGTGGTTACTGCATTGATGTGGTGTATATGTGAGATTTGTAGGGTTAGTGATACATACTTGTTCTAACCACCATGATGGAATGAATGAATAATAGGCAAAATACCAGCTCCTCTTAGACACTTTTATGTGCTCATGTATTGTAGTATCTATATGTGTGTGTTTATTTGTAGGGTTGTTTCATTGTTTTCTGTAATACTTGACCACTCCCTTATTACATTCCTAAACCCCAAAGTGCTCTCCCTTTTGAACTCTTAACTACTTGGCCACTTTCTTCTTCTACCTCTCCACTATTGTTGGTCCTAAGATCATCTTTATGTCTACTCTGATTTATCATTTCAGGTTTCGCTTTCTTTTTCAAAATGTGAGTATTAGACAAGTAACAGTTTTACATGATGTAAAGAACGGACACAATTAGAAAGGAGGAGCTTCTTTTGCACTTAAGAATGAAAAAGAAAGTTATGCTGATACCCCCTGGGCCCTCACTGTGTGTTGGAGCTCTACAGATTAGACTGAGTCAAAGCGTGTCAGAGACCATTCCTGGTTCAAGCAGATAAGCAATTTTATTAAAAAAAGTTGGTTTTACTTTTACCCATACCTTGAACGTTGAACACAAAAAGAACTTACGGTTATAATTAATTTATAATGATAATTATGTTCACCTAATATCTGCAGTAATTAATTGAACTAGCTACGTTCTCCAAAAATCAAAACTTTATGTTCACGCTTTTTGGTCAAACATTCTTTAGCAACTTTGAGACTCGAGACCATCGAACTTGTCTTTATGACACAGCATCCATCTCTTTTCATTTAATAAACAAAAACAAATGTTTCTGTAATTTACATCCTCCCTCCTCTCAGCTCCATATCTACAAAGCAAACTAGAGAAGCTGCGTTAATCTCAAGAAGAGCAAGGAACCCTCCTTTTGTTTCTTTCCAAACTGGTAAGTTTGTTCTCGTAATCTTGCGTCTCTTGGCTGTTAAAAAGCTGTGTGTCTTTGTCCTTTACCGTTTCATATATACAGTAAGTTTGCAACTTTCTCAGTGAAACTTCCTTTTCAGTTAGTACTATTCTTCGCTGCTTCACTCATTCTTTAGGCTTCCATTTTCTTTTACTTTCTTTTGGTTTGGTAGACTCGAGTTTCTGTTTACAAAGTTTGAGCCTTTGTTAATCCTCTGTGTGTTCTTGATCAAGTTCTGGTTGCGATCTAGGTATCTATCTTCCTCTTGCATACTCACTAGATAGATACGTCGGTTGATTATCAGCATTTGATCTCTCTTGGTTGCTTGACATCCACTATTGTTGTTTATAGACCAAAGTGTGAATCTTTCTATTTCTCTCCTAGAGTTTGTCTTTGTGTATCAAGAAGCTGAACCAACGGAGTGATGTTTTAATGTTTCCTTGGGAGTTTATTTCGGATTACTCGTGATTCTGGTTGTCATATTCAATTGATTATGGCCCTGTTCGTTTTGTAAACTGGATGAGAATTCCAGACGCGGCATCCGCACGCAGTAATTGGATACAGCAATCAGATGTTGTTCGTTCGCGATTCTGGAAATTTTGGATATTTGGATGAGCTTGCTGTAGTTGGAAGCGTTCAAACATCTCATCCAGAAATCTCAAAAAATCCGGATGAGTTTTCAAAATTAATCTGGATGCCGCGTCCAACTTAAACTCCTATTTCGCGCCAAACGAACATCGGTCCGCGTCTGCGTCTGGATACCGCGTCCAGTTTACGAAACGAACAAGGCCTATCTAATAAAGACAATTGCTTTATCTCTGTTTTGTCACGAGTGTGTATATAAGTGTGTGAAAATGCTTAGTTCTTCTAATGCTGGTAGCTTGTGTTTGTAAGGTCTGAGATGGTCGAGCCACTAGGACAGCTCCAGGTGACTGTGATTAGAGGAAAGAAACTGGCGATCCGAGACTTCAAGTCAAGTGATCCTTACGTGATAGTCAAGTTGGGAAATGAGGTAAGTTTTGTGATTATAACCATATTCAATGCTCACTGTCCTTAGTGGTTACAACTACAGTTTATTTTTCAGAAGTGTGACATTGTTTTACTTTATGTTGCTGCCATTAGCTGATCTGATGTTGTTTTGCTGTCTTGAAAAAAACCAGACAGCCAAGACCAAAGTGATCAACAATTGCTTGAACCCTGTGTGGGATGAGGAACTGAGCTTTACACTCAAAGATCCTGCAGCAGTTCTCTCATTGGTATATGCTTCATTATTTTCCTTTTGTTACCCATCATAATGATGATGATGTTGATGTGGTTTTCAGGAAGTGTTTGACAAAGATAGGTTCAAGGCAGATGACAAGATGGGTCATGCCACTCTCAGCCTTCAACCACTCATCTCAGTAGCCAGACTAAGGCATATAGTGCACGTCTCCTCTGGCGAGACAACGCTTAGGAAAGTGTTACCGGATTCAGACAACTGCTTATCTCGTGAGAGCACAATCAGTTGCATAGACGGAGAGGTGGTGCAGAGCGTGTGGCTGAAGCTGTGCGCTGTTGAATCGGGTGAGATTGAGTTGAAGATCAAGCTGATTGATCCTCCTGGTGGAACAAAGGATCATTAGGGATTAATAAATGCAGATGTGTTGTGGTATGTTAGTTTGTAGCAAGCAATCCCTTTGTATTAGTTAAATTGCAACATGTATGGTCTTTTGTGAAACAGCTTTTAAGACCTTTGTGCCTTGTGGTAACTCACCAGCTAATAAATCTTGTCACCTTGTTTAGCAATCTATGAATACATTAGACAACTTCATTGTCTGAATGGTAACTAGAGGAAAAAACTAACATCAATAGCCTATTCTCACATTTCTTCTTAACAAAATCTTCCAAAGAAAGGGACAAAATCAATCAAGCAAACTGACATTGATCTGACGTGTAACACTTGTTCTTTTATCTCTATTTTAGCTGTACACACATCACTGCTTTTACTTCAGCTGTAATGCTAGCAAGGCTCAAAGCATCCAGCTCGGTTTGAATGATGTTGTTGTGGCTGGTGGAAATGGAGAGTATGTCAAACGTCCCAAAGTACCTCCCTGACGGCAGGTACGTTATGAGACAGTTTCCCTGCTGTCTTTTTCATCTTTAAAAGCTTATGGTTTCCTCTGATTTCTGTGAGCAGTAGGGGTTCGCGATTAGGCCATGATGCTGTTGTTGACGGTATGATGAAAGATGGACTTTGGAATGGGAGTTTGTGGTGAAATACAGTACCGTATTACAAGAGAAGAACAGGTCGCTCCTCATCTTTCATCCTTGATCCGGTATATACCTCTCCTTTTCCTTGCAGTGTGGGATTGTGATGGAATATAATAAATTCAAACACTCATATTGTAGAAGTTTCTTCTGGAAGAGGGAAGCCTTCCGTACTTGTTGACAAGGATGATGGACTGGGGAAAGTAAGTGTTTGAGGACCCTATGCATCTCTTAGGATTGCATTCATTTATTAAATCTTCGTTTGGTTTCGATGCTGCCAAGTTAAAGAAGCTTAGACCAAGCTTCAAGGAGGACGGTGGATCAGTAACTGCTGGCAATGCATCAAGTATAAGGTCCTCTTTTCTCTCTTTCTTTCCCTGTTCTTCAAGGCTTTATCATCTCAATTGCTTTATGCTCTTTTGTTAGTATCCAAGCATTTTGTGTTGTTGACTTATTGGCTAGCTGTGCTTTACATTGGTGGACAGTGATGGTGCGGCAGCGTTAGTGGAGAGAAGGCTATTGAGCTTGGACTGCATGTCATCGCTAAGATAAGAGGATACGCTGATGCTGCTCAGGCACCTGAGTTGTTCACAACCATGCCTGAAACAGAAACTCGAGTCTACCAAACCAATAGAAAGTAAAGAAAATGGAAGCCTAAAAAAATGAGTGAAGCAGCGAAGAATAGTACTAACTGAAAAGGAAGTTTCACTGAGAAAGTTGCAAACTTACTGTATATAAGAAACGGTAAAGGACAAAGATACACAGCTTTTTAACAGCCGACAAACAGAAGATTACAAAACAAACAAACTTACCAGTTTAGAAAGGAAAGATACAAAAGGAGGTGCCTTCCTCTTCTTGAGATTAACGCAGCTTCTCTCTCTAGTTTGCTTCGTAGATATGGAGCATAGAAGAGGGAGGATGTATATTACACTAGGGGTGGCCAAAATATCGCAAATTTTGATTTTATCCGTTACTAGATGTTACCCGGGCTACGCCCGGGATTATACAATATCATTGTATTTGATATATATATATATATATATATATATATATATATGTTATAAGAATATAAATAGTAAATTGAATTAGATATAAATAAAACTCACAATCTATTATTTTTACTATCTAAAATATGTATGGGATGATGGTCAAATGTGAAATTAATAAAGACTGTTAAACCTTAGTTATTACCCAAAATATTTTTTTCTTACATATTTAGGTTATTATGAAAATATATTGTTAACTTCAGTTGATTTATATATTTTTTACTCTAAACCACTAAGCTTGCAGTTCTTACTTACAATTTAGTTCAACTATACAGGAATATAAAATATTTATGATTTTTAGAATCTATATGAGTTGATACTTCTTTCAAGAAATTGAAAGAATGTCATTTTAACATTTTTCTTGTTAACAGACAATGTTACTTTAGAATCCCAATGCAAAAGTTATACTTACTTTCAATTTAATATTAATTTTAAAAATAATTTTATTTATCTCAAATAGTTTTGATCAAATAAGTGTAACTAATAAAATCATAAATGAATTCAATTATTTTCTAAATCTGTGTAAACAATTATAGGTGATACTTTCTAAAAACATTAAGAAACAGAGGAATATTTTCTAACTTACTTTATATTTGAAGAATATTCAAACTTTTATTTTACATAGATATATGTTGTGATGGATAATATTTCTAAACCAAAATGCATAAGTAAATTATTATTTAGTTCTTGACAATAACATCAACAAATGATAAAAGTATGAATTTAAAATTTTAATTATATATGAATAACTGTATTATGATCCTTTTGTTTTATTACCTCATGTTTTATGTCTATGCACACAAATTTAAAAAGAATTATGTTTGAAGATTTAGAAAACAAAGCACATTAACTATTTACCAAATCACAGCTCAACTAATAGAAAATAAACTATGAAATAAAAATTCACATAGCATGAAAAGATATAAATTTATATTGAAAATTAAAAACTTCATCTATGAAGAATTTCAATTCAAATATTATATGAGGCTCAAGGAAATACATACAATTAAAACGGTTATTTATGGTTTATTAAATTTATGGAGTTTTTAAAAAATCATCTTCCATAATATATTTATTTTAAATTGTATTGTAAACAAGTATGGAGTGGCATCAGTATGCAACGGAGGAGGAGGAGCATCAGCACTTGTTCTTGAGTTCATGTAAGCTTCTTCTTTAACTCTGGTAAGCATAGCATCTAGAACAAGCAAGAGATGACATGTCAATTAAAGTTTCCGAATACATACTCTTCAACTTGTTGACGTGTTGCCAGGTCGGAGAAGACAATAG